>NC_090267.1:487313414-487629842 GCF_040414725.1 Anabrus simplex
CAGTTTTTGAGATAGGCTATAAGAATCCCTATAAAAAGCATTCAACCCCTTTATCAGTCCTTCCCATTTTCCGAAAACAAAAAAGTACGTGTTCCTGTATTTTTAAAGGACTTTCCAAATACCAAGTTTAATGTCGGTAACATGTTAAGTTTTTTACATATACTGTAATATACCGGTACTAATTTTCAAAATTCACTCACTTTTTCAATTATTTTCAACCCCTTAAAAGGATTTTCCGAAAAAAAAGTACGTGTTTCTTTATTTTTAAAGGAGATTCAAAATACCAGCTTTCACGTCTGTAACATCTTCAGCTTCTGAGATATAAGTATCCTCCTAAACAGAATTCAACTCCTTCTTTACTTATTTTCACCCCTCTCTCCCCCAAAGTCGATTTTCTGAAAACCAAAATATTCGTGTTTATTTTTAAAGGAGATTACAAATACTAAATTTCACGTCTGTAATATCTTTAGCTTTTAGAGATATAAGTATCCTCATAAAAATAATTCAACGAATATTTCAATTCTTTCCCCCCGTAAGTGGATTTCCGAAAACAAAAGAAGACGCGTTTCTTTATTTTTAACGGATATTTCAAATACCAATTTTCACGTCTGTATCAACCTTAGTTTTCATAATATATATCCTCATACAAATAATTTAACAAATTTTTCAATTCTTGCACCCGTTAATTGAATTTTTAGAAATCAAACGAATATTACTTTACTCTTAAAGGTGATTCCAAACACAAATTTTCATGTCTGCAACATCTGTAGTTTTTGAGATACAAGTCGACTCATACAAATAATTTAACTAATTTTTAAATTTTTTCACTCCCGCCTGAGTGGATTTTCCGAAAACAAAAATATGCATATCTTTATGAGATTTCAATCACCAATTTGTATGTCTGTAACGTATTCACTTTTTGAGATATCAGTATCCTAATAAAATGAAATCAATCCCCTTTTCAGTCCTTTCTATCCGCCCCTCTCTCTTTCCCCCAAGTGTTTTTTCGAAAATAAAAATACGTCTTTCTTATTTTAAAGGGATTAAAAATACCAATTTTCACCTCTGTAACATGTTAAGTTTTGAGATATACTGTAGATATGCTCATTCTAAAAATTCACCCCTTTTTTAGTTCCCCCTTAAGCGGATTTTCTGAAAAAAAAATCTATGCCTCTTTACTTTTACAGGAGATTCCAAGTACTAGTTTTCAAGTCTATAACACGTTAAGTGTCTGAGATATATTGTAGGCCTAGACACGTATTTTTTTTAATTCCACCCCGTTTGTCACTCCCTTTCACCCCTATTCATTGGATTTTTTAAAAACAAAAAATACGTGTTTCTTTTTTAAAGGAGATTCCATTTCATGTCTGTAACATTTTCAGTTTTAGAGATATAAGTATCCTCATAAAAGATATTCAACCTTGGCGGTATTGAACTCGCGGCCGGATTGCATTCATAGTCACTACCCGGCCAGGACCCGTTTCCAGCACGGTCCGAATATTTTGACGAAGGTCCAGAACGTTATTATTATTATTATTATTATTATTATTATTATTATTATTATTATTATTATTATTATTATGGACCCCGCAGCAAGATGCAAGACCGCTACTTGGCGGTAAATTACATCTGCTGCCATTGTCATTGTTGACAATGTGACCAGTGCCATTGTCGCGCGTAGGCAAGTGTGCGAGATTTCTGGCGATACGAATGATATACTTCCGTGCATTATTGACCTCATTATAGAGGTGAACAATTGCACGGTCAATGTCATTCCTATCGTTTATTTCAATTGTGTTTAAATTTTTATTTATATGCCAGGAGAATCTACTGTAATCAAAATTTAAGTTCTCCAGAAGAAAATATGTCTCTTGAAAACGAACCAAGGAAAAATTAAAAATGATCGGTTTATGATCAGAATCAAGTACATTATTGAGCCGTACACTGAAGGCCCATAAGAGACAATCACTCATATATTTGTCATATTAAATAATTATATCAAGGTGGATTTCAGTCAGGCATTGGAAAAGTAGCAGATTACAGTTGAGGCCGGAAATCCATGGAGACGTAATGTCGCTGTATGTTGCGCGAAGCTTGCTTGCAACCGTGGGAAATATTCAGCTTTACCAGGAGTCAGCACATCTCGGCACGTGTAGAATTCGTTGGCCACGAGGAGTGTTCAACCAATTAGGAAGCGAGGTTGTGGCTAATATGAATTTTGGACCGCGCAGAGTTAAAATCCCAGGTTGACCAACGTGGATATCTTTGTGAAGTGTACATCGATATAGAGAAGTCAATTCTGTTAGTTGGTGGTTTTCCACAGGTCTGAGAGTGAGAAATAATAAGGAATACATTATAGCAATTATCTGAGTCGGTATTAAGTCATCATAGTGTGTCTAATGTTAATTTTAATAAATATCAAAGTCATTGTGTGTAACAAGCACGCTGATTGGTTGAATATTTGAACGTAACGGGTATCCCCTAGCTACAATGGCGTTAGCTATGTTACCTAAGCGCCCTACGCATCGAGAGCGTCCTTCTTATCGGGTGTGTTGTCATGATGTGAGCATCGCTCCGTAGTGTTTCTTATTGTGTGAGTTGCCGTGAAGTGAACATCGTTTCAGAACTCTCTTTTACCAGTGCGCGAATGCTGCCAAGTGGGCAGAAATCTAACAGTGTAAGGTCGTACCGACCAAAACAGTGCATTTATTTGTGAAGAGTGCTACGTAAACTGGGTGCAGTGATAAACTGCCAATTGCGGTATGTCGCAAAGTCTTATTATAAAGTAACAGACGGTAATGTTAGCCGCAGACTGGTGATTGAGTGAGTGAGAGACGCTCATCCGCATTGTACTTTCGGGTTGGTCGTGTATCGCGAGGGACTTTCCGTGTCGAATCGCGAGCCGCTCTAAATGACTGTACTTAAACCCTAAACATTTTTGTGTAGTGAATCTTACGAGTGTTTGTGCTGTTATAGTAAAGTTGGCATGAATTACAGCCGACAAAGGGTTTATTCGGCACGTGGACGGAGAGCGGTGAAGAGGTACTTACTAGAAGTCTTGTGCGTTGCAGTGTACAGGAACTAACATCAAGAAGATGGCACCGCCTTTAGAAGAAAGAAGATTGTTTTCATGTGTTGAAAACGTGTTGAAGATGGAGTAGACCACCACCGTAGCAGGGATGTGAACTGCTACCAATGTCCATGGAGTTGCCAAGATAAGACGCATGTTTTAATTAAATGGCATGTTATATGAATTACGATTAATACTAGTGAGGCATAGTTTAGGGATTTTCTTGAATGTAATTTTTGCCTGACGGCATGTGCTCATTTTACATTTGTGATGCTGTAAATATGGATAGGAGGGAATCGCATGATATCTATATATTTCTTTTACTTTATGATTAGCTAGATGGGATTTTGAGGGAGATGTTAGGATTTATTTTGCTTTTATTGGTGTAAATTATGCATGTTACATAGCTTAAGGTTATTCCGATGTTTTTGTATGCTAGAGATAGAAGGATTAAATTGCAAAAATCATCGACTTTCCGAGTTACACACTTGAGGTGTTGAGGCTAAGTTTTATTTTTGCCATTTAGAAAGATTAGTGACAGATAGGATGCATGACGCACGTTTTTCCGTAGCTCTGACACGTGTGGACCTGTATCTGCACCGTTGACTAGAAAAGATTCTTCTAATGTGGGTTGGAAACTGTTTTATACAATGATTTGAGAGGGAATCGAACCCTGATTTATAATGAGAAAGGCTGATGAGATTATAAGATATATGAGAGAATTTAGTGCATGCCGAAATATGAAGTTAATTATGCAGGCATATTGCATGCCTGGTGATGTTATAAGTGTACCGGGTGGTACACCTCTACGCCGCTAATTCAAATATTGCGCCAGTGGAAACCCCTCTACAGGAGAAAACCTGAACTTTAACAAACTGAATTAACTCAACGGTTTTTCGGAAGATGTCACTACTGTAAATTTGGTAATTTTGAAGTGTTCTGAACTGTGTCTATTTTGATTTGTGTTTGTTGGCTCCGTATCAAGAAGTTTGGACATTCTCTAACAGATGTCTCTACCAAAACTTTGATAACGCACTCTGGTGTAAAGGAATGAACTTTCTTGAAGAAATTTAGCATTCATTAGTTTTGTTTTTACTAAATTTTGTTCTGTGGTTTGGGGGTTGGCAACAGTTATCCTTCTTTCCGCCTGTTTTGAATTTAACCAATAGCTAACGTTTGTAATTAATTTCTGACCAATGGTGTCTTTCCTTCTCGATGTTGATGTGTAACTTTTAGCGACCCAATAAAATTGAGGGGGTGTGCCTACTCATTCTTGAAAGGTCTCGAATTCTCCACGAGGGTATAAAAACTGCTGAATTTCTTGTCTCGGTGCCACTTCTGTAACATCTTTCTTAGTGTGTGGATATGTAGCAGGGGGCGGGAAGCGCCTCTTTCTCCAAGCAGCAGTTCATCTACAAGGTAATGGCCTGTTAACATCTTCATTTCTTGCTAGCTCAGCAGTTTAACTCTCGGGGAGGGTTCAAAACCTTAGTACGTAACCTACCCTTTTAAAATGTAAATTCTTTTCTGTCTATCTACAAATTACAAATCTGTAAAGCGGGGATAGAGAGTGCTTCACCCTCTCGAACTCCCCTTCATTTTGAATTTTTTTTTTGACATTTCTAAAATTATTTTGTCCTTTCTATTTTATTACATACATACATACATACATATCTTTATTACCCACCCTAGAATACACCATCGGCTTTACAGGTAATAAAGACAGACAGAGCGAAACCCAGAAACAAAAAGAACAAACAAACACTAGGCACTACATCTCTCCTAAAACTACTTAGCAAAATTATTTACCTCTAAATCTACTCAGTGTCCTCCCACACGCACGCGGATAGCCGGCAAACGTGCAGGAAGCACCGCACTACAAATTACCCTATTTCCCTATTCCCCTATTCCTACCAACCACCTAGAAAAAAATATATATAGTAGACCGGTCTCTGCGTCAGCCCTGGTATGGAATACATGCCCACCAACCCGTTGATCGCAGGGACCAGCCTCGCCACGTGAGAACTGATCTTATTTCTCACCTACACCTGCTGACAATGTATTCCTTACCTACCATGTGTGCCAAGCCAGCTTGGCGGAAACCGGACCCATCACATGGCTTGTCACACACTTCCGCTATATACGTCACACCTTCTCTGTTCATTGTCAGCTCACTACCTTCCCTCTTCTTTTTCTTTTCTTGCCGTGCAGACATGCTAAAGCCTAGCTTCTTTGGGTTGGGTCAAGCCCCAACCCGTCCCTCTTCCCTTGATACGCCACCTTCTCCTCTCTCGCACTATTCCCGCCCACTACATCTCACCTTCTTGAACTTAAGACTTAAACATCAACATTTTTTTTTTCACTTACACACAAACAGACAGTTTCCATTCCAAGTCCATCAGTTCACTCAGTCTTTACAATCTACAACACCACACTTGCCTCAAACCGTTGGACTTAATTTTTATACTTCCAACATTTTCTCCTTAACTACAGTCCCCCTTAATCTATCTAAATTACTATTACACATTAAACTTAATACATAAACATCAAGAATCCCTCAATTTTACACCCTTCATCAAGGCATCTACACCATTTAATTTTTATTTATTTTTTTACCTACTTTCATAATTTCCATACTGCCAACATTTTCTCCTTAACTACATTCCCACTTAATCTATCTCAATTCTATCACATATACCTTCTTTATACTTCTTCCTCACAAACAATCCCTTTTTTTTTCACTCCTCATTTACACACCAACAGACAGTACTCCATTCCAAGTCCATTAGTTCACTCAGTCAACTCGCTTTTTTTTTTTTTTACTAAGCTTTACACTACCCTCAAACCTACTCAACCTCCCCTTTTCTCAACGCTTACCTAATTTTCTCAGGCTTTCCCTTCGCCCCGGGCGGATCACCTTTCCACAGGGCAAGGTGCTCTCCCCCTTTCCCCTAACACTAAAGCCCCCTCTTCTGATATCATGATTACCATGATACCCTTCCCGCATTTGCTCAGGGCGGATATCCATTCCTCTGAGCAGAATGCCTTCCCCCTTTCTCCCTCAGCACAAACCACATTATCTGCACAACCCCTGTTACTCCCTCAATTTCTTTATAAATATAGCTCTGGCCACATTTAAGAATTTCGTTATATTCGTTCCTTTCTCCCACTCTCTACATAACCAAGATGTTATCTTATAGCTTTCCCCTACCATATGCAGCTCCTTCTTACTTAGTAGTTTGATCTTTATCTCCGCCAAAGGTCGGCATTGATTAAAAATATGCAGGTCCTCCCACTTCTCTCCACATAACACACATCTATCCCTATTCTCACTACCTACCCAACCCCTATTCCTCGGAACACCCAATAACCACCAATACAAACCTCTCTTATCCCTTCTACCCTCAAACTCCGTTTTCGGGTTTATTACTTCCACCAATTTATTTAAAACTGATAAAGAGACTCTCTCTCTACATTCCCCTATTAAGCTCTGTCTTTCCATATCTAGTAGTCTTCCCTTTATCCTTTCCCATACCCATTTATTCCTACCATCCCCCCAGACCTCTCCATATACCCCCAATCCAATCTTTTGTAACCATTTTTTGCACTTATTCACCCAGTAACCTTCATTCGTCATACTTTTCTGAAAATTAAACGTTTCTTGTACTAACGCCCCCCCTTCCCTTCCTCCAATCTAATCCAGTACTTGAACACCCTCTTAGCTATTTCAACCTCTATCGATTCTTTACAGACTAATCTGGCCCCGGCATTGGCTGTACAATTCGGTAGGTCCATCATGATCTTGCTAAATTTCGCCACCACCTGGTTTAGTTCACTCCTATCTTCCTCCATTCCCCATACTTCAACCCCAAATAGCATTTTGCCCATTACCAGTGATTTAAACACCGTTTTCTGAATTTTGTATTTAACGTCTGGAAATTTCTTTTCTAATGCCCCTACTACCGCAAGCGCTCCTCTTCCTTTAAGTTTTGCCTTCTTACACTGATTTTTCCAAGAAGCATTCTTACTAATTATTACACCTAGGTACTCAATTTTTCCCCCTGGTTTAATTTCTTCCTGCTCCAGCCTCCAGACTTCCTTATTCTTTCTCCCACCCCTTTTCCTACACACCAATATCTGAGTCTTTCTTACATTTACTCTGAGAGACCATTTCCTAGTATATTCAACTACCTTGTCCAACCCTTTTTGCAAACCATTTGCCGTCAAAGCCAAAATCAATAGGTCATCCGCGAATAGCAACCCCGGAACCTCCATTTTCCCTACCCAAGGGCAATGCCATGCATCTCCACCATGACCCTCTAAAATATTATTTATAAATAATATAAATAATATCGGGGATAGCTTACATCCCTGTCTCACCCCGCTTTTCGATTCAAAACACTTACTCAACCTTCCATCCTGCAATTTAATCATCACAAACACTTCCTCATAAATAGTTTCAATTGCCACCCTCATTTTTTTCGACATTCCAACCTCCCCTAATCTCAAAAATAGCGCCTCCCTACTGACCGTATCAAAGGCTTTTTCTAAGTCAATCGCTGCTATAAATAATTTACGCCCTGCTATCCTCACATACTTTGTAATCAAAGTGTCCAGAATCCAAACATTATCAACTGTATTACATCCTTTCCTAAATCCATTTTGGAACTGAGATATCCTACCGTACTGTTCCGCCCAATTTGTTATCCTATTCGCCAAAACCCCTGTGTACACCTTTGACAGCGAGTCTAGGAGTGTAATTCCTCTATAGTTGTTTGGATCACTACTAGCTCCTTTATTTTTATAAATAGGGCATAATACCCCCATCCTCCATTCTGTAGGAAATTTCCCCGTTTCCAGCAACCTATTAAAGAATTTCACAATCCCTCTCAACATCGGTTCATTTGCCCCTACCTCTTTCCATACACTATTGGAAATACCATTCACACCTCCTGCAGCCTTGGGTCTAGCATTTTTTAATACTGTAATTACCTCCTGCCTTGTTATCTCCCCATCCAATATTGTAATGCCTACTTCCAGTTCCCTTCCAATTTGTGACTTGTCTATTTCTCTACCCAATTTCCTCTCCCCTTCTAAAAGCCTTTTAAAATGCCTAACCCACTCGTTTTCTCCTATTTTATCTCCCTTCCCCTCCGGTTTCGTTCTTCTGATCTTGTTTATTGACTCCCAAATCCTCTCAAATTTCTTCTCTCTGCAATATATATTTATTTTTTCAGCTTCCGCCTCCTTCCATCCTCTCTTCTTCTCATTCAATACCTCTTTATATTCCCTTCTCAATTTACAATATTCCTTCCTTTTTTCTTGCGTACCCTCCTTCCTAAACTCCGCTAGGGCTCTCATTACAACCTCACGTTTTCTCCTACAGTCTTCATCAAACCATCCATTCATTTTATTCTTTTTTCCCTCTACACTTCTCCTCACTTTCTTCCCCACCCTCCATACAGGGAGTTCAATTAATTTTAACACGTTATCCATATCATTCCCTTCTACCGCCCTTTCAATTCCTACCCTTAATATATCTCCCTCCTCTTTCAAATGCCGTCTTAATTTCTCTTTGGTATTATCATCCCATACATACTTCCATCCTCCATTCCTATACCTCTCCTTACTTTCCTCCATCTTTCCCTTCTCATCAGCAACCAAAGTTCTCAATTTTATTTTGATAGGCATATGTTCTGTCAACCCATATTCTAACACCTCAAAACTTATTATTCTCCTTAACGCTATCTCTGAGCTTATTCCTATGTCCACCACACTCCCTCCATTTGTTGTAATATACGTCAAATCACCCACACTATCCCCCTTCATCCACCCATTTAAAATAAATAAATGTTCTAGAGCACATAACTCTAATAACCTTTCTCCATAACTATTTACAACATTATCCTTGCTCTTCCTTTGCAGTATCCCGTCTACTTTTACTTCTTTCCCGTATACCGGTACTCTATTGCTCACTCTCGCATTCCAATCCCCCAATAAAATCATCCCATCTTCTACATACATTCCTTTAATTGTGTTTACTTCTTCAATCAGTTCGTCAAAAAAATGTTTATTTGCATACACTGAATCGCTCGGATGGTTATAAAGCAGTGCCAGACAAATTGCTTCCGCTGCCCCCTTCCCCATTTTTACTCTCAACCACACTACCCCTTCTACCCTAGTCTGTAACGTCTCCACCCATTCATCTATCTCATTCCTTATTAAAACTACTATGCCCCCTGGGTTTCGGCCCCTCTTCCCTATTTTTTCCCTTAACACGTTAACTACTCTATAACCGTCCCATGTAATTTCAACCCCCTTCCCTAACCACGTCTCTACTAGAGCAATAATCTCAAAATCTTTCACTAAATCCACAATTTCCTTATTCCCTAACTTCCCCATCAACCCCTCAATATTCAGCATCCCTATCACCATATCTAGTTATTTATTTCCTCCCCCTCCCTCCCTATACTTCTGCATTTCACCACTTCCCCCCTTACTTCTCGTGATTCTTCCTTTTGGTTCCACCCCATCCCTCTCTTTCTTCTCACCCCCATCCTTCCCCTTTTCCGTGCCAGAGCCTTTTTTCCCACCCCATAGATCTTTTAAACTTAAGGATCTCGCCTTATTTAACGCCTGCTTTCTCTCCAGGTTTATTTCTGCATTATTCCTATTTGGGGAGGTTAAGTCACTACCCTGACTCCTTTCCCTTCCCGTCACCTCTTCACTACCTGTGTCCACTTCACTTCGGTCTAGTGTCCTACTTGTTGATTCACTCCTTCCTGGGCTGTTCTGACTCACCAAGGACTCTGCTGTCTTCGCTACCTGCCCGCTGACACCGCAGTCCCCTCTTCTCTCTTCCTTCTCCGTACTGATGTCGCCCTGCTCTCGATTTCTGCAACTCATTTCCTCCTCACATTTTTCCATCCTCAGCAGTTCCTCCTGTGTCCACGATCGCGACCAATTTCTGCCTGAAGTAACCAGACACCTCCCCACTATCTTGACTCGCAATCCCTCCGCTCTAGCACGCCACATATGCCGCTTATAGACCTCCAACCGCATCCTATCTTCTTTCTCTATCTCAGCCTTCAAATAAATGTTCGATCCTTTCAAATTTCCAGCATTCCTCAGAAGTATATCAGCCATCAGGGTTGATATTAATCTTAACTTCACCGGCCTATGTCCCTTGTTCCTTCCCACTCTATATATATCATCTATATCAACTTCAGAAAAGTTTATCTTCATTTTGTTCGAAACTATGTCCACCACTTTCAATACTAATTCCACTTTTGATTCTGTTCCTTCCTCAGGTACACCATACACAAACACATTTTTTCTTGCCGATTCGTTCCTCGCTAACCTCACTTCTCTCTTCATTGCTGTTAATTCCTCTTCCAGTACCACCACCTTCTTTTTCAAGCTCTCTACCTCATCTTCTATCTCCGTTATCTTGTCATTTACACCTCCAATTTCTTCTTTTATAAAACTTTTTAAGTCCTTCATCTCCTTCATTTGGGTTGCCTGGTGTTCCTGCATCATTTCCTTAATTTCTTCTCCTTTGCTTGCTTCCTTCACCACTCTCTTGATCTCTTCAAGCTCCTCCCAGCCGAATGGTCCCTGGTTTGGACCCGGATTCTTTTCTATACCTCCTACCACCAGCAGCGTCGCAATAACCGTCGCACACAACATAATCTCCAACAGTCCTTTATAACCACTAATTTCTCTTCCTCTCTCAACTCCACCTTCCTTCCAACACTGCCTTGCACCATGCCATCTTCCAATTCTTAGCCTGTATTGCTGTATCGTTATTCCCATATTGCGCACCTCAGCTCATTCACACGTCTGCACTTCCCGATGTCTCGCTCGTAACTGCCATTTTGAATTTGAGGTGACTATGTTTTCGTAACAGTTTTTCTCTTCCTTCTTAAAGTCTTAAACTTATTTGCCGACTAGTCACCTTCATAGATTGGTATTAGTCCCTGTATCATCGGCCTAGCGCCACATAGGTTTTTAGACAAAAACTTGGTGTAGGAGTGCAAGTTATCGCCTCCATTCATTTTGTATATTTTGGGCCATTTTTCTTAACCTGTTTGTTTTCTTCATGCGAAGGCCCCGTAGGTTGGGTATTAATAACCCCTTTTTCCTTGTGTGCCTTAAGGGCAGATAGAAATGAAGTTTGTTGTAGCCTTTGATAGGCTTGTAAAATCGAGAGCGGGACAGCTCTTTATAGTGTTGTGGTAAAAGTGCCTTAGAGAGGCTTGAGATGTAAAATTGGGAGCTAATGCTCCATGTAATTAAGGGTTTTCTGCCCTTTGGTATCTTTTTATTGTGAGCTGAGAGCTCAGAAATTATTTTTGGGGCTCGAAACCCAGATCTTGTAATAACCCCCTAAATCTTGTGATTTCTTTGTATCTAATTTTGGCTTGTTATTGACTTGTTAAGTTTACAAATTCTATCTCATCATTGTTAAGTTTTGAATATATAACCTTTGTTAAAGTTTTAAATTAACTTTAATTTTGTAGTTGAGACCTATTCCCGGCCGCACCTTCTTTCACTTCTAACTACCACGGATAACTCTGTAACAATAAGAATTGTGTGAAGCGAGAATAGGCCTGTGATTGTATTCTGAGATATTATTGAGAAGCAGAATTGACGTGAAATTAATGCCAGGCCAGTGAATATGATGTGTGTGTTGAATTATAGTAACATGCTGGCAATATGTACGATTGTGTATGTGGATCTACGAGCAGTTAGTGAGATACGAGCTCGCCTTACAAGTTAGCTTATCAGCCGTGGTTATATAGACAGTGCGAAGTGAGATGTTGTTTCCGTAATATAATCTTGTCGAAACAGTGACCAAGTCCCCAGAGCAATATTGAGTTTTAACATTTGTTTTCAGCCCACTGCAAAGCAGGAAATATGTGACAGATGAATGGCACTATCCAGTGTGCAAAAGCAGCAGAGGAACGCAATGTTTCCCGTTGCATTCCACATATTCATTTCAGTATATTATATGTTTTCTCTTACAGGATGGTGCTTAATGTTATTTCATGTTGTTTTGATATGTTGTCTTGTTGTTTAATGGGGAACAGCCCGAGTGGTGAGTGAATGTTTGTGGTCAATTTAGTTCTTACTAGATCTTTTGGTGAACCTCGCTTCACGTCGAGTCAGTGTAGTATATACGTTTTCCCCTACCTGGCCCAATGTAAATACTTGAGAGATTTTGATTGTGTTGTGATTATTGTAAATATAGCGTAGGGAACTGCCACTAATATTTTTCGTAGTTCATATCATGTCCCATTGCGTCTTAATTCACGTTTGAAGGTAACTATTGCGCAACTACCCTGAATTTCAATCCGTATTATGGTGATACTTAAAATCGTGCCTTCCATACGAACATGAACATTGGACAATAATGTGGAGTTATTTTGAAACTCATAAATATTTCAATGTTGTGATTTTGAACTTTAATTTCATCATTTATTTGATTTGCGTAATTAACGTTTGTTGTCCATATTCATTTCAAAATTATTTCAAAACTAATTTCATACCCGTTTTATTACTTTGATTATTATTTGTTGTAGTATGATTCGGGGTCATTTTATGTAATAAACAGATCTTACCCCGTATCAGTGTCTCTCATTCGAGATAAACCTCCATTATTCGTGTCATATACTCATAGATAAGTTATAAACTTCGACATTTACCTACCCTCGACAATCTACCCACTTCTCTCTCCAACCCTGAGTTAGTCGGATGTTTAATCAGGAAATTGTGGCATCGTCCAAGAGGGTTATTACCCCTGGGTACGGTACATTATGAACAATACAATCAATTGGTCTCAACTCCTTTTTCACCCCACCGCCGGTAAGTTGATTTACCCCCCCTCCCAAAAGAAGGAGTGTTTTCTTGTGTTTAGAGGAGATTCCAAATACCAATGTTCACGTCTATTACCTTCAATTTTGTGACATACGTACCCCAATTAAAAAGTAACTTTTTTAACTTCCTTTCGCACTCTCCCCTTAAGTGTATTTTTCGGAAAAAATACTTCTTTCTTTCTTAGTAAAGGATCTTCTAAATACCAATTATCACGACTCTTAACATCTTCAGTTTTTGAGATATGTGTCCTCATAAAAGGAATTCAACTCCATTTCACCCCCAATCCCAAAATGATTTTCCTTCAAAAAAGCGTTGTTTTTAAAGGAGATCAAAATACCAATTTTCGCGTCTGAAACAACTTTAGTTTTTATTAGATGTAAGTATCCTCATACATTTAAATTTAATTAATTGGATTTTCCGAAATCAAAGGAATCCGCGTTTCTTTACTTTTAAAGCAGATTCCAAATACAAATTTTCACGTCTGCACCATCTTTCGTTTTTGAGATAATAGTATCTTCATACAAATAATTCAACTAATTTTTTAATTCCCCCCCCCCTCCTTTAAGTGGATTTCCGAAGACAAAAAGTACGCGTTTCTTTATTTTTAAAGGAGATTACAAATACCAATTTTCAGGTCTGTAATCTCTTGTTTCTGAGATACAAGTATCCTCATTAAAAGCATTCAACCCATTTTCACTATTTTTCACCCCTCCCAGTGGGAAATGAAATGGCGTATGGCTTTTAGTGCCGGGAGTGTCCGATGACATGTTCGGCTCGCCAGCTGCAGGTCTTTTGATTTGACACCCGTAGGTGACCTGCGCGTCGTGATGAGGATGAAATGATGATGAAGACGACACATACACCCAGCCCCCGTGCCAGCGAAATTAACCAATTAAGATTAAAATTCCCGACCCTGCCCGGAATCGAACCCGGGTCTCCTGTGACCAAAGGCCAGCACGCTAACCATTTAGCCATGGAGTCCTCCCAGTGGGATTTTCCGAAAACAAAACGAACATTTTTCTTAATTTTTAAAGGAAATTATAATTACCAATTTTTACATCTGTAAACTTTTAAAGTTTGGAAATATAGATACACTCATTTTGAAAATTCATACGGCTTTTCACCCCCTTAGCGACGGAATATCCAAAAATCCTCCCTTAGTGAGCACCTACATTGTAATATAAATGTATCCCCAAAACTTCATTTCTTTAAGTCCTGCAGTTTTGGCGAGGATGAGTCAGTCAGTCAGTCAGTCAGTCAGTCAGTCAGTCAGTCAGTCAGTCAGTCAGTCAGTCAGTCAGTCAGTCAGTCAGTCAGTCAGTCAGTCAGTCAGTCGGTCAGGACATGTTTTTTATACATATATAGATTATGTTTCCTTTCTTTCTTAGTCTGTTACCCTCCAGGGTTGGTTTTTCCTCGGACTCAGCGAGATATCCCATCTCTACCGCATCAAGGGCAGCGTCCTGAAGCGTGAGACATTGGGGCGGATCACCACTACCTCGCTCACACAGCCTCACCTGCTATGCTGAAAAGGGGCCTTGGTGGGGGCGGGAAGGTTGGAAGGGAT
This sequence comes from Anabrus simplex, assembly GCF_040414725.1. NCBI lineage: Eukaryota > Metazoa > Arthropoda > Insecta > Orthoptera > Tettigoniidae > Anabrus > Anabrus simplex. Next base: position 487,327,931 of record NC_090267.1, read on the forward strand.
AGAGAAGGAAGAGGGAAGAAAGCGGCCGTGGCCTTAAGTTAGGTACCATCCCGGCATTTGCCCGGAGGAAAAGTGGGAAACCACGGAAAACCACTTCCAGTATGGCTGAGGTGGGAATCGAACCCACCTTTACTCAGTTGACCTCCTGAGGCTGAGTGGACCCCGTTCCAGCCCTCGTACCACTTTTCAAATTTCGTGGCAGAGCCGGGAGTCGAACCAGGGCCTCCGGGAGAAGCAGCTAATCACACTAACTACTACAGGACAGAGGCGGACATTATGTTTCCTACATTTCAAAAGTCCATTCAAGTTTCTTCGTCTTCTAATGTCATTCCACGCCACCTCTTCACTGACAACCCGGAACATACCGATTATTCGAGAAGCTCTTCCCCTTACTCCCAAGTCTTCCCAACCCAATGTTTGCAATATTTTCATAACACTACTTCATTGTTGGATATCACCCAAAACGAATCGGAGTTTCTTCCTTTCTTTCTTGCTTACCTTCATCATCTACCGTCACGCACATCCTAAGGTAAATGTCTCCAATACTTTCCACACTTGTAAGAGAATGATGCTGATTTTAATTTTTTACTATTTATCTCCTAAGTGAGGTAACAACAACACCTTCTCATGGAAACTGGATCGCATTCTGATCATTTCAAAACATTTTTTCCTACCCTGTGAATATTTTACGCGTGAGAATAGTAAAGATAATATTGCGATTAATATCAGGCGTGTGGTACAGACTATGAACGCTTATTGAGCCATGTGCGCAGATAAAGTCAGAATCCATTGACAAAGTAACGTTTGACACACTTAGGATAACAATGCGGTTCAGCGTTTTCACAAGGTGCTCGGTCTCAGCGACGATGACTTGGCACCTACCTATTGTGTAGGGAAACCTTTCTTTCTATTTAGGCTTATATGGATTTCCTTCTTCTTTGTGTCATGTCAGGTGCTCTTGATGTCGGTGATCACTAGAGCTCGGAAGTTGAGGAAAAAGTACTTTTTTCTCGAATGTTCGAAGACAAGGCACAACTTAATATATGTTCATTCAGAGTCATTGTAGAGCTTCCGTGGCTCAGGTGCCGGCCTCTCACCGCTGGGTTCCGTGGTTCAAATCGCGGTCACTCCATGTGAGATTTGTGCTGGATAAAGCGGAGGAGGGGCAGGTTTTTCCCCGGGTACCCCGGTTTTCACTGCAATCTTTCATTCCAGCAACACTCTCCAATATCATTTCATTTCATCTGTCCTTCATCAATCACTGCCCCAGAGGAGTGTGACAGCCTTCGGCAGCCGGTAAAATTCCCACCCTCCCGCTAGATGGGGCTTCATTCTTTCCATTCCAGACCCGCTCGAATGACTGGAAACAGGCTGTGGATTTTCATTTTTCATTTTCAGAGTCATTGCAGGCCAGAAAATGGTGGGTTTTATTTGTCCTTTTTATTTGCATTTTTCGGCGTATTTTTGGTTTATTTGTCCTTTTGGCTTTTTTAGGCCTTAACGACATTTTTCTTGTTGCTTCACCTCCTTCCGACGGCATTTGTACTGTCTATCATCATTAGCTCATCCATCACCTGTTAAACACCTGTTATCATTATAGACTGTTATGCCTTTCAGCGTTCAGTCTGCAAGCCTCTGTGAATGTACTAAACGTCGCCACAATCCTCGATTTGCAACTAGTGTTGTGGCCTCATTTAGTTCTATACCTCTTATCTTTAAATCGTTAGAAACTGAGTCTAACCATCGTCGTCTTGGTCTCTCTCTACTTCTCTTACCCTCCATAACAGAGTCCATTATTCTCCAAGGTTACCTATCCTCCTCCATTCGCCTCACATGACCCTACCATCGAAGCTGCCTTATGCGTACAGCTTCATTCATCGAGTTCATTCCTAAATTAGCCTTTATCTCCTCATTCCGAGTAGCCTCCTGCCATTGTTCCCACCTGTTTTACCAGCAATCATTCTCGCTACTTTCATGTCTGTTACTTCTAACTTTTGAATAAGATATCCTCAGTCCACCCAGATTTTCTGTAGTAAGATAAAAATGAAACTAATGCTTGAAAAAAAAAAAACCTGTGGTATTACATTATGTGCAAAATAAGCGAAATATTGAAAGGAGAAAATTTTGATGTGAGTGTTTCTGAAGAGCAAAATCTCACTTGCTTCAAGTATGAACGCTCAGCATCTGTTGATGTGGGGATAAGTTTCTCGGTGTTTTGCAACGTGCTGTCTGAAAACGGTGATCGTTTGCACGTAAGAACCTGGAGATGTGATATGCTGGAAAGCCAACTGAGGTAAGGTTTCCGAATTCTAATTTCTGAAAGCCTAGTGTGGTTAAACCAAATATGATTCAAGTTATATTCTTTTCAATTTCTTTCCAGGATATCCATTTCAGGTTCTACGTGGACCATCCCTGCAAATAGTAACAGTATGACCCGACCTTCAAAGACAGGGCAGCTCCAGTTTCTGCACTGAGAGTCTGTCACGATATTTCAAAATTAAGAAGCTCGGAATGCAATGTTAATATCGTTAAAGAAAATACATTTATAAGTAGGGGGTGGAAATTGTTCAAATGCGATTCCCCCCCCCCCCCCTGGCGTTAGAACGTTGCTCAGTAGCATAGAAATTCATCTATTATATAAAGAAACTTGTCCTGACTGACTGACTGACTGACTGACTGACTGACTGACTGACTGACTGACTGACTGACTGACTGACTGACTGACTGACTGACTGATTCATCATTGCCGATCCAAAACTACTGGACATAAAGAAATGAAATTTTGGGGATACATTCATATTAACACGTAGGTGCTCGCTAAGGGAGGATTTTTGGATATTCCGTCGCTAAGGGGGGAAAAGGGGTGAATTTTTGAAATGAGGATATGTATATCTCAAAAACTTAAAAGTTTACAAACGAAAAAATTGGTATTTGGAATCTCCTTTAAAAATAAAGAAACGCGTATTTCTTTGTTTTCGCAAAATCCCATTAAGGGGGTGAAAAACGGGGAAAAGTGTTGAACACCTTTTATCAGGAGACTTATATCTCAAAAACTGAAGATGATACAGACATGAAAATCGAAATTTGGAATCTCCTGTGAAAATAAAGGAACACATATTTTTGTGTCTTTGGATAATCCGATGAATAGGGGGTGAAATGGAGTGACAAACGGGGTGAATTTAAAACAAGGCTAAATCTGAAAATTATCTCAGACACGTAACATATTACAGATTTGAAAACTGGTATTTGGAATTTCCTCTAAAAGTAAAGAAATATAAATATTTTTTCGGAAAATCCACCTAAGGGGAACTGAAAAAGGGGTTGAATTTTTAAAATTAGCGTATCTACAGTATATGTCAAGAACGTAACATGTTGCAGACGTGAAAGTTGGTATTCGGAATCTCCTTTAAAAATAAGGAAGCACGTATTATTTTGTTTTCAGAAAAACCCTTAAAGGCGGGGGAGAGGGAAAGAATTGAAATATTAGTTGAATTATTTTGTATGAGTATATATATCAAAAACTCTAAAGATGTTACAAACGTGAAAACTGGTATTTGGAATCTCCTTTAAGAATAAAGAAACACGCGTTTTGTGGGGGAGGGGGGAATCAACTTGGTAGGGGGGTTGAAAACGGAGATGAATTCCTTTCACGAGAATACATATATCTCAAAATCTGAAGATTTTACAGACATGAACATTTGTATTTGGAATTTTCTTTCAAAGTAAAGAAACACGTAATCTTTTGTCTTTGGAAAATTCACACAAGACGGGTGAATTCATTGAAAAATTTCTTGAATTCTTTGCATGAGGATACTTATATCTCAAAAGCTTCTTAAAAAAATAGAGAAACACGCCTCCGTTGTTTTTCGGAAAATCGACGTAAGGGATGTAGGGTTGAAAATAAGTAAATAAGCAGTTGAAATATGTTTATGAGTATAATTTATCTTAAAAACTGTTACAGACATGAAAGTAGGTATTTTGAATTTCCTTTCAAAATATACAAAAAAGTTATTTTTGTTTTTGGAAAGTCTACTTAAGAAGTGAGGAAGAAGTTGAATTATTTTATGAGTATACATTTATCTAAAAAACTGATGGTGTTACAGACGCACAGACATGAAAACTGGTACTTGGAATCCCCTTTAAAAATAATGAAACACGTTTTTTATTGTTTTCGGAAAATCCAGTTAAAGGGTTGAAGGGAATTGTAAAGGCGGGTTAATTTTTAAAATGAGTACCGGTATATCTACATTATATGTCAAAAATTTAACATGTTAGAGACAATAAACTTTGTATTTGGAAAGTCCTTTAAAAATACAGGAACATGTACCTCTTTGTTTACGGAGAAGGCACTTAACGGGGGATGAAAAGATGTGAAAAAATAGTTGAATTATCTCTAAACTGAAGGTAACAGGCGTGGAAATTGTTGTTTAGAATCTCCTTCAAAAACAAAGAAGCACGCACTTTTTGGGTAAGGTGAAACCAATGTAATGGGCGGGGGTGGAGTGTTAAAGGAGTTGAATTCTTTTCATGAGGATGCATCTCAAAAACCGAAGATGTTACAGACATGAAAGTTTTTATTTGGAATTTGCTTTCAAAGCAAAGAAACACGTAATCTTTTGTCTTTGGAAAATCCAATTAAGGGGGTTGAATTAATTGAAAATTTAATTGAATACTTTGCTTGATGATACTTATACCGCAAAAGCTAAGATGTTACAGACGTGAAAATAGGTATTTGGAATCTCCTTTAAAAATACAGAAACATGTATTTTTGTTTTCTGAAAATGCACTTAAATGGGGAGGGGTTGGTGGAAGGACTGATCAAGGGGTTGAATTCTTTTTATGGGTATACTTTTGTATATCTCAAAAATCAAAGATGTTACAGATGCACGAATAGGTGTTTTGAATCTCCTTTAAAAATACAGAAACATCTATTTATTTTTTCGACTTGAGAGAAGACTGTTTCTCACATGTCCAGTTCTATGTCTTATGGTCGTCTTAGCCCCAAAAGTCAATACCACAAATATGGTTTACAAAGAATTTCTGGGGTAATTGGAAATCAATATTTAGGTGAGTTTTTATACTTTAGGAATTTTCAGATAATGTCTTAGTACAACGCCGAGGAACGATTACTTTGATCAAATTACGAAATCCACGCGAGCGAAGCCGCGGGTAATTGCTAGTTCTATAATATGATGAAAGATAATTTAATTTTGACTTTGCATTTATTTGCTTTTTTTTACCGATCTGAGTTGATCTGTCATTATTTCATCTTTTAAGAAAGTTTTAGGTCAATTTTTTAATATTTTTTAAAATTTGTGCTGTGTTCTTTAGTGGTAGCCCTGAAAGTGCTTTTCCGTGGTTTCCCTTTTTCACACTAGGCAAATTCTGGGGCTGTACCTTAATTAACGCCACGGCTGTTTCCTTCCCACTCCTAGCCCTTTTGCTGCCCCATCGTCGCCATAAGACCTGTCTGTGTCGGTGCGACGTAAAGCAACTTGAAAAAAATAAAGACCCCAAAACAAACTTTCAAAAACCGGAGAACGACGTGGAAAAGAAGACTGGAGCAAAGTGGACAGAAGAACGAAAAGGGATCAACGGAGAAAGGACGAGAGCTGTTTGGCAACTCAGAAAACAGAATCGTTAGAGCTTTGCGTGATATATTGGGTCCATAGGCAAATAATAATAATAATAATAATAATAATAATAATAATAATAATAATAATAATACAAATTATAGAATTATAGTTTTTCTTGCATATGGTTTTGTGCATAAATGATATTTGTAGGAATAGAATACAGAACTCTGATTAATTAGTGAAAAGTATTTCCTAACGTGTCTCAAGCACAAGGAATACACCATCCTTCGCTCCCACCCTACAGCCAGTCATGCACCCCGGTGTACCTCAAGGCCAAGAAGAAATGTAAAGGACATAGGACTGGAAACAACAGTTAACTTTTCGCTTCAGTACAGAATTATCCTCCCATATGTCTACTGTAGTTCTCTGCAAGAAAAATGCCAAACCCCGCTAGTGTACCCGATGCATTAACTGGACGTATTCAAAATGGCGCCTACGGAAGGTAGAGGCCAGCCAAGGCAAAGAAATGTATAATAAGATATCGATATTGATGTATGCTAGGAGGCCATGACTAACTTAAACCTACCACTATGACGGCGGTGTACAATGGTGTAAAATCGATAGAATTGTTTTTTAAAAAATAAGAAGGATAAAACAGATTATTACAAAAACTGACTTGAAAAATTGACGTGGTGAGAACAAGACGTTCCGAACTTCGCACTCGAAAATAAGCGAGATTGGCAATATTTAGCGAGAAGTATTAAGTTGAGAAGAAGGAAATATTGAGCGAATTGAATAGATAAGCGTTAAAATACTGGAAAGAGGGAGTAAAATTCTGAAGCTTTGAATAATACGTCCAGATACTTAGACGCAAGGCCGTTTGAAAATAGGAACTTGATTGAGACGTGAGACCTCGAGATTAAGCCACTCTTAGTGAAAATAATCGCAAGGAAAACCAAATAAAGAAGCAATCACCATAAAAAGATATATTCTACGCAGAACCATGATGAGCTTATATTTTTTAGAATCATCGCATATTGTCTACTGTGTTGCTGAATAGATGATGGCTTGCTAAATCGACATAGACCAACCTGGAGGGAGATGTCATCCTGGCCGTTAAAACCACCCGACCCGTGTGGAGGAGGTCATTCTACCTGAGATACCACTGGTGGAAATCCTGCCCAGTACCTGATCCAAGGACTACGACCACACCGAGGAGCAACTAAAGCCCGAGATATTGAATGGCGAGCTAGTAATAGTATTAAGTAATATAATTTCTTATGTGGAGTATTACCAGTATATACAGTAGATCTGAATAGCCTAAGCGTGAGATAATTAAGTGTGCTGTGAATATAAGAAAGTGCAGTGTGAAATATTTAAGACGATATCTTGTTACGGAGTGGTAACATGTTACTACATTATTTTATCCAAGGATGAAGGAATACGATTTAAAAGTACGACATAGTGTAACAGCTGTTTTCAAAGAATCCCGGTTAGTTAGAAAGGTCCATGAGTGATGTAGTAATAGTCAAACCCAGTTACGTCACAGAGGGACGCATGTAGAATTGGTTAAGATAAGTTACCATACTCTTTGCTGTATGATTTTATTGAAAGGAAAGATACCGACTTTGGGGTTATATACGGAATTGCAAGATTAAAAATACATTTTGAGGAACGAATTCTGCGCTATTGATGAGATACGTATCGTTGTGTAATTAATATTGGAGGTTAAACGCGGTAGTTATGGATGATAAATGAATTAAATATGAATTGAATTGAAGGTTAATAGTGAGATTATGGAAGTGTGTATAGTATTTTAAATGATATAGTGCGCAGATTAATTGGAAGTAAAGCGTATTTGATATATTTAATATGTGATGGAGGAGCACATGTAGTGCGATTACAGAATGTAAGTATGCCCCAGGGAGGAACTATAGCAAGGTATGAACAATAATATTACGTATATTTTAATGATGTGTGAAAATGGTTTGACAATAATAACAACCGGTGATGGGTAAATGAATACATGATTATGTCATATTCTGAATGAATGGTTATTGCATGGAAGAATAAGCTTGTATGCAAGTAGTATGATAATGTAGTATTGAAATATCTTTGTGTTGGCATTAGCACACCTATATATGATAAATGCTCACTGGCTGTATGAATATCGAGCTGGAATACGATACATAAGAAATTATTTAGCTAGAATAGAGAAATTATTTGACATTTACGTAGGATATCATTGATGTTTTGGTTAATATGAAATATTATTAGAGCGAATACTTAGTTAGGAGCCGTAATTTAAATGGCAATCGGACCGAGGAACTTAGTGCGTCATTCAATATTTCATTTTCTTCACGCTAACCTGCACCAACGAACTCAGATAATTTTCAACATGACTTAGGTCACTGATATTTGTATTCAGGACATATTATTCAAATTCAATTCATTTTCGCAGAAACTTGAACAACGTGATGGTTGTATTTTCAATGAGGTATATAATTATACCGCGACTGATGGAATAATTTATTGATATAACGAATTTCGACCGTGGTCAAAAGACTGATGTAATATATTTAAATGACCAAATGTAATTTTTAAAGGGAAGATAATTCATTTCAGGAATACGTTACTCAGTGTGTTAAGATGTAAGCTTAGTTTAGGAATTAGGCAGCGCTGACCTAACATATTTGATTCATTGATTAAAATATTTATTTATTAAGTTGATAATTGAAGCTTATGAGTCATACCTGATATTAACCATTTCTTTTGCGAAACTTGACAATTTAATAAATGTGTTTCTTGATTAGTTTCTTATATAATGAAGTGAGTTTTCATTCATATTGGTAGTTAATAGTTTTACTTAGTGAGTAAGGTTCTCGTTGTGTGCATATTGAAACGGGAACGCCCTACGAGCATTCACGTTTCATTCTTTTATTATGAGGAGCTCGCTAACACCCGGCCGTAAGCATTTAAAACTTGCGCCGAGCGCACAGGCATAGTGGGAGCTGTAAACAAGCTCGCGATGTTCTAGAACACCGGCCAAGGACAAGCGACGTCACGCAGAAGGTTCCTTCGTGTTCCATAGCATTGCTGCATGAACGAAATATAATATCAATATTTCAATAACGTCACCTTGCAGGCAGGAATAATGAACGCTGCTAGCCGAAATTTCGGGTCAATCGGTGTGAAGATGGCCAAGATATAAAAATTTCTTGGGGCCCACATGTGTAGCCACGCCCACCGGCCTTCGGCAATATAAGCGAGTCGCCAGCCTGGGGTAAAGCAGAGAGAGTGTGCGGTACGCAGCGGCAGTGTGCTGTAGGCAGTAAGTGAATGGAGTCGGCAGTAAGCCGTGAGTTCAGTGAGTGTGTGCAAGCAAGCACGTCGCGACATAATTCGTCACTCGGTCCGGCTGTATACTTGAGTTCAGAACGTTCGTGTTAAAAGCTTTCTCCGTAGCCTTGATTTCATTTAAAGACTGTGTTCTCGCATAAACTGTGCCAGCCTTGATTTCATTTAAAGACTGTGTGAAAACAGCGGTAGTGTTTCTAGCCAGCCTTGATTTCATTTAAAGACTGTGTTCTCGCATAAACTGTGCCAGCCTTGATTTCATTTAAAGACTGTGTGAAAACAGCGATAGTGTTTCTAGCCAGCCTTGATTTCATTTAAAGACTGTGTTCTCGCATAAACTGTGCCAGCCTTGATTTCATTTAAAGGCTGTGTGAAAACAGCGATAGTGTTTCTAGCCAGCCTTGATTTCATTTAAAGACTGTGTTCTCGCATAAACTGTGCCAGCCTTGATTTCATTTAAAGACTGTGTTCTCGCATAAACTGTGCCAACATTCCCTCTTAAAGACAGTGGAATGCAGTATCGTGATTTCTTTCCGAGGAACCATGTCAATTCCCACCATAACCTGTTCAGAATCACGTATGATCTTAAGTGCCAGTGATAATCTTCTAAAATTTACGACGTAATGGAACTTGGACTGTCAGTTATTTCAACAAGTGTATTGTGCTGATGGAGTACAGTGCAGAGACTGTACCCGGTAAATTTAATTTTCCTTATGAAGTGCTTAATCACTGCACCTCGGAAGGTCCTAGATTGTTTTCGTTTGTTTATTATTCCAAATACGATAATTCCTTCCATCTTATCCTCGTGGAACTGTGACTCTAACTTTATCCTTGCTGCTAAAGTGCGTTCAACATCATTGACTGTGGGAACTATTTCGGCGTGCTTCGCCTTAGAGAAGTGTCACACCAGTGTCCCATGACGTCCAATGTGGAAGCTCCACATTTCCCCGTTCCTGCCTCAGGTTCGAGTCATCAACACTAATACAGAGAAAACCCCAACAACGGAAGACAACGCCGACGCCGACCGCAAGACGACGCAGCCGCCGCAGGACGACGTCCTCTCCACGCCTTCAGGGATAACTCCACGATTCAGCTGTAAAAGGTGACATAATTCTTTGCATACCTATTGAATAAACTGAAGGATCCACTTAATCATGAAATTTTTTTTTTCACTACCCTTTTCTCTCACTCTCTTAGCATGGGCCGTACACGCCTTGTCGTTCCTCATGCTCTCCGATAAACTGAAGTACGGGCGTTCCTGTTACAATATATATATATTTTTTAAGGCTGACTGAAGTTTGCGTTCACAAAACAACTACTGAGCGTATGGTATCGTTACTTTCTCTGAACCGCGTATGGTACCGTTATTTCTCTTCGGACACACGTAAAACCAAACATAGAAAAATTAACCATTTTTCTGGAGGCATGGATACCCTGAGATATATTTAACTGACTAGTTGGGAATTACTGTGGTTACACTGACCCGTAGGGTGCAGTAATTTTTGGCCCCCAACAGTAGAGCAAAATAAGGAGAAAGGTGCCGTGCGATATGAGGAAAAGGTATACACGAATGGTCGCCAAAAGTAAAATTTGTCGATCAACAGTGGGGCGCTTGAAGAGAAAGACACCGCGGGAACATCGAATAGTGAACCGCCGAAAGTAAAAATTTTCCGACGTAGCGCGATTAAAGAGAAAGATACCAGGGAGAAAAACGTATCAGTCACCAAAAGTAAGGAAGTAAAAAATCGTCGCACAACAGTGAGGAAATTGAAGAGAAAGACACCGCGGGATCGAATATTTAATTGAGAGTTAGACCCGAGAAAATAGCCCGATAACTTACTGCTGAACCAACATGGAGGTCAAAAGAGAATGATATTGCGGAACGTTGTGGGAAGCGAAAGAACCCAACGTGCAGTTGGTGAAAGAAATACCTGGAGATTTGTTAAGAAAATAGGCTCGGATGTGAAACTGATAATTAAGTATTGAGAGAATGATGTTTAAATATGAATATTTTCCAGAAGTAGATTGTTAGATGGAGTGATAGGAGGATATTTTTATCATTTTTATTAAAATAATTGTATGTCTTCATATTTCATTTTTATTTTTAAAATATGATTGAATTTACCCTTGATATTTGGATTAATAGTTAGTATATAAGTAAATGATGAATATCACATGGTGGATAATCATTTTTCTCTTTTTGGGAAACTGTTTCTGAAATGAATTCAAAGGAAAATGATCTGATTTCGTTGGAAAGTTGCTCATATTTTGACGGGTAGGATGATATCGATCTTCAGGAAGGTCTATATTTCAAATAATTTTGAGAAACTAAGTGAATATTTAGTATATAAGACTTGATTGCTAGCTTTAAGGATATTTTAGATTTAGAAATTGAATATTTCACATATTTATTGACACTGTGTGATATTAGAGTACTTGAAAAGTTAAAGTTGGTTAGGAAAGTAGAGAATTATTCGAAATATTACTGAAATTGACGAGAAAATGGCAACTCAGGGAAGAGTGCAAACCAGAAGGGAACAAGAAGAAGAAATGAAAAGAGCACAGGAAAAGCATGAAGGAATGCCGTTATGGTTTCTAGAATATATAAAGAAACAAGAAGAAGAGAGACAGAAAGAAAAACAAGAACGTGAGGAGAAAGAAAAGAAACAAGAAGAAGCGAGACAGAAAGAAAAACAAGAACGAGAGGACGAAAAGAAGAAAGAAAAACAAGAACGAGAGGATGAAAAGAAGAAAGAAAAACAAGAACGAGAGGACGAAAACAAGAAAGAAAAACAAGAACGTGAAGAGAAAGAAAAGAAACAAGAAGAAGAGAAGGAGAGGAGACGGGCAGAGAAAGAACAAAAGCAACGTGAAGAAAGGAGGAAAGAACAGGAAGTATGGCAACAAAAGCAACGTGAAGAAAGGAGGAAAGAACAGGAAGAACAACGAGAAGAAAGGAAAAAGGAACAACAAGAATTATTAAAGGAGTTCCGGAGAGAACAAGAAGAGAAACTGGAGGAGTGGCAAAAAAAGCAACGTGAAGAAAGGAAAGAGGAACAGCAAAAATTGTTGCAAGAGCTGAATATAAAGCAAGAGGATCAACAGAGAGAGTTGACAGAAAAAATCATAAAGAAACAGGAAGAAATAAAGGAAGACAACACAAGAACTCGATTGGAAATACAGAATAGGCTAGATGAAATGACTCAGAGTATGGAGAATAGAAACAAACAGATATACGAAGAAATGGACAGAATTAAAGGACAGGTTACAGAAAGCCAGGAAATTATTAAGAAGTTGAAGGATGAGGAGATTAGCAAACTGACCAGCGATCTCCGAGAACTAAAAATCAGTAATGGGAAGAAATGGGACGAATTAAGTGAAATAACAAGCGGCATGGAAGGATTGAAGGTTAGACATCAAGAATTAGAGGAGAAATTCGATCAGGCTGCTGGCACAGTGGCCGGAAAAATTAATGAATTAAAAGAGAAGATCGAGAGCGATAAGAATGAGGCGGACCAGAAGATGGAGAAGACGGAAGAGGAGTTAAGGCAGATTAGGAAGGAGATGCAAGAAATTAAGATAGAAAACCAGACAACGAAATCCGTTATTTCGAATTGTAGTGAACGGCAAAAAGCGATAGAGATTCAAATTAATGAAAGGGAGACTACACCATCAAGAACACTGGATCCAAGTAGGCAGAGCATAGATTTGGTAAATGGAAGCAGTCAAAATGAAAGTCCAACCATAATAAACGTCATAAAACTTACGACGACCGCCCAAAGCATTTTGATAATAACACATCAAAAATCTCACCCAAGCAATTTCTCAGAGATATTGAGGAACATTTTCGCGAAGGTAGAATTCAAGAGGACAAGAAGCTGCGCGTGATAGAAAAACATCTAGACGGAAACCCGAACATCTGGTTCCAAGCTTTTAAATATACTTTCCACAGCTATGAGGAATTTAAGGCAGCGTTCCTAAGAAAGTTTTGGAGTCCAGAAATTCAACAACAACTAAGAATCGAACTTTACGCAAGAAAGTTTTCGTTAACAGGCCAAACCCGATTCAGTGACTACTTCTCGTTTCAATTTCACAGGTTTCAGGACTTAGACTCAGCTCCAAGCGAGCTAGAGGCCATAAAAACTATTCAAAGGCAATTCCCACCGGAGGTGCAGAGGTTATTAGCAGCCTCAGATGTTGAAACCGCAGTCGATATGGAAAGGAAGCTCAGGCAGATCGATATGACATCCTCGTATCCATTGAATAGAAATATACGGAATACGGCCCAAGAAGAAGTAATAAATACCATCAGTCCCGAGGAAACAAACCATAGGGAAAGTCACAAGTCAAAGAATAGGCCAGAGGACCATGACGAACACAGAGAGAAGAGCAGAAAGTGATGTTGTTGCCAATGAAGTGGAAATTCTAATGGGCAATGTGGACAGAATAATAATAGACATAACCCATATTATACAAATAATCCAAGGTTTCGAGGCAGTAGGAACCAACAACATTTTAGAAACAGAACATGGTTTAATAACCGGAAAGGGCAGAACAGTTATCGCAGGAACGAAGAAAATCGTAGATATATACAACAACTGCGAGAGGAAAGACGAAATAAGAACAGATGGGAAGAAGCAATAAAAGACAAAGATATAAATGGAGACATCGAGGGAGCGGAGAGCCTCGAATTACAATCGTATAAACGAAGGAAAGCGGAAGAGGGGAGACTCAACCCAAACACTCCTGAATTCATAGGAAATTCGGTGCCACCTGAAAAAACTCCGATTTCCAATTGAGAAATGAGGAGATATCAAGTAGCAAAAGAAATGGAAAATTTGGCAAAATTCGTAGTTGGATAATTGCGCAAGTAGACCACTGGGATATTCGACCTGATGACCTGCTTGACGAAAATGATCATGGCAAAGAAAGAACAAAATTTAGGTTACCCGTAATCATAGTAACAGTGGCCGACATAAAGTTGCATTGCTTGGTGGACTCTGGAGCAAGTATTAGTGTAATGGCATCGACATTTTTCCAAGAGCTTACGAAAAGAATCGACATACCGACAATCCCAGTATCAGGAATTAAAATAAGAGGAATAATCCCAGATAAATCTGTTGATTGCAAGCTGCAAGCATACGTTACAGTCATGATAGGAAGGCACAGATTTGAACATCCATTCATGATCATGAAGAGGATTAAATATAATATCATCTTTGGTATAGATTTCATGTTAACGACACGAATGCCCATTGATATGGAAAGACGAGAAGTCCGGTTCCCAGTAACAGAAAGTGGTGGAATGCAGTCTATAGAAACCATACAACTTAATAATATTACGGACGAAAATGAACACTTGAAGATTATGGTGAAGGAAATTGATCCTGAAATCATGGAAGGCCAAGATCAAAAGAAAGACGTGTATGAACAAGAGATAGATTTAGGATTAATTGAAAGGCTCGAAGAAATAATGGCTATCGAAGAGGAGGAGGAGGAAGAGAAAACTGAAATTTGGAAAACTATGACCGAAGCTATAATATCATCCACAGAAAAGCGGAAAATCTATGACATTTTGAAGAGACATATCGAAGTTTTCGACAATAAACCGGGTCAAATACCCAACTTTAAATATAAAATATTAGTCAATGACTGGACACCATATAAAGGAAAATTATACGATGTACCAGAAAGGTATTTAACAGAAGTAAGAAAAATTATTCAGGAAATGGTAGCTGACGGAATAATAGTAAAGACAACCACACCTTACTTGAACCCGCTGGTAATAGTAAAGAAAAGCAATGGAAAACTCAGGCCGTGCGTGGATGTGAGGGTCCTCAATGAAAGGCTTATCCCAGAGTACAATAAGGTCCCAAGGATTAAAGATATAATAAAAAAATTTAGAGGTCTGCAATACTTCTCAAGCTTAGATTGCACATCGTCCTTCCATCACATTGTACTGGAGGAAAAGTCAAGGATATTGACAGGGTTTATGTTTGATAACCAAACGTACGCCTACTGCAGATTACCTTTTGGGTTGAAGAACAGTTCTGCCGTTTTGATAAGGGCCTTAGATAAGAACCTAACAGATGAAGTAAAAGGATTTGTCAACTGTTATGTCGATGATCTAGTATTTGGCAGTACAACTTTCGAAGAACACTGTGAAAAAATAGAAAAATTGTTGAGTAACCTGCAGAAAACCGGATTTAAAATTAACCTAGCAAAGTCAAAATTCTGCCAAAACCAAGTGCTTTTCCTTGGACATATAATAGACGACGAAGGAGTTAAGCCAAACCCGGTAAAAAATCAAAGCAATTTGTGATTTCCCACGTCCTTCTAAAGTGAAGCACATAAGACAATTCCTAGGTATGACTGGATTCTTTTCAGACCACTGTAGAGGTTATACAGAAATAGCTGCACCGCTCCAGGAACTCTTAAAGGCAAATAACCGTTGGAAATGGAACGACGAAGCCGAAAACGCATTCATAAGAATGAAAGAATTGCTTAGGCAAAGCATCAAACTAGGGTACCCTGATTTCGAAAAAGATTTTATTGTCCAGGCAGATGCGTCAAATATTGGTGTTGGAGCATGTTTATACCAAGAGGAAAAGGAGAGTAAGAGACGAACATACTTAGACTTTACGAGCAGAAAACTGCGAAAACACGAGCTACATTATACAACGACGGAGCTCGAACTCCTTGCCATAATACATGCACTACAGCAATGGAGACGAATTATTTATGGATACCCCGTGATCATCAGAACGGATCATAAGGCATTAACCTTTGGGTTAAAAGCAATGATGACCAGCGAAAGAGTAACTAGATGGATGCTTTACACACAGCAATTTAATCTCAAAATTGAACACTGCAGCGGGAAAGAAAATGTATTAGCTGATGCATTAAGCAGAAATCCAGCAGACCATGAGGAGAATATTTTACAGTTAACGCTGGATAGTCAAGACCAGGAGTTGCTATCAAAACTAGAAGACCTTGCTGAATATCAGAAAATGGATGAAAAGTTAAAGATCATAATTGACAAGTTGATGGCTGAAGAGAGGGAACCGTTAATAGAAGATAAATATGAGATGTTGAGCGGCTTATTAACGAAAGTCGTAGATAAGAGCACACACAAGAAAAGAATAATAGTACCACTGCAATGCGAATTAATTTTGCACGTGCATAAAGTAACAGGACATGCAGGAATTGATAAAGTCATTGCAACGCTATCAGAAAAGTTCACATGGACAGGGCTGAGGAAGTCAGTCAGAAGCACAATTAAAACCTGTGATATTTGTCAGCGGGTCAAACATAACAATTTTATCACTAGTAACCAACCTATCACCATATTGCCATCTAAAGTAAGAGAAATATATGCAATTAATATTTTTGGAAAACTACCGACAGCCAAAAAGGGAAACAAATACATATTGGTAATAATTGACATCTTTTCGAAGTACATATCGCTACAGCCAATACAACGGGCAAATACGAAGCAAGTTCTACACAGACTAGTGGAGAAGGTATTTCCTAAAATGGGCAAGCCCGAAAGAATATTGTCGGACAGGGGAACACAATTCACATCTATGCTGTTCCGAGAAAAGATGAAAAGTATGGGCATAAAACACACATTATGTTCAGTTCGACACCCATCTGCAAATCCAGTGGAGCGATACATGAAAGAAATAGCAAAATTCTGTAGGATATACTGCAATCATTGTCACTGGAAATGGATTGATGTAATAGAGATAATAGAGGAATGCCTAAATAACACCATAAATGAATCAACTGCTCAGGTCCCAAACTTGGTACATCACAATAAAGAATCACGAAGAACATGGGGCAATATATTAAACATATCACTTGAAGAGAAACCAGACATCCAGCAGATCAATAAAATGGTCCAAGAGAGGCTAAAACAACAGTCTGAGAAGAGACTAAGAAGATTACGAAAGACAAGATTTCGCGCACCATTCAAGAAAAACGATTTCGTTTTAATTAAAAAGGCACCAGTAACGAACGCATCAGCCAAAATATGCGCTAAGTTCAACCATTTATATGAAGGACCGTATAGAATTGAACATGCTTATGGAAATAACGCATATCTTATTATAAGCATGGATGGAAAATACAAAAACGTTCACAATGCATGTAATATGAAGTTATATTTCCCAGAAAACAAGGCTGGAGAAACGATAATATAAGTCCCACAGAAGTACAAACCAAGTTTAGAGTAAACATATTTGTGAGTCAGCTGATATGCAAAGAGATAGGCTTATAGAAGCTAAAAAACATCAATCATAATAACAGAATAATCAATACGATTCCATAGAGAAATAAAATCCATTAATCGATCAAAGAACCATGGAGAAATACCAGAAATGCATCGTCACATTTGTCAATCATAATTCACCAAACAGAAATCCACAATCCAAGCAGTAAGTTGCTTGTAGAAAGACATAGAAACAGCGTTGGAACTGCCAAGAGGGAAACTTCATGCAATATTTATAGACTTCACAAAAGCCTTTGACTTGTTACATAGAAAACTTATAATAGAGAAATTAGAAAGAATAGTTGGAAAGAACCAAGTAACAAGATTGATACAAAATATCCTATCAAACAATCAAATAATAATAGACAATAGAGTATCCACAACAGACCCTATGAATCAAACAAATGGAGTTCTACAAGGCGATCCCTTGAGTCCTCTACTTTTCATAATTGCCACCGCAGAAGTACCTAGAGAAATAGACACAGAAAATGTGAAAATCTACGTTTACGCAGACGACATGGTCATTGTATCACAAAACTTGGAAAATATTCGAACAGCCTTCAGCAAACTTACCACATGGGCAGAAAAGAATGAGCTTACTATAAATATTAACAAAACGGTAAAAATGACATTCAGAAGAGGAGGCAGACTATCAGCAAATGACGTCATCATGTATATGAATATTCCGATGAAGAACGTACCGCATTTCAAATACTTAGGAATCACACTTCAGACGAGTGGAGATGTCTATGACCTTCACATAAAAGAACGAACCATCGCAGCAAAGACGGCAATTAATAGCATAAAGAACCTAAGACAACTATCCTTGCCCACAGCTACCACACTGTTTCGCTTAAAAATTGCTCCCATCATAACATATGGACTGGAAACCATCTGGACACACCTAAAGAAGAAAAACTTCGAAGACATAGAAAAGGTCAAAGCCAACTTCCTCAAAAGAGCACTGTGTCTGTCAAAGTACACATTATCCCGACTTACATATGTACTAGCAAGAGAGCAATTTTTCATCGAAGACCTCCGCCTCGACCTGCTTCTACCAGCTACCAAAGCCTACTTGGATGTACTGCAAGAACTCAATAAGAAGAGACAAGAGATATGGCCAGAGTTTTATTCAACGGATGCGATGATATATAGGGAATGGACACAAGCCAGTTATGATCTACGTCATGTATTGACAAGATATGCCGTACACGGTTTCCATCATCGGATATGCCTTACAGATAAATTCCATGACCCGGACGATAACTGCAAGTGTAAATTATGCGGAGCCTACTGTGACCGATATCATCTGATGTTGTGCAACAAAAGACAAAACTCTTTGACAAGTTTCTGTAACAACTAAATGCACATTGTGCAAAATTTATCATATTATTATAAATATATCGCAAGCAATATATTTAATCTGTACTGGGGGAATAAAATGTACCCGATGCATTTACTGGACGTATTCAAAATGGCGCCTACGGAAGGTAGAGGCCAGCCAAGGCAAAGAAATGTATAATAAGATATCGATATTGATGTATGCTAGGAGGCCATGACTAACTTAAACCTACCACTATGACGGCGGTGTACAATGGTGTAGAATCGATAGAATTGTTTTTTAAAAAATAAGAAGGATAAAACAGATTATTACAAAAACTGACTTGAAAAATTGACGTGGTGAGAACAAGACGTTCCGAACTTCGCACTCGAAAATAAGCGAGATTGGCAATATTTAGCGAGAAGTATTAAGTTGAGAAGAAGGAAATATTGAGCGAATTGAATAGATAAGCGTTAAAATACTGGAAAGAGGGAGTAAAATTCTGAAGCTTTGAATAATACGTCCAGATACTTAGACGCAAGGCCGTTTGAAAATAGGAACTTGATTGAGACGTGAGAGCTCGAGATTAAGCCACTCTTAGTGAAAATAATCGCAAGGAAAACCAAATAAAGAAGCAATCACCATAAAAAGATATATTCTACGCAGAACCATGATGAGCTTACATTTGTTAGAATCATCGCATATTGTCTACTGTGTTGCTGAACAGATGATGGCTTGCTAAATCGACATAGACCAACCTGGAGGGAGATGTCATCCTGGCCGTTAAAACCACCCGACCCGTGTGGAGGAGGTCATTCTACCTGAGATACCACTGGTGGAAATCCTGCCCAGTACCTGATCCAAGGACTACGACCACACCGAGGAGCAACTAAAGCCCGAGATATTGAATGGCGAGCTAAGTAATGGTATTAAGTAATATAATTTCTTATGTGGAGTATTACCAGTATATACAGTAGATCTGAATAGCCTAAGCGTGAGATAATTAAGTGTGCTGTGAATATAAGAAAGTGCAGTGTGAAATATTTAAGACGATATCTTGTTACGGAGTGGTAACATGTTACTACATTATTTTATCCAAGGATGAAGGAATACGATTTAAAAGTACGACATAGTGTAACAGCTGTTTTCAAAGAATCCCGGTTAGTTAGAAAGGTCCATGAGTGATGTAGTAATAGTCAAACCCAGTTACGTCACAGAGGGACGCATGTAGAATTGGTTAAGATAAGTTACCATACTCTTTGCTGTATGATTTTATTGAAAGGAAAGATACCGACTTTGGGGTTATATACGGAATTGCAAGATTAAAAATACATTTTGAGGAACGAATTCTGCGCTATTGATGAGATACGTATCGTTGTGTAATTAATATTGGAGGTTAAACGCGGTAGTTATGGATGATAAATGAATTAAATATGAATTGAATTGAAGGTTAATAGTGAGATTATGGAAGTGTGTATAGTATTTTAAATGATATAGTGCGCAGATTAATTGGAAGTAAAGCGTATTTGATATATTTAATATGTGATGGAGGAGCACATGTAGTGCGATTACAGAATGTAAGTATGCCCCAGGGAGGAACTATAGCAAGGTATGAACAATAATATTACGTATATTTTAATGATGTGTGAAAATGGTTTGACAATAATAACAACCGGTGATGGGTAAATGAATACATGATTATGTCATATTCTGAATGAATGGTTATTGCATGGAAGAATAAGCTTGTATGCAAGTAGTATGATAATGTAGTATTGAAATATCTTTGTGTTGGCATTAGCACACCTATATATGATAAATGCTCACTGGCTGTATGAATATCGAGCTGGAATACGATACATAAGAAATTATTTAGCTAGAATAGGGAAATTATTTGACATTTACGTAGGATATCATTGATGTTTTGGTTAATATGAAATATTATTAGAGCGAATACTTAGTTAGGAGCCGTAATTTAAATGGCAATTGGACCGAGGAACTTAGTGCGTCATTCAATATTTCATTTTCTTCACGCTAACCTGCACCAACGAACTCAGATAATTTTCAACATGACTTAGGTCACTGATATTTGTATTCAGGACATATTATTCAAATTCAATTCATTTTCGCAGAAACTTGAACAACGTGATGGTTGTATTTTCAATGAGGTATATAATTATACCGCGACTGATGGAATAATTTATTGATATAACGAATTTCGACCGTGGTCAAAAGACTGTGATGTAATATATTTAAATGACCAAATGTAATTTTTAAAGGGAAGATAATTCATTTCAGGAATACGTTACTCAGTGTGTTAAGATGTAAGCTTAGTTTAGGAATTAGGCAGCGCTGACCTAACATATTTGATTCACTGATTAAAATATTTATTTATTAAGTTGATAATTGAAGCTTATGAGTCATACCTGATATTAACCATTTCTTTTGCGAAACTTGACAATTTAATAAATGTGTTTCTTGATTAGTTTCTTATATAATGAAGTGAGTTTTCATTCATATTGGTAGTTAATAGTTTTACTTAGTGAGTAAGGTTCTCGTTGTGTGCATATATATATATTTTTAAGGCTGACTGAAGTTTGCGTTCACAAAACAACTACTGAGCGTATGGTATCGTTACTTTCTCTGAACCGCGTATGGTACCGTTATTTCTCTTCGGACACACGTAAAACCAAACATACAAAAATTAACCATTTTTCTGGAGGCATGGATACCCTGAGATATATTTAACTGACTAGTTGGGAATTACTGTGGTTACCCTGACCCGTAGGGTGCACTAGTGAACGAATTTGAAAAAAAAATGTTCATGACACGTGGGCATGTTTTCTTTTATAAATTGTGCGGTCAATTAGGAGATAATTAACTCTGTAAAAACAAGTGCAGTGAACGAAACAGGGGCATATTACTTGCAAAAACATTCTTACACAGTCACCAGAATTGAGCTTGGTCAAATATTTAAATTCATCATCATCATCATCATCATCTGTTTACCCTCCAGGTTCGGTTTTTCCCTCGGACTCAGCGACGGATACCACCTCTACCGCCTCAAGGTCAGTGTCCTGGAGCTTCAGACTCTTGGTCGGGGGATACAACTGGGGAGAATGACCAGTACCTCGCCCAGGCGGCCCCACCTGCTATGCTGAACAGGGGCCTTGTGGAGGGATGGGAAGATTGGAAGGGATAGGCAAGGAAGAGGGAAGGAAGCGGCCGTGGCCTTAAGTTAGGTACCATCCCGGCATTTGCCTGGAGGAGAAGTGGGAAACCACGGAAAACCACTTCCAGGATGGCTGAGGTGGGAATCGAACCCACCTCTACTCAGTTGACCTCGCGAGGCTGAGTGGACCCCGTTCCAGCCCTCGTACCACTTTTCAAATTTCGTGGCAGAGCCGGGAATCGAACCCGGACCTCCGGGGGTGGCAGCTAATCACGCTAACCACTACACCACAGAGGCGGACTATTTAAATTCATTTTGATTTATTTCATAGCATTTTCCCGTAAATATAAGGGTATTTTGTTGATAAGTTTTCAGCAGTCATCAATATCTACCCGTTACGTATGAGCATTATACATCAAATTAGGTAAAGAAAGGCAAAATTATATTCGTTGTATACAACCCTAAGGTTGATCTGAAACGCCTAGCAGATGAGAGTCAAATGTGGTTGCAGCGACAAGGCCTTGCCTTTAGGATATGAGTGAATGGAATGAACAACCCTAAGACCATAAAACGCCGAACTCGATAGCTGCAGTCGACTAAGTACGGCCAGTATCCAGTATTCGGGAGATAGTGAGTTCGAACCCCACTGTTGGCAGCCCTGATAATGGTTTTCCGTGGTTTCTCATTTACACACTAGGCCAATGCTCGGGCTTTTTCCTTGCCACTCCTAGCCCTTTCCTGCCCCATATTCGCCATAAGCCCAAAACGAACTTACATAAAATAATTTTCATCATCATCATCAGCATCATCTGTTTACCCTCCAGGTTCGGCTTTTCCCTCGGACTTAGCGAGGGTTCCCACCTCTACCGCCTCAAGGGCAGTGTCCTGGAGCTTCAGACTCTTGGTCGGGGATACAACTGGGGAGTATGACCAGTACCTCGCCCAGGCGGCCTCACCTGCTATGCTGAACAGGGGCCTTGTGGAGGGATGGGAAGATTGGAAGGGATAGGCAAGGAAGAGGGAAGGAAGCGGCCGTGGCCTTAAGTTAGGTGCCATCCCGGCATTTGCCTGGAGGAGAAGTGGGAAACCACGGAAAACCACTTCGAGGATGGCTGAGGTGGGAATCGAACCCACCTCTACTCAGTTGACCTCCCGAGGCTGAGTGGACCCCGTTCCAGCCCTCGTACCACTTTTCAAATTTTCGTGGCAGAGCCGGGAATCGAACCCGGACCTCCGGGGGTGGCAGCTAATCACACTAACCACTACACCACAGAGGCGGCAAAATAATTTTCATTTGTATTATATTTCCTAAAGTAAACCATAGAAATTTTGTGTTATATCTGTTTCAGATATATCAGAAATTGGAAACGGAATGCAGATGTCTTGAACAGATCGGTAGACATTTGAGGTGGATATCCTTATTTACCCACCCTGTACTGTACAGGAGGCTATATGACAGAAATAGAGTTCTGCGTAACACGATTATACCGTATTTACGCGAATAATACCCGCATATAAAAAAAAAATTGATGCACGAAATTGGGGTGCGGTTTTTTTGAGTCAATGTTGGCATTTGTTTTCATAATCACCTTCCTAAAGTTAGGGTGCGGGGATTATTCGCGTAAATACGGTATATACATATAAAAGCTGCAGTACCTGTCCTTGACAGGACAGTCACTTAGCATGTGGTCTTTTTTGTCCAACCCTCACATTGTTCCCCTGATTCTGAGGCACATGCCTCTCCCTGTCAGCGGCTCGTCGTGCCGTACTCGCTTCCTTGCTGTCTGTGGCCTTTGCAGTTTAATATTGATGATAATAATAATAATAATAATAATAATAATAATAATAATAATAATAATAATAATAATAATAATAATGTTATTGGCTTAACGTCCGACTAACAACTTTCAGGGTTTTCAGAGACGCCGAGGTGCCGGAATTTAGTCCCGCAGGAGTTCTTTTACGTGCCACTAAATCTACCGACAGGAGGGTGACGGACAGGATGGAACCTGCTAACTTGGGCTCAGAAAGCCAGCACCTTAACCGTCTGAGCCACTCAGCCCGGCAGAGTTTAATATTGTTCTGTGTTATTGCTGATGTCGATTTGATCTCTTACCTCCGGTATAAAAGTGCCCCAAATATCCGGTTAATATTTAAAAATACTGACAGGTGTACAAACGTTATCGATAGTCTACAGAGCTAGTTACCACTTCTTGGACATTCCCATGACTGCCACCTTATATGAATGTTGAACACATTTCCTAGCGGACAAAGTAGCGGTCCCCATACCGCGAAAAAACTAACATCAGGCAATTTCCTCAATTGTGCCGAAAGTTAGGTAAAGAGGCACGGAAAGGTTTCGAAGTGTCAGTTTTGGATAGTTCTATCATCATCATCATCATCATCATCTGCTTACCCTCCAGGGTCGGCTTTTCCCTCGGACACCGCGAGGTATCCCACCTCTACCGCCTCAAGGGCAGTGTCCTGGAGCTGCAGACTCTTGGTCGGGGATACAACTGGGGAGAATGACCAGTACCTCGCCCAGGCGGCCTCACCTGCTATGATGAACAGGGGCCTTGTGGAGGGATGGGAAGATTGGAAGGGATAGGGAAGGAAGCGGCCGTGGCCTTATGTTAGGTACCATCCCGGCATTCGCCTGGAGGAGAAGTGGGAAACCACGGAAAACCACTTCCAGGATGGCTGAGGTGGGAATCGAACCCACCTCTACTCAGTTGACCTCCCGAGGCTGAGTGGACCCCGTCCCAGTCCTCATACCACTTTCCAAATTTCGTGGCAGAGCCGGGAATCGAACCCGGGCCTCCGGGGGTGGCAGCTAATCACGCTAACCACTACACCACAGAGGCGAACATAGTTCTATCAAACTAAACAAAATTTCGAAAATCACTTCCGGCCTAAATGCACTTTCGGAAAAAACAGCCTAAAATTGCTCGTTTCTTTTCTTGTTTTCTTTTTTTTTGCTAGTTGTCTTACGTCACACCGACACAGATAGGTCTTACGGCGACGACGGGACAGGAAAGGGCTAGGAGTGGGAAAAAAGCGGCCGTGGCCTTAATTAAGGTACAGCCCCAGCATTTGTCTGGTGTGAAAATGGGAAACCACGGAAAATCATTTTCAGTGCTGCCGACAGTGGGGTTCGAACCCACTACCTCCCGAATACTGGATACTGGCCGCACTTAAGGGACTGCAGCTATCGAGCTCGATGTTTTCTTTTTGATTCAAACCCAAGCCAAATTAACATATTTAGACAATTTTTCTGTAATGTGTTCCCTGGTTCAATACCCACAGGCTTTTTTATTTTTTTTAAAAAATGTCCACACCGAATGCAGTTAGGCCTATAAGAGCTTGACTTAAACTCTGCTTTGTCACCCATTAGCCCTCTTTGTGGTAGAAAAAGGTAAACTGCTAATCTAATCGTTCAGATAACGATTATTAAGAAAAGGGTTGTAATATTTGAGAAAGAATGAAGAATATATTCTCCTACTGTATTATATTTTATTTCCCTAAAATTCGTAGCTCATACCCCTACGATTGTTTCAACATGAAGGTGCTACAACTGTGCATTTTTTATTGAATGTTCTTGTCGCACGTTAAAACTGAATAAGACAAAAATGATAGGAAATTGTGATATCTGTAACTTTTGTTATGTACTACTTTTCGATAGGAATTATAACATAGGTATTTAAAAATTCAATTTTAGGTTCCTTCTCCTAAATTACAATTTAATCCAGAGTGAATAATATTGTTTATATCCTAGAATGTAGTTCCGTATTTCCCGATTTTACTTACCGATGTTCATTAGATACTGCTCACCCATTTTCTCGTGGCTTGGCGTTTATATGGACTTAGCAAGAAAAAAAAATCGAAATTCATGAATATCTCTGTTATCATAGCCGGTACGGTAAAAATGTATGACATAAATAATTTTAAAAAAATTCTGTATAACTTTAGTTATGTAGTATTGATGGATAGGACAATTAATAACATAGATTTCTGAGAATAAAAATTTTACCTTCCCCTAAACTACCATTTCCATTATCGTGAATAAAATTATTTATAGCCTAGATTGTAATGACTCATTCCCCGACTTTGCATACCAGATTTCATTAAATTATCTTCAGCCACTTTTTCGTGATGACATTACGGAAAATTAAAGAATACCTTTCTCTTTTATTACTGATACGACTGGTACAGAAATGCCATTATATTTTAATTCGGAGCATGTACAGACAAAACTCGTATTTTATGTAGGCCTATATAGAATTATGCAATTTTAGCGAGACATTTCTTAAACCACTGTGAGGTGTAATGAATATCTCTAATGATGACAATCTGTTCTAGCGCTAATCATATTAATTGAACATTAGTTGACATATAACGTTTGAAATGTCAACAGCCGCGATATTTATTTAATTAAAGCGTAGAAAATTTCCTACCATAATTACCTGTGTCTTAAATGCAATTGGCTTTAACGTTCACCTTAATTACGAAGCATTTAGGCAAGCGCAAATTTCTGATGACTTCCAAAGGTTAAATTCGGGAAATGTATTGAGAGACAATGCGGAAAGTTACACTTTATTTCGGTGAGGAGATTGTATCTTTCAATTTATTCTTTCTTCTCTTTAATCCGGTGACTACTTTCAACATTCTTCATTACTTCAAAAGATGTGTTTGGAAGTGCCCAAGCATACTAATTTGTACATCCTGCTCTGTCAAATGTTTGTTGACCATTTTCCATTAATTTTATTTTTAGATCTGTTTTCATTCTGAGGTTAGTGTGATTAGCTGCCACCCTCGAGGCCGGGGTTCGATTCCCGGCTCTGCAAATACAATTTTAAAAGTAATATGAAAGCTGAAGCAGGGTTCACTCAGCCTCTGCAGATCAACAGAGTAGAGGGGATTCGATTCCTACCTCAGCCGTTCTCGAAGTGGTTTGCCGTGCTTTCCTACTTCTTCTCCATGCAAATGCCGAGATGGTACCTAACTTAAGGACACGGCCGTTTCCTTCTCTCTTGCCATCACCCCACAAGGCCCCTGTTCAGGACAGCAGGTGAGACCGCCTGGGCGAGGTACTGGTCCTCCTCCCGAGTTTTATGCCCGACCCAAAGTCTCACGCTCCAGGACACTGCTCTTGAGGCGTTAGAGGTGGGATCCCTTACTGAGTCCGAGGGAAAAATCAACCCTGGAGAGTAAAGAGATTAAATAAAAGACGTGTACAGTGTATTGCGCATTTTCTATTATTATTATTATTATTATTATTATTATTATTATTATTATTATTATTATTATTATTATTATTATTATTATTATTATTATTATTATTATTTGAAGGCTGTATGTTCCATTTCGAACCAAATTCCAATAAGCGAAAAAAATAGAAGACTGCACTTAGAAGTCAATTTGAATAATTACGAACAATTATTTTTGTTTGAGACTGACAGCGGTGTATAATTCCAAGTAGCACGCAACACTTGGTCTTGTGTTATGAACAGCTGGTGACGTAGATGTTAGTCCCCTTTAAATAATATTAATAATAATAATAATAATAATAATAATAATAATAATAATAATAATAATAATAATAATATCACATCTGGTGCACCCTGCCGCTTCCCTTCTACAGTACAATAACACACCGTCGATAAATGCGATCTCTGCGATTGGAGAACTATGAACACATTTATAACAGTAAGAAATCTCCTTCCTTGTTTGCAGCAGCTGAAAATTGTGATCATTAAATTATTCTTTTCGTGACTATAGACAACCGATGAAACTGTGAATTAAATCAGACATTTAGAATGAGCCAATGGCCGTAGCCGTATTGAAACACCGGATCCCGTGAGATCTCCGAAGTTAAGCAACATTGGTCGTGGTCAAGATATGGATGGGTTGCCACGCGCTGTTGGTGGGGGGTAAGGGAATGGAGGAGCGGAAAGGAACTGGCCACCCTACGTAAATTCCGGCTCAGGCAAACCTCTGTGGAGGTTCGGACCTGCCTTCGGGCAGAATACACCCTTACCTTACCTTTAGAATGAAATATAGATAGAACTTTCTTCCCTTGGGATACAAATAATGAAACCATGTTACCCGTAAGTCAGTTTTACATTGATTTGAGGATGTTCATTGCCACTCATTTCACGGGTAGTATTGAGTCACCAGTTGTAATGAAATGAAATGGCATATGGCTTTTAGTGCCGGAAGTGTCTGAGGACAAGTTCGGCTCGCCAGATGCAGGTCTTTTGATTTGACGCCCTAGACAACCTGCGCTTCGTGATGAGGATGAAATGATGATGAAGACGACACATACACCCAGCTCCCGTGTCAGCGAAATTAACCAATTATGGTTTAAATTACCGACCCTGCCTGGAATCGAACCGGGGATCCCTGTGACCAAAGACCAGCATGCTAACCATTTAGCCATGGAGCCGAACACCAGTTTTAATACTGTGGCAATACCTACATAGCTTTTTGAGAAAGAAATGGTAGTGTTGTCCTGTACGCAAGAGATTACTGGTGTAAACCTTATTGAAATATTCGAACATTTACCTTTTTACTTTTACAATTTAGTTTACGTCGCACCGATAGAGATATATCTTACGGTCGATGGAATAGGAAAGGGCTTGGAGTGGGAAAAGATCGACCCTCTCCTTACATTCCCAGCATTTGCCCGGTGTGAGAATCGGAAACGATCTTGAGGGTTGCCGACAGTGGGACTCGAACCTACGCCCCTAACCGCACGGCCAACTTGATCGGTAAACATTTGAGTATCAGTGAGAATCTGGCTTTCTAAGTTCAAGTTGCCCGCCTCGATCCTGGCTCAGTCTGGCGGTATTTGAAAATGCTCAGATACGTGAGCCTCGTGTCGGTAGATTAACCAGCAAGCAAGCGAACTCTTGCCAGTCTGCTTACGCGGTCACGGGTGGCCAGGAAACCAGGAAGAGAGCTTTCATTCATGATTGAATGATGAATGACTTGATCGACTGAACTGAACATTCTAATAGGAATGGATGAAATTCTGACTGCTTAAATGAATGAGTGAATGGATGAACGACTGAGTACATGGATGAATGGACCGTATTCCAAGTCCTCTCTCCTGGTCACGGTTAGCCACCAAGTAGGGAGAGAGTTTCATTAATGAATTAGTGAATGGAAGAACGAATTCTAACATGGAAATAAAACGTTTCCAACCATGTCCATAAAACGTTTTCTTCTTCTACGTATGAGGAAAGTGTCCTGAACGTTTGGCCATACTTTATTGTTCTTCTTCTTCTTTTTAATTTGTTTACTTTCCGGGGTTTTCAGCCAGGCGCTGTAACTTACAGCAAAATCAGCGTGGCGAGCACCCCGCTTATGTTCCTTATCACAATTACGTTTATGTTGCAATGAGAAACCTTCACATGAAAACCACTAAGATATTGCATAGAACTATTATTTTTATTATTTTGTTTGTGTGCTTTCGTAAATATTGCAGATTTACTTTGAAATCCAGAATAGTGAGACCTTTAAAAATCATTAAAATCATTTTTAATGTTCCAGTATACCGGAAATGTTGGTATTTACAGTTCCCAATCTTATACACGTAGAGATTAAATACAGTGGTTGATCATATTATTAGGGCCACTAGGTGAATGTTGTATTTTTGAAACTTGATAAGACATACACAATTAAACTTCACTGATATACATTTAATTAATCTAAAATTGACTTTTGACAAACATATTACACAATTTTACATTTGAAATATTAATGAAAATCATGAAAACTAAGGAAACTAGGAAAATCCAATATTTTGTAACACCTCCCTTCGCAGCAATTACCACTTCGACTCTATCTGGCATACTACAAATGCATCTGAGGCAGCTTTTTTTAACTTCAACATCATGATGCCACACATTGATTAGTCTTTCGATCAGCTGGATCTTATTCGTGACATTATGAGCACAAATTTTCCTCTTCATTAGCCTCCAAAGGTTCTCGATCGGGTTGAGGTCAGGAGAATTGCCAGGCCAGTCCAGAACCTTCATTTTGTTGTCCAGAAGGAACTTTGTCACACTTTTAGCCTTGTGACACGGTGCAGAGTCATGCATAAACACAAATTTGCCATCTGGGAACCATTCACGAACTTGTGGAAGTATTCGTTTTTTCCAGAAAATTAATGTACTGGTGTTGGTTCATGGTTCCTTCGACAATATACAGGCGGCCGGTTCCATTACTACTGATGACGGACCACACCATGGCACTTAACGGTCTTGACTATGTAGTCACTATTGTATTTCTCACCGTTGCGCCTTCTCATAAATACAGACCTGTCATCAAGGATGTGTATTGATGACTCATCCGAGAAGCAAACCTGAAAAAAAATGTAGTTTTGTATTAAAACCTATTTACGCCAAGTGCGGTTGAGCATAACAGGGAGGAAGTAAACGGCTTACCCTTTTCCATTCATCAGCAGTCCAATTTCGATGTTGTTTTGCCCAAAATAGTCGCTTCTTCATCATGGTTGGTGTCAGTAATGGTTTATTTGCTGGACGATGACAAGCGAAACCCAGCTCTTTGACCCTCCGACGAGCTGTCATTGAAGGATACGTTGATCCCCGCTTGTCGAATCTTTGTTGAAATGACTTTCATTGAAGCTTTTCTATGTTTAATGACGATATTTCTTAACAGGCGCTCTGCTCGTGGAGAAGTGATTCTTTTGCGGCCACATTTACCCACACGCTTAGGTGACAAATTCGTGCTTTGGTCAAGTTTTTACTTAATTATGTCCACTGTTGACTTTGAAACAGAAGTTATAGATGCTATTTTTCTATGAGAATAATCAGTATTCTTTAAAACTGTTTTAATTTCCGAAATTTTACAGGGAGAAATGTCTTTAGCTTTCCCCATGTTTGTTTTCTAAATACCCGTATTTTTAAGTATATACTGAACTACAATTAATTGTATTCTACTCTTGTCACTTCACTGTATCACATAGAGTGAAAAATTTACACAAGGGATGCAAGGAAACAAATCTACAATAAATCACGTGTGTTACTCCAACAACAGTCAGCAGGGAACTGTAACACAATTGGCGCCTTTCTCAATTCTTGACCAGAGTTTTCATTATTAGGCTTCTTAATGTAGGGCTGATTGTTGAATTTAACTACGGAAATGTGTAATTAATAATATCCACCCATTAAAATGCGCAATAAGTAAACACTTACAAGAGAATAGTGATCCAAACATAAATTCTTCAATGTTTACCTAGTGGCCCTAATAATATGATCAACCACTGTAAATCAGAGCTTAACAATCAAGAAACAATCAAGAAACAAGCTGTGGATTTGCAAATTCTAAATAAAATACACAAGATTGAATACTGCATGTTGT
The DNA here is from genome assembly GCF_040414725.1 of Anabrus simplex. Classification (NCBI taxonomy): domain Eukaryota; kingdom Metazoa; phylum Arthropoda; class Insecta; order Orthoptera; family Tettigoniidae; genus Anabrus; species Anabrus simplex. Next base: position 487,359,013 of record NC_090267.1, read on the forward strand.
TACTTATCCTGAATATAGTAAGTGCTGTACTAACATTATTGTTTTTTATTGCTAACAAAATAGAATATAATACTAAACATAATAATAATATTGAATATCCAGTAGAGCATGAAGCCCTATTTGGCAAAAGTAAATTAGGGCTGGGATGGTTTGTACAGCTGCCACCGCACAGTACAAACACGACATATACACTGGAATTCACTTTATTTACGAACGATATGCACAAGTTCGCGACTTTCAAAACATTCGCAAGCCTCGAAAGTAATTAAATAATTAAAGGAACAATGTGCAGACCGCAGACGAACAGCAATGCACCGAAATTCACTGCTTAAAATGAAATCACCGACACTAAAGAGTATATAGATTGATATTAACGCGCCGAGTCCGCCTCTGTGGTGTAGTGGTTAGCGTGATTAGCTGCCACCCCCGGAAGCCCGGGTTCGATTCCCGGCTCTGCCACGAAATTTGAAAAGTGGTGCGAGGGCTGGAACGGGGTCCACTCAGCCTCGGGAGGTCAACTGAGTAGAGGTGGGTTCGATTCCCACCTCAGCCATCCTGGGAGTGGTTTTCCGTGGTTTCCCACTTCTCCTCCAGGCGAATGCTGGGATGGTACCTAACTTAAGGCCACGGCCGCTTCCTTCCCTCTTCCTTGCCTGTCCCATCCAATCTTCCCATCCCTCCCCAAGGCCCCTGTTCACCATAGCAGGTGAGGCCGCCTGGGCGAGGTACTGGTCATACTCCCCAGTTTCATCCCCCGACCAAGGGTCTGAAGCTCCAGGACACTGCCCTTGAGGCGGTAGAGGTGGGATCCCTCGCTAAGTCCGAGGGAAAAACCGAACCTGGAGGGTAAACAGATGATGATGATGATGAAGTTAACGTCCTTTTTCTTTAGGCATGCATCCTTCACACTTTGCCACACCGGTGGCACGGAAAAGAAAGAGGTTTAGGACGCCACGGGATTCCGAACGAATTGTTCATTATTTGGAATAGTGATGGGCTAGCGAGGGAATCGAGTACAATCGAGTAATGTGCTCTTAGAATCGGTATACTCGACTCCAGACTCGAGTCCAAGCATACTAGTGTCGCTATCTCTGGACATGTCTTAGAATTATAATCTATTGTACTGGACTGCACGGCATTCAGGGTCACCCACAGAATATTTTTGTGATGTGGATTGCAATATGTTTGCTGCTGATGATTGGTTTTCTTGAGTCATCGGTTGTCAATAATTTTATTGTTACGATAATTATTATCATCAAAGGCAAATTATTTATGACTTACTAACAAATCGTCAACTTGAAAGATAGGCACGTAGGACCGAAGATAAGCGTGGGATGGGGACAATTTCCACACTGTGGTGGGGACCTTTTCTAATGTCGATAACGGCAGCGTTCTATGATTCTTCTTCTTCTTATTATTATTACTTTTATTACTGTGCAGCCTGGAAGTAGCCACCAGGGATTTGTTGATAGCTATGAAATATTATTTCCGCGATGTCCTTGTAGGAAAACGTGTAATAATATTGTGCGAAATAATGATAATATTTCAGACGGCAGCACGCTGGATACCGTGGTTCAAATCCCGGTCACTCCATGTGAGATCTGTGCTGGACAAAGCGGAGGTGGGACAGGTTTTTCTCCGGGTACTCCGGTTTTCCCTGTCATCTTTCATTCCAGCAACACTCTCCATTATCATTTCATAGCATATATCATTCATTAATAATCACTTTGGGAGTGGCGACCCCATCGTACTAATAGCCTATATCTGCTTCATTCATTACATCCCTGACCCGGTCAATGACTGGAAAACAGGCTGAAGGTTTTCATTTTTCGTTTTCAATGACAATATTACTGCCAAAGAACTTATTGCAAAGATACATGTGTAGGGCGTTCAGAAACATACTGTACATGTGCTGTAGTTATTTATTTTTATTTAGCGTATGATGAATACAATATTATATACAACTAGCTGTAGTACCCGGCGTTGCCCGGATAGTTTCTGAATATTTACCTTTAAGATTTGCATTACCAGTTAGTTCTGTGTGATGTGAATTTTTATAGAATTCCTTTTTGACTTGCAGATTAATATGTTATGATCTATTATGTAGTTTTAATATGATTTAGATGTGTTTGATTTCAAGTTTTAGATTATTTAATTTTCGAGTAAAACTTCGTCCTTACGGAAGCTCGAATCGACTGGGAAGTATTTGATCCTGTCAAAAATTAATAAGTGATAACTATATGTATTTAGCCGTCGCACTATAGATACGATGTACAGGATTTCAACTGTCAATGAGACTGTCCCCCTCCCGCCCTCCACCACTAAGAGATATGAAATCTGGATTGTCACCATTCATCTCAGTGACCCAGAAAACTGTAGATTCCACACTGTTTTCGATTACTTTTGTATCTCACTCCCCCTCACCCACACCCCAAAGGGGGCTGAACATGAATTTAAAAAAATTCGGAGTGTCACTAATTATTTCAGCTACCACGAACACTATGGATTCGATAATATTCTAGATTACTTTTTATACCACCCCCTCACCCCCTGCCCATAAGGGTGCTAGGGATGTCTTACCCTCACGCGGTTTGTCTCCTGATACTAATTGATAAGTGTACCAAGTTTGGTGAAATTGCTCCAGTGGTTTAGGAGGAGATTTGTCATTTACACACCCACACCCACACACCCACACCCACACACCCACACCCACACACCCACGCACATACATACATCAATTTTTCTATATAGTAAGAAGATAATATTTTTATATGTAATTTTTCGATTAATTTTATATCTCGCCCCCTTCGCTCCCCACTTGGACTTGCAAAAAATCCGGAGTAATACTATTCATCTCAGTGACCCTGAAATCTATGGATTCGAAACTGTTTTTAATTATTTCGATATCTCACCCCCCCTTTGCTCCCCACCTAAAAAGGGGCAGGACTTTAAAAAATTCTAGAGTATTACTTTTCAACTCAGCGACCCCGAAAACTATGAATTCGACACTATTCTCGATTATTATTGTAACTACCCCCCCCCCGACCCTCACCCTTAAGGGCGCTAAGGATTGCTTACCCCCACAGTGCTCGTCTCCCGATAGTAAGTGATACGTGTACCAAGTTTGGTTGAAATTGTTCCAGTGGTTTAGTTGGAGATGTGTCATTTACACACACACTTCCATTTCTATATATAGTGAGATTTTTACACTCGTACTTCACCCCCTTTCCATTCCCGCCCAAAGGAGTCCTATGAGTGCCTTACACAACAGTATATTTTTTTTTCCAGATATTAAGTCTTATTTGTACCAATTTTGGTTGGCAGCTATGCCCAAACGTACATGCATAATCTCACTGCTCTAGAATCCTGGAGCTGACGTTGCCATGGTTACGCCAGTTCATTTCTTTATCCGATTCCTAGAGCAGGGGTAGTGTGGTGCCAATATCTCCGTAACGGTTGGTTTTAGGGCCTTAAAACATGGTTTTCGGGCCCGTAGGGCTTACCGAGTTTTGTTCTTTGCGTCAAGAGGATTAAATTGAGCTTTGTCTTGTCCTTATACGACAAATTCGATATTTTGCCTATAATAGTATAAGAGAAAAACGGTTTTCCTATAAAATCCCCGTCTTTTCAAAGATTTTAAAATGATATGCATATCGAAACCTTCCCCGGGGTGAGTATACTCTAAATATGAAGTTTGGTTGAGTTCTATCCAGCCGTTTCGACGTGATGGTGGAACAGACAAACAGACAAACAGACACGAACAACTTTATTTATAAAGAGAAGAAGATATGTGCAACTATCATCTCAAGTTCATAACTAAAGTTCCATGTATGTGCTGTAGTATCACTTATTGTTATTTGTCAACTCGTTGGCTGAATGGTCAGAGTACCGCCCTTCGGATGAGAGGGTCACAGGTTCGGTTCCCGGCCGGTTTAGGGATTTTAATCGCTTTTGATTAATTCTCCTGGCTCGGGGACTGGGTGTTTTTGTCCGTCCCAACACCCTCCTCTTCATATTCACACAACACACTACACTACAAATCACCACAGAAACACGCAGTTCGGTTAGGGGCGCACGGCTGTGAGCTTGATAAACGTCAAAACGGAGGGTGTATTTTGTTCATTGCGTTCATTGTTTAGCTAGAACAGAACGACGTTCTGTCTGATGATTTGCTTCGTGTACATACATCACATTCTGGACGCCTAATCTTAATCATCATCATCATCACCTGTTTACCCTCCAGGGTCGGCTTTTCCCTCGGACACAGCGAGGGATCCCACCTCTACCGCCTCAAGGGCAGTGTCCTGGAGCTTCAGACTCTTGGTCGGGGATGCAACTGGGGAGAATGACCAGTACCTCGCCCAGGCGGCCTCACCTGCTGTGCTGAACAGGGGCCTTGTGGAGGGATGGGAAGATTGGAAGGGATAGGCAAGGAAGAGGGAAGGAAGCGGCCGTGGCCTTATGTTAGGTACCATCCCGGCATTCGCCTGGAGGAGAAGTGGGAAACCACGGAAAACCACTTCCAGGATGGCTGAGGTGGGAATCGAACCCACCTCTACTCAGTTGACCTCCCGAGGCTGAGTGGACCCCGTTCCAGCCCTCATACCACTTTTCAAATTTCGTGGCAGAGCCGGGAATCGAACCCGGGCCTCCGGGGGTGGCAGCTAATCACGCTGACCACTACACCACAGAGGCGGACCCTAATCTTAATACCCTACATTATATCTGCCGAAAGTATGATGAAAGTATAAACTATTCACCTGTCCCCTCGGACGATTGTAGGCATACCGTGACAGTGAAAAAAATGAAATGGCGTATGGCTTTTAGTGCCGGGAGATCCCAAGACGGGTTCGGCTCGCCAGGTGCAGGTCTTTTGATTTGACTCCCGTAGGCGACCTGCGCGTCGTGATGAGGACGAAATGATGATGAAGCAACACATACACCCAGTCCCCGTGCCAGGGAAATTAACCAACGATGGTTAAAATTCCCGAACCTGCCGGGAATCGAACCCGGGCCCCCTGTGACCAAAGGCCAACACACTAACCATTTAGCCATGGAGCTGGACACCGTGCGAGTGATTTTAAATAATAATGTTATGAGTTTTACGTCCAACAACGTACACTTTTATGGTTTGCGGAGATGCCGAGGTGCCGGAATTTAGTCACCCAGGAGTTATTTCATGTGCCAGCAATTCTACTGACACGAAGCTGACGTATCTGAGCACCTTCAAATACCACCGGACTAAACCAGTATCGAACCTGTCAAGTTGGGCTGAAGGACAGATAAGCTATGCTATCATTATTAGAATAGATGGCATATTCAGTGGAGTGGGTGAGAGGCGCCGTGAACGGATATTTTCATACTTTATTATGCGTGTATAGTTGTAATATTATCTTTCGCAAGTCATCATCAAATTCAGATTATTTATTTTGCTCACTCATTAAGAATATTTATGTCGTACCGTTCTATCGCAATCCCATAAAACCTCGGCGAACACTTGTACATATGCTCCATTCATCCAAGAGCAGGCGAGAGAGCGAACGTGTGACGTCATGCTGTCACCGAGTCTTCGCAAGCGAAACGAGCCCGAGCCTGGACTCGAAAGAGTCGAGTACCGCGATTCCAGGCATCTCTCGCGCACATCACTAATTTGGAACAAAGTGATGACAGCGACGGTGGTTTATCTGCAGTATCTGATGATCACCCTACGTACAAAGTCGTCTTTTGTGATATTATTTTGTTACTAAGCATAATACGAAAAGGGCTATCATATTCCGATTTAAAAAACAGATCAATTAACGAGAAACTAACATTTGCTTCCAGCGTCATTTCTGCGTCACGCACTTGTTGAATCGGAAAACTGTTGCAGAGGTAAATACTGTGACTCGCATAATTATTCGGACAGACATGATTTATTATAGTTTCCTTTGTATTAGTGGTTTCAGTAATAATAAAGCACTCATATAAATTAGATACAATTTCTGTATGGAATATAGAAGCTAAACATCCATCATTCTTCTAATGAACACGTTCAATGAAAATATAATCATTCAAAACAAAATCAAAATCAAAACCAATATTGCACAAAATTATTCGGACACTTGCCGTTTTACTTATGGTCCTAAAGGTTCAGTATCTGGTGGGCTTTCCTTTCATTTTAATTACTTCCCTGAGTCGACTTGGCATGCTCTCCACTAATTTCCAGATGTAATCGGGAGTTATCTTCTGCCATTCTTCTTGAAGTCCATTTTTCAGTTATTCTCTAGATGTGATTGTTGTTTTCCTTATTTCTTTATCCAGTTTGTCCCAAAGATTCTCAATCCCATTCAAGTCTGGTGATTGAGGGGGAGGATGAAGCACCCTTTGCGCAGTTAAACAATAACCACATCCTTACATTCCAGGCCATATGGTTTGGGTCGTTATCTTGATAAAACTTAAAATGTTCACCAATCCCCATCTTTTCGGCACTCTTTTTCATATTGTCCCTCAGTATTTTAAGGCATTAAAAATGGTCCATTTTACCCTCAATGAAAACCAGTTCACCAACTCCATTCGCCGACATGCACCCCAACAGCATTACCTGTCCACCACCATGCTTCACAGTTGCTTTCAGATTTTTCTCGTGAAGCCGTGAAGATTGAAATATGTTAAATTTACTCTCATCAGCAAATATAACGTCATACCACCACTCATTGTCTTCTTCAACATGCTATTTGGCAAACAGCATTCTCTTTCTTCGACATATTTGATTTATGAAGGGCTTCCTTCTTGCAATATGGCCGTGAAAGTTACCTCTTCTGAGCACTCTCCGTATTGTTTAGGGATGCACTTACTTTCCGGTGTCTGCAGCAATCTCCGTAGCGAGTTTTGGAGCACTTAACTTGGGTGCCTTTTTAATTTTTCTGATGATATAACACTCTTCCCTCACAGAAAAAAGTTCTTGGACGTCCCGTATGCGGTAGATGTCAATCCTATCTTCCCCCCCGGAATCTTGTGATAATGTCAGAAACTGTACTTTTCTTCATTTGTAACATTTCAGCAATTTTACGACAACTTTTACATTTAGCATGGTGAAAAGTTACTAGCTGCCGCTGTTCGATTGTGCTCTCTCTTCCTCTGCGGCCCATTTTCACCTACGTTGTACACAGCACTCTAACACACTGAATGTTTGCGTTCACACTGTCCGTGGCTCTTTTACACACGACCTCTGCACGGCAACTGACTTTTGTCCGAATAATTTTGTTGAAGCACGTTAACTGCGTTCTGAGGTTCCGTGGTCACTGGTTCTCTCCTGTTTTCTAAAAGTACTCATTTGAACGTCGTGTTGAATCTGTCAAACTGGGTTCTGTCAGAAACTAGTTTGCGTGTACGACATTTTCTCTGAAATATAGGGCCAGTGTGTAGCAAAGACTATAATTACTAACGTGTCCGAATAATTATGTGAGTCACTGTACATCGATATGTCTCCTCAACAATAACGCACACAACAAGTGCACCAGCATTGTTTTTCATATCATGGTAGGGACTAACACAAGTCAAATGCGTCAGGTCACCGGTGAGCCGATCCGATAATAGCTAAAGGCAGCATTGGCTCAAAAGAGGGCTAATACAACGTAAAATTAAATGATCAAAATTCATTGCCACAGAGAACGTGTTAAACATTTTTAATAATTCACTTCAAATACTCCATCAACATTGGTATTTCACAGAGCAGGGAGATACTCCTCTGCTGAAGCATGCATAGTTATATTCAACATGCAAGAAATTGTGATCTTGTTTCAGAACCCCGTGGTGTCCGGCTCCATGGCTATATGCTTTGCGTGCTGGCCTTTGGTCACAGGGGTCCGGGGTTCGATTCCCGGCAGGGTCAGGAATTTTAACCAACATTGGTTAATTTCGCTGGTACGGGGGCTGGGTGAATATGTTGTCTTCATCATCATTTCATCCTCATCATGACGCGCAGGTCGCCAACGGGAGTCAAGTCAAAAGACCTGCACTTGGCGAGACGAACTTGTCCTCGGACACTCCCGGCACTAAAAGCCATACGCCATTTCATTTCATTTCACCCCGTGGTCTCTTACTGTTCTCTCTTGGAGAATAAATAGAATGTGCGTTCAATTGGGTGTGGCCTCCAGAGAGGTCTGGTGCAGGTCTCTCGAGTTGTCGCCCTATGGGCGACCTGAGCGTCTGTGAGACTGTGACCCTGCATATGATGAATTCTAATGTTGAAGGCGACACACACACCGAGCCGCCGAGCCATCGCAATTAACCAATGAAGGTTAAAATCTCCGACCGGCCGGGAATCGGGCTCGGGACCCCCTCGATCAAAGGCCAGCATGCTAAACATTTAGCCATGGAGCCGTACGGCGTTGTAATGAAAGCATGTGGTCATAGGTTCGATGCAATAATTTAAACTGAAATTTGATCACTGAGTAATATAAATGTCCGCCTCTGTGGTGTAGTGGTTAGCGTGATTAGCTGCCACCCCCGGAGGTCCGGCTTCGATTCCCGGCTCTGCCACGAAATTTGAAAAGTGGTATGAGGGCTGGAACGGGGTCCACTCAGCCTCGGGAGGTCAACTGAGTAGAGGTGGGTTCGATTCCCACCTCAGCCATCCTCGAAGTGGTTTTCCGTGGTTTCCCACTTCACCTCCAGGCGAATGCCGGGATGGTACCTAACTTAAGGCCACGGCCGCTTCCTTCCCTCATCCTTGCCTATCCCTTCCAATCTTCCCATCCCCCTACAAGGCCCCTGTTCAGCATAGCAGGTGAGGCCGCCTGGGCGAGGTACTGGTCATACTCCCCAGTTGTATCCCCCGACCAAGAGTCTGAAGCTCCAGGACACTGCCCTTGAGGCGGTAGAGGTGGGATCCCTCGCTGAGTCCGAGGGAAAAGCCGAACCTGGAGGGTAAACAGATGATGATGATGATGAGTAATATAAATATAAGTAAATATAAAGAAATGTACGTCTACTCGATGAACAAGTAAGTTGACTGTGGAAGAGAAATCAGTTACATAACTGGGGAAGAAATAGTGCAATAGTGGCTGACACTCGGACGTTCGACTTCCTACTGGCCGGTAGTTCACGATAAAGCTCGTTACGGTAGACTTCATGAGGTTCCTTGAAGTGTGCTTCCTGTGCTGGTTCAGCCGATTGGACACGAAACGACAACCGTGCAACAGAACGGCTTTGAAATGACTAAGCTCTAATAGGAAATATGAACAAATAAACAATAATTCGTGGACATTTGGACATAGTATACTAAGTGACAATTTGCTCATTTCTGGCTTTTCCTGCGTTATGGTGGCCAGGAATTCAAACTTCAATATAAAAATTAGAAACGGAAACTTTCTCCAGTAAAATTTCCTGTCAAGTAGAGAAACCTAAGCGCACCGCGATTTAAGTCCAGTACTGTGTTCGGGAGCGGAAGACCAGGTATCATCTTAACAGGCAGTAGTAGACCGACAGACTAAGTATTTTTGCATTGAAGACCTGCCCGAAATAAGGATGTAACCAACACATTATTGAAAAAATGAGATTTCATTGGAAATAGGGTGTATCCTCACGCCTCTGCGCTGTAGTGTCATCTCATGTCTTAAACTTGAAGCTGGTTTAGAGCCAGCAGAACTTTGTCCTCCGTGGTGTAAACAGCGCTTGTGTTGGTTCATCATCAGGTGTAAATAGGCCATAGACGAAATCACATCTAGAGTTTGAAATATTTTCCTGACATTTGTTGTTATTGTTGTTGTTATAACACTAACATTATTTGCTATCTTTTTTTTCAAGTGTATGTACAGAATTCCTCTTTTGATGGTCGGTAGATACAGAGTGGGTCTCGGCCCATAAGGGTTCACGGCAGGTCCGTGGTCCAACAGCTCTGCACTCCGACCCCGGCCAACCAAGCAGAGGAGGGGGTAGCCACGGCTCTACTGTGGCTCTACACCTCTCTATTCGGGAGACGGGACAGGGCTGGACCTCACGTCTGGCCCCAACCGTCGGCTGTCCTGAGAATGGTTTTCCGTTGTTTTCCATTCTCCTGCACTAAGGCGAATGCCGGGACAGTTCCTAGTATAGGTCAACCCCCTTACCTTCTCCGTGCATCTCCTTCACCGTAACAAATCTCCCGGCCTGAGAGACGGCGTCACCGTCTAGGAGGCCCGCTTTACCCTTCAAGCGAGGAATAAAATCGTTTTATTAATACTCGTAGTTAATCTCCTGTTATACACACAAATATTTGCAGATTATTTTCTGTTGCATCACTTCAAATTCAATATTTTTAAAACCTTAAGTTATAACAAGGGGCTGCCTGGCCGAGGCGGTGAAGGCCTGCTCGGTTCACCTGGAAGGACGTGGGTTCGAATCCTCGTCAGGAAGTCTTAAAATTTAAGAAACGAGATTTCCACTTCCAGAGGTGCCCATGGCACTGAGGTTCACTCAGCCTACACCAAAAAATGAGTACCAGGTTAATTCCTGGGGGCAAAGACGGCCGGGCAAAGAGCTAATCACTCTACCCCGTCAAGTGCCGAGGTTACGGATAGTGGAAGCCTTTACCTTCAACCCCTCCCTTTCATGGCCTGTACGGAGGTGACTTTGCGTTGCTTTAAATTATTCTTTCTCTTTCTTTATTGATCTGCTTACCCTCCAGGGTTGGCTTTTCCCTCGGACTCAGCGAGGGATCTCACCTCTGCTGCCTCAAAGGCAGTGTCCTGGAGCGGGAGACATTGGGTCGGGGGATACAACTGGGGAGAATGATCAGTACCTCGCCCAGGCGGCCTCAACTGCTATGCTGAACAGGGGCCTTGTCGGGAGATGGGAAGACTGGAAGGGATAGACAAGGAAGAGGGAAGGAAGCGGCCGTGGCCTTAAGTTAGGTACCATCCCGGCATTTGCCTGGAGGAGAAGTGGTAAACCATGGAAAACCACTTCCAGCATGGCTGAGGTGGGAATCGAACTCACCTCTACTCATTTGATCTCCCGAGGTTGAGTGGACCCCGTTCCACACCTCGTACCTCGTACCGGGCCTCCGGGGGTGGCAGCTAATCACACTAACCTCTACACCACAGAGGCGGACGCTTTAAGTTATAACAATAAAATAAAATTTTTTTAACATTGCAAACGCAAGTCATTCAAGTAGTGCATACCATGGCATAAATTCCAAAAATATTTTTTCTCTCTTCTGAAAAATTACTGGTTTGTTGGTTACATCCTTATTCCGAGGTCTCTAATTGTAGAATAAATTTGTTACCTGGTCTACAATGAAAAAAAAAAACACTTTGCTTCTTAATGTTGATGCTTAGTTCTGGTGGGATTTTGGTTTAAGAAAGCAAGTTCTTTTAATAAATATTGTATTAACAATTCGTGGACATTCTGTGGGTCAGTTACTAAATTGCTTTATGATAACGACAGAAATTTTCAACTATAGCATCCGATAGAAGACGTAAATCACATTGTATGGTGATATTGACTGCCGGACGAAACTTTAATGATCCAGAAACCTTCATCTCAATGGATGGACGGATCCACCTGAAACTCTTCCAGCCGGTTATGAGGAGTCGTGGTCTACATGGAAGAGTCTGAACAGCCTGTGGTCTGGGGTACGTCGATCTGAGATCAATATGAAGAAATGATGAGTCAACCCTCTGTGTCTGCGGAGAAGGACAAACCATGGCGCACCTCTTTCATTGCAACTGCTGTATTCTCGTTTGCACTATGCAAGATTTAGTGAAGGATGGTTGAGATGTCGCCAAATTCTGGTCCGATATGATATGACATAATTGTTACTTTGAATGTACCGTACCTCTAATGTAGTTATCTAATCATTGTTCTCATTCTTAACTAATAATGTATACATGATGTATTGCTTCTGATACGAATAAATAAACGGAGGAATCGGTTTTTATTCCTGTACATGTGGGATTTTAAACGTGGTTCTATAATAAAATTGTTATTGCTATTACGTCCGACAAAGTAAGCTGTAGCAATTTTGTTCGGCAGGTGCCAATAGATCCATCGACGTTAGACTGACTTATTTGAGGATCTTCAGACATCACTGGACACAGCTGGGTCCGAATCACCACTTTGCCCTCAGCAGGCTAGTGGTTTTATCATCTGAGCCACTTCCTTATAATAATCAGAATAATAATTGTATCAAGGGTACACCATTTCCGTTCCGTTGAACTGCGCGCCTTTTAGAATGCCTTCTGTGCTGTTAATCCCAAACTATATATCACAAGATACTTGGATTATACTTCGACATTTAACCCTTAGATGTCTCTACTATCGGCCTATGTGCCCCCTCTGGCGGGATTAGGGACAATTACCCTTTAAGGGAACTTTCAATTTTCAATGTTTGTAAACCTTACGTTTTGTAGATTGTTTATTTATAGTTGGCAGCACTACTGCGGTTTTCCTTCTTCTTTAAGTTATTAACAAACTATATTTTCTAGCCAATTGTAATTGGGGATGTGTACAGATATTCTACCTAGCTCAAGAGAGTTCTGGAACTTTCCTTTCTGAGATACTATAAACCTGGGCGCTTTAGGGCCGTATTGTCATCTTCATCGCCCCGATCTAGTGATGTGTACGGCGTATTTTAGGAGGCAGGGGCAGCCTTGCCGTCGTCGGAAGGCCCAAAACCTCAAGGTAATGGCAGAAATCTCTTAACATGTGATAGCTTCAGGCAGACAACTAGAGGCGAAGGTTTCAAGCTCCATTTCATAATATAAAATTCTAAAATAACAGTTTGAATGTAAATTTTCGGCAAGTCTGAAGACTCTGTTCAGATCCCTGCGGGGAAACATGTAATTTAGGGAAAAAGAGTGTTCACCCTCTGTTAATTTATATTCAACTTGGTATGGGGTGACTGAGATTTTCTAAACCTATGAGTTCTTCACACTACTTTGGTACTTATTATTTCGCCTCTAGTCACCCCTCTGTAGTATAGGCTTAGCCTCTCCAACTTCGGGCCGTAACCCCATTTAGGATTTTAAATGTTTTTCAAAAGAGAGTGCAAGTGTTTCGCCTCCTAAGCATTTCGTTCATGGCCGATCGTCTCAAACCTTTTATCTTGTACATTAAGGCCATTAAGAATGGGCAGTCATTTCCCCTGTTTAAACTGTCATTGTTTATAGACGAGTGTGTAACAGACTGTCGAACAGAAATGACAGTATTACAGTTTTTGAAGTTTATAAGGTGTAAATGTGTTAGGAGCTTGTGCCTCTGGACTGCAGTAACGTTTGGAGTGCAGTCTCCTAGAATAAAAATGAGTGGAGCAAAAATGCTTTGTAAAAGTGTACCTGTTTTGAGCTAGATTGCTCAACACTTGCAAGTTATTGTGTCAATAATTGTCTCTATTGTACCTGATTTCTGACTTTAAGTTATTGTTATTGTGGGAGCTAACGAGATCACTGTTAACTGTTATTTGATGTTGATTATTCAGAGTATCTATAAAATTTTAAACTCAAAAAAGGAAAGAAATACAATTTCAGAATCTAGTGCTTTAACTTTTTTTTTGCTAGGGGCTTTACGTCGCACCGACACAGATAGGTCTTATGGCGACGATGGGATAGGAAAGGCCTAGGAGTTGGAAGGAAGCGGCCGTGGCCTTAATTAAGGTACAGCCCCAGCATTTGCCTGGTGTGAAAATGGGAAACCACGGAAAACCATTTTCAGGGCTGCCGATAGTGGGATTCGAACCTACTATCTCCCGGATGCAAGCTCACAGCCGCGCGCCTCTACGCGCACGGCCAACTCGCCCGGTGTGCTTTAACTTATCCTCTGATCTTTTTTCACTGCCCACCCATTCATCCCAGCACCTTCTTACATATCCGTAAACTACGGAATTCCCTGAACAAGTGGAAGCAGAGCGTGGTTGAATGGGTCTGGATAAAGCCCCTTTTGACGGTGTTTCTTAAAAGTAGAAATTGAACACTAGAACATTTTCTGTTTTGTGATTTTTCCAAATATTGTCAAAATTTTCGTTCATTATGTCTGGTGTTGGATAGGTTCTTGCTCCTTGGTATTTGCGCAAGGAAGAACTTACTTATCAACTATTAATCAAAAGGTCCGGTCTGGTGGCACGGTTGAAACAGATGCATCTAGACTTAATGATTCTTTGGAGTTGCCCCTTAGCATTCCGGTATATGGAGAGAAAGAAATTGGTGACGCTTTATCCACGATCACCGCAAATATTACTGAACTTGCCTCTCCTCTCAGTTTTTTTGAAGGAGATGAACCCTCCGGTAACCAATTTAAACGTGCTCAATCTAGGTTATTTCACTTTTACAATAGAGTGGGGGACCTATGTGATGTTTGGGACATCATTGAATGTTTTTAATTATTGAACTATATATTTAATTGATAATATGTATATATTTAATCACTGATAGGTCATTTTAAATTAATATGTACATATATAGGGCTTTTATCATCCATTTCAATCATCATTTCATTTCTTTGTATCGCGGCTATAACGTATTCTGAACGAACAAATTATTGGGTAAAGTATTTCAACATCACGCATATTTATAACTTGCAGTAAATTTTCCAATAGCCGTTGTGAGGTGACCAGAGTCAGCAGGCTAATTTCAGCCCATTTCCAGGAAAAGTACGTCATCGAGGTTACGAGAGACCTTACCCTCTCCACCTCATGAAGACAGTTGATACATTATTAACACCCACTTTTCAAACTTGGCTTGGGGACGCTTTATTTCAGCGGGAAAGTTCAGCCTATGTGAATGAACGTAAGGAAGCAACGTGATGGATTGACAGCTATACATCGGAGAAGGGATGAGACCTCGAATCTTACTGGACCATGTGATATGGATGATGGAAGGAGACTTGTGAACCGATAAATACCACCGACAAGGGCTGGAGAGGACATTCATTCGGACAGCCGGACTTTCTCATTTATATACTTATTCATTCTACGTCTACACATCGGAGAAGATTTTAACTTAGTTCACTTCGCATCTGAGTATATTCTACTCAAAAGTTACTCTCATTGGGACTTGTTATCTCAATGACGAGAGGTAGTCAACGGGAGACCGGTTCTGACTGGTATAGGGGAGCAGAGCTTTTATTATGAGTTTAGCTACGCTACTTTTCCGTAATAAGGAAGAATACAAGTGTATTCTCTCCATGAACATAACCCATGGTGGTTTTGCACTTAAAATTAGGACTCATTACGACTTTATGTAAGGAGTACAGTAGGAAGTGCTAAGGACAGGAAATGTGGATGTAGGACTGGAATTCAACAACAGATGAGGCAGCCTGTACGAGAGATCCACCCATCTTCAGCTTCAAGACAACAGAGTCTACATTTGGTGAGCTTATGGCATAAGTTACTGCAAGTCTCCGCGCAACAGTTCATTTTCTTAGAGTTAATTTCATTCACTTTTTCTTTTGCTTCCGTAAGTTCAGATTTCGTTAATACGCCGTTACGTCACGTTTTTCATCTTAATAAATAACTGTTTTAATTTATATTTTATGAAATGATTATTAATGATCCTTAAATTCCAAGTTAGTGTACTTAATGATTTGTGTTCCGTTCACCCCACCCCTGGGAGTTTTTTGAGTCTCATTACGTAATTTTATTAATTATTATTATTATTATTATTATTATTATTATTATTATTATTATTATTAATTATCTACTTTTGTTTTCAAGCCATAAGCTTGAAGACTGGCGCCCTTGGGATACTGTTTCTGGAGAAACAATGACATATCATTTATTTATTTAATATTAAAGTGACCCGCCACGCTATAAATTTGTCATACATCTGTGGGCAAAGTGGGTACGTCACACCTATTGTCTCCGAAACTCAATGATGAACATTCTAGTAAGGCTAACTCACTGGCTCAACATATTTCTGAGTTGTCTAATAAAGTTAATAATTTTTTCGGGTCCGCGAGTGGAAACAGTGACTAAGCTGTCCCATACAGAAGAAGGTCCTAATAAGTCTACTGAGAGTGGGAAATCGATTGAGCCACAACAAGTTTCTGCCCCATCCGAACAAGTCTTAAACCTCATTAGTAATACAAACATCTTCCTATATCTTTTATCAGTAACGGCGCTTTCGAACCTCCTCAACCTCCGGCGCCCTCTTCGGTCATATCACCAGGTTTTAGTAGTTTACCTCACCCCTTAGCCATGCAGCTTAAGGGGATTTTGAAATTTTTCGTGAATTCTACTAATGATTATAGCATTTATAAGATATCTTGTAAAATTTCAGGACCATGCCTTAATGTCTGCCCTCTCGCATTCACATATTCTGCAGATTATTTACCCCTACTCTGTTGGTGTCATCTCAGATAAGATAGTCAAGGCCATAGCAGAAAGGAATTCAATCGAAAGTTTTCATGCTCATCTGTTAGCAAATTTTATCACTGCAAGAGCTTTGTCATCTTTAGTTCAAAAATATTACTTCCGAGTCCAAAGGCTAGATGAAAATCTAGCAGACTTCATACAAGGTATTAAATTATACACCAGAGTGTTTGCCTTGCATTATTCGGAAGGTCAAATAATATACACAATTATTGAAGTGATTTCTCCATCTTGCAGATCATATTTGTGTTTTGCTCCCCGTCCGCAAAAGTTTGCTGAACTTGAGGCTATGTCAGTGTCCGCGGTAGGAGTAAGATACGCAGATACTCTGTGAGTCGCTAAGGAACCACTAACGTCTTCAAGTAGTTCTCGGCCACCACCTCGCCGAACCTTCTCTCCTCGCAAATTTTATGCGTGTGGATTGGCGGACTATGTTCGGAATAAGTGTCATCTTATAACAACGAATGGACCCAGGAATGGAGGATTTTCTCAAGGATGTTTCAAATGCGCGTCGTTCTCAGACATCGCTAAAAACTGTATCTCATCTAATAGTACACCTTCTTGCTCTGCTGTACCCTACAGGCCATAAACAACAATGCATAATCGAACTTACCTTCTTACCTGTTACCAGATAAATGCACCAGCCTAACTGCAGTCGGCAGCAGGTCGTTTACAGGGTTCTTGTGACGAGAGTATGGGTTTTAGGAAATTATACTATTACATCAAATTACGAAATGAGGAACACTCTCGCTTTACTTAATTTTTTTCGAGCATAAGTTTCTGTATTCATAAATCAGTTTTTCTTTACAATTGATTGCACTAGTAGTGCTAAAATAAATGCCCCAAAGGCTTACATCTATAATTCCAAAGACAAAAAAATATACAATAGCTTGATGATGCTGTGCGGAGGAGATGATCAGTGAACCAAAAAAGAAAGGATGTGTCCCTTACACGGAACAGCACCACTATACCTACAAATAAAAAAGACATGATGGTAGAGTCAGAACTGTCTTGCAGAAATAAAGCCATTGAAAGGGTCCCCCACACATATTTGGGGAGTACACACAACAAATAGCAAGTTCGAATCTACTACTACAGGCATATCTTTCCCTATCTCGCATAGAAATATATATATAGATGCTAACACAGGTCCATTTAACAATCATTATATTTACAAGATATACTAATTAAACTAGTTCCTTAGTGCCCCAGTTCCTACATAAGACACCTCTATTAACAAGTAAAAAGAAAGAAAGAAAGAAAAAAAGAAAGAAAGAAAGAGCCGCTGTCACATACACGTCTTGCCTGAAAAGAAAGAATTCTTCTTAACCTAGCCCTTTAAAAACGGCTGCGAGCCCCCTGTCATGCGGGCTGGGGGAATGACCTCCAAGTCTCGCCAGTGAAACCTCCCTCACTACAAAAAAATGTAACAAGGCCTAGTTTCCAAGCGCTCAGAGCTCCTTCACAAAGGGCTTTTACCCTCCTCTACTCATGACAAACTAATAGCCATATAATGAGTGAGGAATCACATCACATTCTATATATCCAACGCAAGCAATAGACCGCCAAGGGTCTCATTTATAACATATAAAGTACTTTGCCCTGTTATTCACATAAAACATCACCGTCAATCCATCTGACGTGTTCCTGCTAACCCTCAAGTCTAGGGTTCAAACCCTTAGTTGGCAGAGTAAAATGGGTCGCAGATATTCATGACACAGCCGACGGTGTATTTACATTACACCCACAGTTGATCAAACGCAAGCATTGAAGTAAACATCCAATCCAGGCAGCATGCATGCTCTACGTTACGCAGATCAGACTACCCTTCCCAATATAGAGAAATGGAATACTGTCTTAAGTAACCCATAGTTACAAGCAGATTTTTTTTCGACGCCAGACACCAAGGAACACTGGTCTAAGCTCATAAACAAGCTCCCGTACTACCATGTATACTGCATCCTACCACATAAGCTAACTTAATCCTTGCTTCCTACGATAAAAATATATATGCCTTACACTTGAATATATATAAAAATAACATTTCAATAAATGGCCTGATGAGCCGTAATCATGTCTCCTACTATATTTACAAATTTAATCACTGTATTTCTGCGTAACAACCCCCGATCCTACACATGCGTACTAATTATGGTTCACTTATCTATCATTTTGGAGACCTCTTCCTCTCCTTCCCGGTTGACAGTGGTTGCTTAAGCCATCATGGTGGTGGTATAGTCCTGGGTCGATCCTCTAGGTCCAGTCTCCAGGTGTAGCTCGTTCATGATGTCTTCTTCTGTCTGGGTGGCCCGTTGGTCGTCCTCTTGGGTTGTGGACGGAAGTTCGTAACACCCGTCTCCTGCACACAGCACCGGTCTTCACTAGAATGAAATATCTACTTTATTCACGGCACACCATCTCCCGATATATTTTATTCTCTTTTGACTTGGGAATCGGTACTGGCTATCTGTAACCTCAAAACTGAAAGCAACACTGAGTCATTCGTAGCAATTAACTATTTCCTGCTCCTCTGATCTAGTCTTCTAAGTCTAACAGGAATAATACCAATTATTCTAGCTTAGTGTTATTGGTACTTCCTTTGCACTTCGCCACTTCACCCTCCCCGCTTCATAATGAAGTCTACAAATACAGCATACGTTAGCGTCGATTAATTAGGCACTCGCGATCGCACTTCAAAGCGTCTAATATTGTCATACACTTGAATTGCTACCGGGAAGTTTATAAATCTCCAATTTACTGAATCAAAGTTATCGCAACTGCACTTATTATTCATAATCTTTGTCTTAGACAAAGGTTTCTGGCGTAAATATCAGCAGAGACGCGACACGCACGGACAGCGATCTTATCGTCGAATGAACCCCTGCTTCCATATATCTCAGATCTTATAGAAGGCAGGAACCCACGCGATGCCCTGGGAAGCCCCGGGAAACAACTTAAGTTTGGTATGCGGCCTCCAAATATTTTCTCACGGTAGTCGGCTAACTACGTGGTTATTAATCTAATTATTTGTTAACAGCATTAGAAGTATCGTTGGCTTCGTAAAATTCTGGAGATAATTTCCATTCTTTTATCATCCAGGAAAACCTTCAGATAGAGGAGATACCACTCGATTCCCGTGATGTGGTGAACCTGACTGCTCCCGCTTAAGAATATTTGTTAGGATGGCATGCTTCTCCCTCGAACAAGTTATTATCTCTTTTTCTCCCTTCCACACATTCTGTCTCACTCATGCATCGCCTAGGGAAATCACCTTCTGGATTCCGCGTTCTATATGGCATCACGCCCTTCCAGTTGGCGTCATGTTGCGCAATATTACTTCTGCGTTAAATATCCTTTGTTAGTGACTGGACAGAATGGTACATTACGTCTGTTTCTACCCCTGCTAACCAAAACAATAGAAAGTGACTAGCGTGTCCGGCTGAGTCACCACTATCAGCTTCAATTGGTTCAGCCCAGTTCAATTCGGGCATCGAATTTTCTGAGGTGAGAAGAACCTCTAAAACATCTTTTGAAGGTCCTAGAGAATGTTTCAAAATTCCCTCCGAGACCACAGGACTCGTGGTCTTCCTTAAAGTTGAAATAAATTACGAACCGGTCACGGCACTGTTATACTCAGGAAGTGTTAGCTCCATTATTTCTGAAGACTGGTATTCCAAATTAAAAGTTTGTTTTAAATTTCCTGAATGCTGTTTTTCTTCTGTTAAACGTGTTTCGACGAATTCTTCCCCTGTAGAAATTTTAGGATTTATTCATGCTAAAATTCGTATTTCTAAATTTACATGGAAGTTTAAGCTGTTTGTTGCTAAACATTTGTCATGCCCTGTGATATTAGGGGCAGATTTCATATCATATTCTGGTCTTGTGCTCGATCTTCAAAGTAAATTCTGCACATTCAAATTCAGGAGTAATTTCATGTACCCCTTTTAAAATGTAGTTTTGCATCGTCTTCTCTGATTTCGCCTACCTTAACCATCTCCCTAAGGATCAGGCTAATAGTATTCGTAAATTATGTACGTCATTTCCCGACGTGTTTTTGGAAAATCTTGGTGTCACTGATTTAATTGAAACCAAGTTCGAGGTTACGGATTCGGTTTCCACCATACAGGCTATCACCACCTAAATTAAAGGCCCTCAAGGAAATCATAGTTCAAATGTTGAGCCGGATGGTATCATTCGACCTTCAATATCAGCGTATTTTTCTCCCATTTTCAGGTAGCGAAACATCAGGTGGTTTTAGGTCAGTAATTGATTACAGGGCGTTAAACCGTAAGATTGAATTACAATTTCTGACTTGCATGCATGGTTTTCTTGGTTTCGTAAGGCTAAGTTATTCACTACTCTAGATCTTACCCAAGCATATAATCGGATACCCCTGGCGGAAGATTCGAGATATCTGACTGCTTTCTCTACCGACTGGAACATGTATAATACAACCGCGTGCCTTTGGGACTCCCCACTGCGCGGCTGTTCTTACTAGGCTGCTAGATATGGTCTTCTCCGACATTAAATTTGAATATCTGTACCATTATCTAGATGATGTTGTTATTTTACTTTGAGACCTTTGAAGAACACTTAGCCCATCTAGAGGAAGCTCTAAATCATCTTCATAAGCTGGGTTGATAGTCAAGTTGTCAAAGGTATCGTCTGCCAAACCATCTATGCCCTTTTTAGGGCATATTGTGTCACCTGATGGAGTTTCATTCGATCATTCCAGAACGCACGTTATGCGTAACTTAAAGCCCCCCAAAGGCGTTAAAGGGTTTGCTAGATTCATAGTTATGGTGAATTTATTTTGAAAATTCATCCCCAAGTTTGCTGATAGGGTGGCACCGCTAAACTTCCTCCGTAAAAAAGGTGTCAAGTTTGAATGAGGACAATCGCAGGAAACTGCTTTCGAGGACTGGAAGTTAGCTCCCTGTAACACTCCAGTTTTAGCAGTGCTAGGTTTCTAAAAAATTATTATATAGACAGACACCACGTCGTATGCGGTCACTGCGGTTCTTCTTCCAGAATCTGAACTGGGAAGGTGGCCAATTGCCTATGTATCTAGTGTCTTGTCATCTCAAGAAGCCAAGTACTCTATATACGAGTTAGAAGCACTGGCGTCCTATTTGCCTTGGAAAATTTCCGTCTTTATCTTGAACATGTTAAGTTTGAATTAGAGACCAACAATCAGGCTCTGAGCTGGGTTTTGGCTAGGCCCCGTCGTACAGGGTGAATCTCCCGTTGGGCTATTCGAATTTCTGCTTTTCAGTTTGACATGCGACATATTCGTGGATCCGAGAATGTGGCCGCAGATGGGTTAAGCCGAATGTTTCCTGGCTATATCGATTCTGTTGACCCGGAGGAAAGTTCTTCTCTTTCTATTTCCATACCTCCTGGCATGAATGCCATTTTGACTGATACGCCTATGCTATTTCGTGATTTGACAATATATCAACGTGAAGATCCGGTGCTGGCTCCTATTAGGGAAACCCTTTCTTCTGGGGAACATGTTGTCCCTTATATTCTGAGAAATGTTTTTTTGTTGCACGACCAGAAGATGAAAATTGTAGTTCCAGCTGTCCATGTGCCTATGATCTTGAAGTATTGCCATGAGACCCTATTAGGGGGACGTTTGGGCATTTTTAAAACTAGAGAGAAGATAAGAGAATTTTTTATCTGGAAGAGTATGGACGGCGACGTTAGGGAAATGTTAAACCTCATGTTGTCTACTAAGGTTGGGATATTGTCAATTCACCAAGCATCTCGCCCTATGGAATGATTGTACACAGATTATGTCGGGACTTTCCCTCAATCTAAAAGGAACGGGAACAAATTCATCCTTGTGTGTGTAGATGGCTGTTTCCGACTATGCTTGCCACCGCTCAGTACATGGTTTCCTGCCTTAAATCTATTCTGGCATCCTTTGGACCTTGTCAATATATTGTTTCTGAAAACGCCAAGGAGTTCACCTCTAATTTATTTCGTAAATTCTGTTTTCATCTATCCATCTCACATGTAACGACGTCAGCCTACTGCCCACAGCCATCTCTAGCTGAGCGGGTTAACATTAATCTTCGATTTGTCCTGATCGATTTCTACCACGCAGCTCATTCTCGTTGGGACACCTTATTGCACTGGTTATCATTTGCCTTTAACTCTTCTGTTCACGAGTCACACAAGTTTTCGCCCTCATCTCTTATGTTCAAGTTTGTTCCCAACACTCTCTTGTCCAATTTGTTGTCGATCAATGAGCTTTTACCAGAGACTATAGATCCATATAATATCTGGGATCTGTGGAGAAAGGCCAAAAATAATCTTAAAGCATCCCATGAGAAAGTGAGAGGAAGATAAGATCTTGGACGGAGACCCATCAATTTAAAAGTTGGCGATCAAGCCATGGTTAAAAATTTTGTTCCAGCAGGCAAGCTTGCCCACAGATTTCATGGACCTTGCTTTATACTTGACCTCCTAACTGCGATCACCTTCTTGGTGAGCAACCCTGGAAAATATTTTTTTTCGTGTTCATCTGCCCCAAGTAAAACCTGTGTTAACGCTGTTTCTTCTCATTGTAGGTCACCAAGTGATGGCACTGCCGATCTATTTCTATTCCTTACCTTAGAGTCTTATTACTTTAAGTTTTGGTCAACCAGGTTTAAACGAGGAGGCCTTCTGCCCTTGTTGGTGATGAAAATTTGTAGGCATTTAAGATTTCCAAACCTTGTTGTCATTATTTGTGAAAACATTCCCTTCATTTATTGCTCTGCCTCCAAACCTCAGCCAGAACATCCGTGCACTCCTCCTACAAGCCCCTAACCTACAAAGCTGCATATATAACACAGTCTATAAATCAGTTACTGCCGTCCAGGAATTCAATTGTTACAGTGGCCTACTTTCACCAGAGGCCACGTCGTAACACCTGGCGAGGGATACCGGTGCGGGGTATGGACCCGGCTTGTTTCGGCCAAGCCTCCTTCTCAACGGCCAACCTGGGGACGGTCATCATTGGGAGTAGCTTGGAAGCTGAACCCCAACCGCCCACTCCATCACTGGGCGGAAGTATGCTACTTGGTCCTTAGTGACGATCACCATGACTACTCCTCGTAAAGTACCGGGTGACAGGTATCTGAGGGTACTTGGGAGTCCGGGGGACCCCACCCTGACATCGGCAGTGGCGACCTTTCTTGCCGTCAACCTTGCGCATAACTGACCGGACTTCTACGTCGGCTTCCTTCTTCCTTAAGTTATTAACCAATCAGGAATTTTTGTGTATATTTTTCTAGCCAATTAAAAATTGTGGATATGTACAGGCATTCTGTCTAGCTCAAGAGAGTCCTGGAACTTTCCCCTCTGAGTTACTGTAAAAGCTGGGCGCTTTAGGGCCGTATTGTCATCTTGATCGCCCCGGTCTGAGTGTGTGTACGTCGTAATAGGAGGTACGGGCAGCTCTGCAGTCGTGGTAAGGCCCAACAACTCAAGGTAACGGCAGACATCTCTTAATAGTAATAGCTTCAGGCAGTTAACTCGAGGGGAAGGTTGCAGACTTCTTTCTTAATGCAAAATTCTGAAGTTTAATATCACCATTTAAATGTATATGTAAATTTTCAGGAAAGACTGAAGAATTTGTTGAAATCCCTACTGAGAAATATGTAACTTAGTGAATAAAGAGTGTTCGCCCTCTATTAATTCCCATTCAGCTTGGTATGGAGGTGACTATGATTTTCTAAAACTAGAAATTCTTCAAAACGACTTCGGTACGTAATATTTCGCATCCAGTCACCCCTCTGTAGTATAGGCTTAGTCTCTGCAAGTTCGGGCCATAAGCCCATGTGTATTTCAAAAGAAGTGGATGACTTTCGCATCCTAGCATTTTGTTCATGGCCGATCGTCTTAACCCCTTTATTTTGTACATTAAGGCCATTTAGAATGGACACTCAGTACTCCTGTTTAAGTTATCACTACTTATAGACGAGTGTGTAACAGACTGTCGAGAAAAAATGACAGCAAACACAGTTTTGAAGTTTATCTAGTGTAAGAACATGGTGCCCCTTAGAGGCTGGATTATATTAACGTTTGAAGCTCAAACTACTATACGATATGCTCTCTGAAATAATGCACCCTTAGAGCTATATTGCTCATCCCTTGTAAATGTTCTCTCTTGTACCTGATTTTGGACTTTGTGTCATCATTGTTGTGAGAGCTGATAAGCTCATCTTAATATTATTGTTGTTGCTTATTCAGATGATCTATCAAAATTTAAACTCAGAAAAAAATAAGGGGAGATAAAATTTCAGAATTTTGTGCTTTAATATATGCTCTGATCTTTTCTTCTGTCTACCCATTCACCCCGGTACTTTCTTAAATCTCTCTGGTCCACAAATTCCTCGCAACAATTATTATTTTTATTATTATTAATATTTCTTCATTAGGGTCTTCTAGGGACCACATGGCAATTTCAATGCTTTATTATTGCCGGGCTGAGTGCCTCAGGCGGTTGAGGTGCTGGCCTTGTGACCCCAACTTGGCAGGTTCGCTCCTGGCTCAGTCCGGTGGTATTTGAAGGTGCTCAAATACGACAGCCTCGTGTCGGTAGATTTATTGACACGTAAGAGAACTCCCGCGGGACTAAATTCCGGCACCTCGTCGTCTCCGAAAACTGCAAAAATTGTTAGTGGGACGTAAAGCAAATAACATTATAATCATTATTATTGCTTTATTCTTTGCTGCTTCTTCTTCTTCCTCCAATACTCCTTCATCGGCTCACTATGCACCCTTACCCTTTTCTCGGACCATTTTGAGCCTGTTTCCTTTCCCTACCGACCTTTCAATCCTTCCAGTTTTAACACTTTTTTTTCTAAAATTCTCTATTGCTTCTTCACTTCCCTTATGTTGTTTCTTTCAAAATATTTCTTGACTTCATGAATCCAGGTTGTTTTTGATTTCTTTTTCCAAACATATTTGAAGATCTGTTTAGTTAATCTGTTGTCATGCATTCTGTATAAATGTCCAAAAATACCAATCGCCTCTTCCACATTGTTTCTGTTATGTTCCGGTATATTTCATCATTACTTCTTAATTTCCAGAGTTCTGTAGTTTTAAGCGGACCGAGTACCTTCCGTACAATATTTCTTTGCGGTAATTCTGCTTGTACTAGACATTTACTCGCGTATGGGAATTCCGGTTTGACTACTGTGTTGTAGTGTTGTATTTTGAGGTTTTTAGATATACAGTACACTTTTTGTTGTAGATATTTCTAGTTATACCGTATGTTCTTTCCATCTTGTGTATCCTTTCTTCTACAGCGGTCTTTCCCAAACCATTTTCTTAGTTTTTCTCCCAAATATTTGAATGTATCTACCTTCCTTATTGACCAGTTTCTGTAGTTAGAAATTCTGGAGCATTTTTTATGTTTGTCATACATTTATTTTCTATATAGAAATTCTTAAACCTGTTCTGTTGGCTACTTTTCCAAGAGATTGACTTGTAGGTTTGAGAAGTATTGTCTACGAAACTTAAGAATGCGGGTCAATCTTTATTTTTAATTCTTGTTAGTAGGAAATTCTGGTCTATCACAGAAGAGGTAGACGTTGGGCGCCGGCACTTTCTCGTTAATTCTGCGGCGCCTGTGACTGCGAGGAGTCTCCCACAAGTAGGTTTCCGGAGCAGGTACATGTTACACGACGTGTGTTCTCGGCGGTACGAAGATGGCTCCAGAATGAATAACACAGATTTTCCGTGAAATATAAATGAGTTTTTATAATGGAGGCTCTATTATACATAGTTTAGGCATTTTTGTAACCTGGAGATTTGTATAGGTGTTCAGAATCTTCACGCACAGTCAAACGTTATCGCCTGTTAGTTATTACAGGCACACTTCTCTACTCCAGCACTGTTATTTGAGATCTCATCTATCAATCATTCATGCCCGGCTTCATCAACGTGGCTTAAATATACTCTAACCCTGGGTTTGTTAACTTACGGTTAATATTTAACTCATTATTACGAGTCACGCGTTTCATCAAGCTACTTCAGCAGAGGGTTAACTAACACCGTATTAACCCTCGCCGGAAACAGTTGCCCTTCCAATCAAGGAGGCAGTGATTAAAACTCAGAGATTACGAACACACTTCTTACGTGGTTCTATTGTTCATTTCTTGCGCGGTATTTCTTTTTCTTCCTCATATCCGTGGTAGATACTATTCTCTCGTGATTGTGATAGAACTGATTGCGGTGATAGAAAAATTGAGGAAGTTCAGTAGAGAAATAAGGGCACGAATTTTTCTGCTTTAGAAAAAAACATTACTGATTGAATTAGCCACCAAGTACCAAAGAATTATAGAATAGAAGAAGACTGACGGGGTAAAATGAAAAGAACAGGAGGGCACATGGGGAAAAATAACAGGGGAATTTAGTAGTGTTGCCCACGTAACAGGCCATCTTGCAACCTTATCCTAGAGTTAAAATTAAGCCCCCTTGATGAAACGGAAAGAGTCAAATTCAGAGTTAAAACTGCACAACTCGGGGTTAAGGTTTAACCCATTTTGATTAAACCGGCCCTCAGAGTTTCGCAAAATGTAACCCCTAGCAAAGGGGTGGAGGTTTGGAAATTTCGTTTGTTTGTTTGTTTGTTTCTGAATTTGGCCAAGTATGGAGCGTATAGAACTTAAGTCTTCTCTTCTCTTCTCTTCTCTTCTCTTCTCTTCTCTTCTCTTCTCTTCTCTTCTCTTCTCTTCTCTTCTCTTCTCTTCCCTGAACCTGTTCATTCCTTCGCTTCTCATCTATTTTTCCTCTTCGGAAATGATCCGTTGGGTCTCCACTTTAGTGGTTTCCCTTAAAATAATTTTAGACCGTCGACAGTTCTTTCGAACTCTCTTCTATTGTGGATCATCTGCAGTGTAATTCAAACTTCTTCCGCATACCTCTTGACCTCTACTATCCACTTGGAGGTGGCCTTTAATCCCACGATGGATTCGAAGATACTTTTTGATCAGTCGTTTGTCATCCATTCTTACAAGGTGTCCGTAGAACTTCAGTCTTCATTTCCGTACTGTGTCCGTGATATTTCCAGTGTACTTGTAGAGCTGCTCATTCCTCCTTTCCTTCTAATTCCCATCAGTGGTCTTCTGCGGTCCCAGAATTTTCCTCAGTATCTTCCTTTCCCTCTTTTCGAGTTCTTGTATTTCCCCCCATTTGAGAGAAATTAAAATCAGGCACTCGGAAGCGCACAATCCTTCCGCTTTTATTATGGTACTGTGTTATAATGACCGAGCTCGATAACTGCAGTCGCTTAAGTGCGGCCAGTATCCAGTATTCGGGAGATAGTAGGTTTGAACCCCACTGTCGGCAGCCCTGACGATCGTTTTCCGTGGTTTCCCATTTTCACACCAGGCAAATGCTGGGGCTGTACCTTAATTAAGGCCACGGCCGCTTCCTTCCCACTCCCAGCCCTTCCCTCTCCCATCGTCGCCATAAGACGTATCTGTGTCGGTGCGACGTAATGCAAAAAAAAAAAAAAGTTATAATGCCGAATTTTGGCCTTGTAGGATATTACCCGTTTGTTTATTTAAACCAGTACGAGGGCTTGAACGGGGTTCACTCAGCCTCGGGAGATCAACTGAGTAGAGTGGGATTCGATTCCCACCTCAGTCATCCTGGAAGTGGTTTTCCCTGGTTTCCTACTTCTCCTCCAGGCAAATGCCGGGATAGTACCTAACTTAAGGCCACGGCTGCTTCATTCCCATTTCCTTGTAAATCCCTTCCAATCTTACCATTCCCCCCCAACAAGTTCCCTGTTCGGCATAGCAGGTGAGACCGGCTGGGCTAGGTACTGGTGCTCCTCCTCCGTTGTATCGCCCGACCCAAAGTTGCACGCTCCAGGACCCTGCCCTTGAGGCGGTAGAGATGGGATCCCTCGCTGAGTCCGAGAGGAAAACCGACCCGGGAGGGTAAACAGATAATAAAGAAAGAGAAGAAGAAAAAGAAGAAGTGAATGCCTCTTAATGTCAATGAATCTGCGTGCTTTCCCCGATGTTTCTGAATGACTGTACGATAAAGATGGGTACTACTGTTTAAAGTCGGAAAATTGAAAGTAACTTCAAATTACTGGACATATCCGGTAAATAGCGAGCGAATGACTATATTAGCATAGCTCCGTGGCTCAGACGGCAGCGAGTCGGTCTCTCACCGTTGGGTTCCGTGGTTCAAATTCCGGACACTCCATGTGAGATTTGTGCTGGACAAAGCGGAGGCGGGTCTGGTTTTTCTCCGGGTACTCCGGTTTTCCCTGTCACATTTCATTCCGGCAACACTCTCCATTAACACTTCATTTCATCTGTCATTCATTAATCATTGCCCCCGAGGAGTGCGAGAGTCTTCGGCAGCCGGCACAATTCCTATCCTCGCCGCTAGATGGGGCTTCATTCATTCCATTCCTGACCCGGTCATGACTGGAATCAGGCTGTGGATTTTAATTTTCATGACGATCTTGCTACGACAAGTGCTTCGAGCGCTTGCCGCCTCTTGTGCCACGGGCTGTGTCTTACCATGTGGCTTGTTACGCAATAGTGTGTGTGTGTGTGCATAAACGGAGTGAAGTAGGTTGCCTCCCTCAAAGTGACGTAACATTACGTAAAAAAGAAAGGGAAAGTGGAAATGTGTTACAGCGAGCCTGTCTGTCTTCCGGAGGGGGGAGCGCACTGCAGTGCAGTGTCACACACTACGTCTGACTCGTCTAATGGGACCTCACAGACACCTTGCAACTCAATGAGGTTATCAGTTCCATCAATAAGAGGGCGCTAAGAGGGAAAGTAATAACTTATTGGCTTTACGTCCCACTAACTAGTTTTACGGTTTTTGGAGATGCCGAGGTGCCGGAAGTTAATTCCTCAGGAGTTCTTTTACATGCCAGTAAATCTACCGACATGAGGCTGACGAATTTGAGCACCTTCAAATGCCACCGCACTGAGCCAGGATCGAACCTGTCAAGTTGGGGTCACAAGGCCAGCACCTCAACCGCCTGAGCTACTCAGACAGGCTCAGGAAAGTTCGTCTCTATGGGGTATAGTTGTTATTGTGTTTAACTGCCACCATCGGAGACCCACGTTCGATTCCCCGCTCTGGTAAGGAATTTGAAAAGTGGTACGAGGACTGGAACGGGGTTCACTCTCAGCCTCGGGAGGTCAACTGAGTAGAGGGGGTTCGATTCCCAACTCAACCAATATTGAAGTTTTTTCCGTGGTTTCCCAATTCTCCTCCAGGCAAATGCGGGGATGGTACCTAACTTAAGGCCACGGCCGCTTCCTTTCCTCTTCCTTCTCTATCCCTTCCATTCTTCCCATTCCCCACTAAGGCCCCTGTTCAGCATAGCAAGGGAAGCTGCCTGCGCGAGGTACTGGTCTTCTTTCCAGTTGTATCATCTTCTTTTTTCTTCGGTTTACTCTCCAGGGTTGGCTTTTCCCTCGGACTCAGCGAGGAATCCCACCTCTACTGCCTCAAGGACAGTGTCCTGGAGCGTGAGACATTGGGTCGGGGGATACAACTGAAGAGAATGACCAGTACCTCGCCCAGGTGACCTCATCTGCTATACTGAAGAGGTGCAGGGATAGACAAGGAAGAGGGAAGGAAGCGGCCGTAGCCTTAAGTTAGGTACCATCCCGGCATTTGCCTAGAAGAGAAGTGGGAAAACACGGAAAACCACTTCCAGGATGGCTGAGGTGGGAATCGAACCCACCTCTACTCATTTGACCTCCCGAGGCTGAGTGGACCAGGTTCCAGCCCTCGTACCACTTTTCAAATTTCGTGTCAGAGCCGGGAATCGAACCCGGGCCTCCGGGGGTGGCAGCTAATCACACTAACCACTACACCACAGAGGTGGACTCAGTTGTAACTCCCGACCTAAAGTCGAAAGCTCCAGGTCACTGTCCTTGAGGCGGTAGTGGTGGGATACCTCGCTGAGTCCGAGGGAAAAACAAACGTGAGGGTAAACAGGCTACGAAAGAAAGAAATAAAGAAAGAAGAAAAGAAGAACAAAATTTAATCGAAAACTGTTCAAATAAAGTTTGAAATTATCAAATCTCACAACTGGTAAACCTAGTCTATTTTTCACTTCGCGCACAGAGAGCTCGTTCGAAACTGTGTTGATTGATTGTTACTACACCAACTTCTTATCGGCACTATGCAATAAATTGTATTCTAATAACTTTGTGATAAAGAAAATGTTCAGCAAAATTTGTGCATAGTACGATCTCAGGTGCACTACACTTGAACAAAGTTTTTTTTTTTTTGCTAGTGGCTTTACGTCGCACCACTTGCTTGCTTCAATGTTTTCATTCCCCACCCTGAAGGGGTGGGGCGGGCCACCTAGAGGGTGTCGCCCTCTCTCTGGCCAGGAGAGATGACGGGGTTGAGAAGGAGTGAAAAAAGAGGGAGATGGGGAAAAGGTGGTTTGAATAAGTAAAGGAGATGGGATAAAGGAAGTGTAGGTTCTCTAGCGCTTTATTGGCAGATTTGCATTTGCTGTGCTTTATTGACAAAGATACAATATATTAGATACAGAGCTTTACATGACGGTGTGACGGAAAAGATGGAGGGCTAGAAGATTGTAAAAAGAGGAGAAGTTAAGAAGGGAAGTGAGGATAAGGTTGAAAAGGTCCGGGTTGGGTAAGGGAGGCGTAAAGTAGTTGAGAGGTGGTGGAGTGGTGAGATGAGGACGAGGAGATTGGGGTGATGGAACGGGCCGGGGACGGCCGCGTGGCGTGGGCATACGGTGCGATGGGAGTGGAGAAGAATGGGAGGGTTCAACCCGATGATAGCGGCCAAAGATGTGGATTCCTTGATCGATGAGGCGCTGAACGTCGGCGTGCGTCGGCAGCTGGAGTCTCACCAGAAATGTGGGACCGTCGGAGTTATAAATACGGGATGCTTGCTTGACAGGTACTCCTGCCTGGCGAAGTGCACGTGTGATGGCAGCAGGCGGTACGTTAGGGTCCATACCGCGCAGAACACAGCTGTAAGTTGAGGTACGATCAGATGGCGGTAATGGCGAAGATGGATGTGCCGCATTTTCAGAAGGATCGGTAGAAGTTCCCTCGGTAGATGGTGGTTGAGACGTTTCCTGGTGACTTGTCTGCTCAGAGTTGGGAGGGAGAGGAAGAGAGGTCAGGAGAGGAGATGGATGGGACGAGGTAGTAGTAGTAATAGAAATGATGGGATAAAGTTGCGTAGAAGTAACAGTGATAGTGGGAGTTGTCGTGGTAGGGACCGGTACGGTAGGCGAAATGTTGGGAGAAATGGTAGTGAGGCAACCAGAAGGCGATGGAAGTGGGGGTGGATTATATGGAGGAGGCAAGCGAGTGGCAGGCGGAGCAGGTGTTTGAGCGCTGATGTTTGCTGGGGTAGGCGATACTCGATGACGTCTGCGCTGGATAACCACGCCGATAGTTTGGACAGAGTTGCAGGTACTGGCAGAGTGGAAGTGAAGAAGTATCTCCGGTGCGGGAACAGAGCCGTAATAAAGACGAGTGACACTGAAGACACCGAGCGGGCGAAGTTCATTAGCAATGTCTTCAACCGATAGAGCTGGGTCAACATCACTGACTAGGAGAGTATACATGGCTGGGGATGGCCGTCAACCCAACTTGGGGACAGCCGATATGCTAATTGGCTCGGCGAAGGACGAAGTATAGATGTGGCGTCCCCTCGGCCGATCAAAAATAAAGGATGAGACGAAGAAGCGATGCGTGCTGTGTAGTGTATCTCCTCGCCTCTTGCCCTCCTGTGTTGTCCCGTCGCACCAACACAGATAGGTCTTATGGCGAAGATGGGATAGGAAAGGCCTAGGAGTGGGAAGGGAGAGGCCGTGGCCTTAATTAAGGTACAGCCCTAGTATTTGCCTGGTGTGAAAATGGGAAACCACGGAAAACCACTATCTCCCGTATGCAAGCTCACAGCCTGGAATGAATCATCTGGCGATGAGGAACGTGTCAATGTCATATGTTATGTACACATGTTATGTGACCCTCTTAGACTGATTCTGATGGTTCAGTCAGCTTGCGCTTCGTGCGCTAGCACTGTGCCACATCCGGGGAGCCATCTGGCGACGAATGAACGTACCATTTCCACTTCTATTATAACGTCGAAATGTCAAAGAGTCATTGTTTAAGAAGCCTTTCTTGTCTAAAGTCGAGATTTTCTTCTGACGACGCAGAGCACAGTTCTCTGCGAAACGTAAAGAATTTTACCTTATCTTCTTGACACGGCATAAGCCCAAAGGCCTATACAGAATGATGTCTAGAAGTACGGGCCGTGAAAGCATCAATGGCAACAGAATATATATATATTTAACAGATCAGAAGATATTTCAGGTGGACAAGTTAGTTGTATACACTTTCATGCGTTTAAATCTAATTAATTTCGGATTCATTATTTTTTTACAATTGGTTTTTCGCCGCACCGACACAGATAGATCTTATGGCGACGATGGGATAGGAAAGGCCTAGAGGTGTGAAGGAAGCGTCCGTGGCCTTAATTAAGGTACAGCCCCGGTACTTGCCTGGTGTGAAAATGGGAAACCACGGAAAACCATCTTCAGGGCTGCCGACAGTGGGGCTCGAACCCACTATCTCCCGGATGCAAGCTCATAGCTGTGCGCCCCTAACCACACGGCTAACTCGCCCGGTGCATTATTATAATTAATATTATTATTTGTCCGCCTCTGTGGTGTAGTGGTTAACGTGATTATCTGCCACCCCCGGAGGCCCTGCCACGAAATTTGAAAAGTGGTATGAGGGCTGGAACGTGGTCCACTCAGCCTCGGGAGGTCAACTGAATAGAGGTGGGTTCGATTCCCACCTAAGCCATCCTGGAAGTGGTTTTCCGTGGTTTCCCACTTCTCCTCCAGGCGAATGCCGGGATGGTACCTAACATAAGGCCACGGCCGCTTCCTTTCCTCTTCCTTCTCTATCCCTTCCATTCTTCCCATTCCCCACTAAGGCCCCTGTTCAGCATAGCAAGGGAAGCTGCCTGCGCGAGGTACTGGTCATTCTCCCCAGTTGTATCTCCGACCAAGAGTCTGAAGCTCCAGGACACTGCCCTTGAGGCGGTAGAGGTGGGATCCCTCGCTGTGTCCGAGGGAAAAGCCGACCCTGGAGGGTAAACAGATGATGATTATGATGAATATTATTATTGGCAAATTCTCCCAATATTGGAAGAAGTTAAGCCAAAAAAAAAAAACTAAATCAAATCTTCTATGGGTTCTTCTTGTTTTTCCAATAGGTTTTCATTCTTCCCGGGAAGGCTTGTTTACATTCTGCCAACCACTTTGGTTTGTACTGTTTTTGTTGTGGTTGCAATGATGTAGCTTCCCAGTTGTTAACTTTTGGCCTAAAGATGTCTCTTTCTAGGATGTCTGTTGAACTTATGTTTGCGTTTTTGAGGTCCTTTCGAAGTTCGTTAAGCCAGGGTGTGGTTACATAATCTATTATCCTTTTTGTCAATCAAATTTCTGGTAATCTAGTCAGATGGCCGAAGAATTTCATTCGTCTTTTTCTAATGTCAATTTCGATGTTTGAGAACATTTCTGGTGTTTTGATTGATTGCTCCTGAGATTTCCTAATCACCTTCCTTTCTTTCTTTTTTATTTCTTCACGTTCTTGTTTTCTGTTTCACTTGCTGATTTTATGACTATGTTGTAATGCCGAACTTTTTTATGTCTTGACATGGATTTTTTTTGTTGTAGATGGTTTGGACTAACCCTAATGCTCTTTGAATTGTTTGGAGACGAGTTTGTTGTGAGACGTTTTCAAGGCCTGTCGGTTCGATAAATTCTCCGAGGTATTTAAAGTAGGGGGCCTTATAGATTTTACCACATTTTTTAATCAGGCTCTTGGTATCAGTCTTTGAACATAATAATTTAGTTTTCTCGAACGATGTCTGTAGTCCCACGTCTTCTGCACTTTCTTTATCTCGAGCTGTTTAACGGCAGTATCCTCTTCCTCTGTTAGTATCGCCAGTAGTGATGGAATTACTCAATTATACTTTTATAATATTGTACATTTTAGTCCATTACTTTACATAATTATGTCATGTTAAAATGTTTATAGCTTCTGACTCGAGTATATAAATAACTATATGCCTACACATCCTAAGTACTTGAGATGGTTTACCTGTTCCGGCTTTGATCACCAGATCATCTGCAAAAGCGGGGTGCGGTATGTACTCGTAGAGGTTACCTTTGGAAAAGTCCAGTTGGATTGGCTTCCAAAACTCACATTTTTTGAGTTACTTCTCCCATTCTTCCATGACCTTGTCCCACGCCTGTTTGAATGTCGAAGGGTTCTGAGATTTCTCCCATAAATTGCACTTTAGTTTTCGTACCGTGTTTGTTTAATGGGTCCTCGAGTTTTGGGAGTCAGCTCCCTTTCTTCTAGAATTTGGAAAAATGATGGCCTGTCGATGGAATCGTAAGCCGTTTCGAAGTCTACAAATGTGCATACGAGGGTTTTTGTCTGAAAGCTCGCATTTTCAGTATGATTTTGAGGTTAAAAATTTGTTCGGGCATGTCTTATTTGGTCTGAATCTTGATTGATATTCCGCTAATTTCAGTTCTAATTCTAATTACCATTGTGTTCTTTGCAAGAGACATCTTGATAACATTTTGTAGGCGACAGATTCAAGAGAGATCCCTCCATAATTATTTACATCTCATTTATCACCTTTGTTATGTAGTGGATGGGTTAGAGCAGTGGTTCCCAACCTTTTGTGGCCCATAGCCCCTTTCTGGAAGTTGACTAACACCTATCGCCCCCTTTTCATTTTCATTGTATAACTAATTCCAATTTGAAGTAAAGTGTAAATAATAAAGCAGTTTTATTATTTTTATTATTTTTAACAATTTAATACCGTATATAAAAACAACCAAAGCAGTTTTATCCGGTCACTCTTAAATAAGATAGAAAAATTAAAATGTACTTTTTACAGATATTTTTAAGAACAAAGAAATGAAGTAATTAACTAAGATCATTGACGTACATTTAAAAACAAGAGTACATGTTTTCATTTTCAAACTGGAATCTGGAAAAATTAAGAAAGTTGGCAGTCAAAATTTTAAAAAATAAATGAAAGTTTGAAAACCTGGTTATTTACCTTTTCAATGGCTGCCTTGTGCTTGGTGGATTTAACTTAAAGCTTGAATATCCGGCTTTATGTTCGCGAAGTTCAGGCACAAGTCTCCTTTGAGGCAAATGTCCAACTTATTTCTTTGTTTTTTGCGGGGCTGGATAACAGAACTAAATCCTTTTTCAACGAAATATGTTAACGGGAACGAGATGAGAAGTGGTTCAGTTTTCCCCCACACTTGTGGATAAGTGTCCATACGCTTCACCCAGGCTAACTCGTAACCGCTCTGCTTGAAAATGATTTTCGCCTCACGTTTATACTTCAGATCTAGAAACTCCGTCTGCAAAAAATTATCAAGCTTATCCACAGCTTCAAACGAGAATGGATCTAGAATCCATTCCGGAATTTGTACCTTGGTCAAATCTTCAAATCTTGATTCCATGTCAGGTTTTAACTGGTCAAGGTGATCAATAAAAATTAGGACTTTGTCTTTTGGGAATTCAGGAGTCTCCTTATCTGACAATGAACAGTTTTGAAGGGTCGAAAACTGAACCAGCATTTTACGGCCAATATTTATCTTGTGAATATCAAACTTGCCGATGAATGATGAAATGATTCCTTTGGCCTTGATAAGGTTCATCTTGTTTCCTTGTCGTCTTATATTGACTTCGTTCATTTTCTTCAAAAATATCTGTAAGGTTCGCAAGTTCTAACTTGCGTTAATTCAAATTCTCACTTAAAAGAGGATCAGACGTGTCGAGAAATTCAGTAACCATGTCAAATAATTAGAAGAAACGGCGCAAACTGTTTCCTTTGGAAAGCCACCTCACGGCCTTATGTGGAAGCAAGCGTTCGAATTCCTCATCATTTTCATGGCAAAGTTGTCGGAACAGACGATCATTGAGGGAATTAGCTTTGCTATTGTTGACACCAGTAATAACCAGTTGTAGGGTTTCATGCAGGACACCACTCAATTTTTTCGCAGCTAAGTGTTGACGATGAATGACACAGTGAATAGTGATGACCTCTGGCATTTCTGGGCTAGAAACCCAGCATGATGACCTGACATGGCAGGAGCACCGTCTGTTGCGCAAGCGCTCATGTTTGTTAGGGGAATCTCTTTTCCTCAAAATAATCTTGCACCACTTTAAAAATCGACGATCCCTTCGTGTCAGTGATCAAAGTTCTAGCAAACAACATTTCTTCGATAATTTCCTTTTGTTCATTGATAAACCCCACATAAGCTAATGAAATTGCTTTGTTATCAATCATAGTTGATTCATCAATCTGCAATGCAAATTTACTTTTTTTTTAACATATTGGTGAGTTAGGATTCAACGTCCGTGACTATTTCGTCAATTTACCATGAAACAGTAGTGTTGTTCAAAGGAACCGATTGACTTATGTTATTATTACTACCCCGTCGCCTAGCATGATTTCCACAATGTTTTTGGTAGCCGATAAAACGAGAGTGTCGCCAATTGTGTGAGGTTTACCACATTTAGCAATCAATAAAGACACGTCGTAAGAAGCAAGAAGACCTTTGTCGAGATCGGTTGTTCGTTTTTTAAATAATTCACTCACATTAGGCCGCTTATCAGCTTTAGCTTTGAGGTGTTTAACTAATTTCTTTATTCACTTTATCACTGTGTACTCTTGATAAAGGATCTTTCATTCGCGAAGGCTTCATAGCTTCATTAGTAGTACATGTTTCATGGCACAAAAGACAATGTAAAAACTGCACATTTTGCGGTGACGCGATAAAACCGAATTTTAAATATTCAGCTGAGTATTGATGACACTTCTTATTTTTGAATCTATTCGCATGAACTTCTACACTTCAAAACAAACGCAAAAAATACAGAAAAGACACGCACAATAACTAATGGTGCGGCACACAAAGGCTAGTTAAAACTGAAGACGAACGTAGGTCAATGGCAAGTGTATTGCGATGGCAGGAGGGTGAGGGGTTGAGTCACCAGTCGGCCGCACTGAGCAACAATAGGTGGTGTTTGTGGAGAGGGGTGAGTGCAGTGAAGTCGCCGGCTGAGAATAGCTAGTGACTCGTGCTACCCGGCAACTTCTACTGTACAGTACTATTTTAATTTTTCCTCCTTTGAAAACTCATCGCACCCCAATCGCCCCCCCCCCACTTATTGATTGCCCCCTGATAACACAAATCGCCCACTTGGGGGCGATCGCCCCCAGGTAGGGAACCACTGGGTTAGAGCATTTCTTGAGTCATCCGGGAGCTTTTCAGTTTGCCAAATGTTTTGAATTATTTGTGTAATTTCTTTGAGTGAATTTGGGCCTAAATTTACAAATCCATCCTCCCCTGATGCTTTGTTGTTTTTAAGTTTCTTGGTGTGTGAATACATTTCGTCTTGTATTGGTGGTGACAAATTTTCTAGTGTGATTTCTGGCTGCATTTTCTGGAATCTTTCTATAGGTTCTGGACAATTTAGAAGCTGTAAGAAATACGAGTCTAGTTCCTGGCAACTTTCTCTATTAGATAAGGCCAGTTTACCATCTTGTTTCCGAAAGCATCCTTTAATTTGGTTCGCGAAGGTCTTGTAAAAATCATGGGGGTTGTAATTTATGAAATCGTCTTGAATTGACTTCAGTTGATCGTTGATGTATTTCCCTTTATTTTGTCTTGGAATCTTAGATGTTTCTTTTCGAACTTCGAAAAATTTCTTCCGTGTTTAGTCTGATTTGTTGCAATTGTATTTTTGAAATGCCTTTTTTATTTCTTCTAGTGCACTCTCACATTCCTGATTCCACCGAGGGTGTTTTGGTTTCTTGTGAAGAGGGACGAGATCTTTAGCCATTTTTATGATCTTATTTTGAAGTTTCTTCCAATTCTCTGCAGGTTGTTCTTTCCGTTATTCTGTTATTTCGGAGTCTTTGATTTTTTGTATCACCAGCGTTTTCCTTTTGAATTTTCAATTGTGTGTGAATTTAATTTTGATCGTGGTTAAATATTGATAAAAATCGCTATTAGTACCTCTGCGCACATGCACATCGTGAATTTCCTTCTGGTAATCGTACAACATTGCCACATGATCAATCTGAAATTCTCCTAAATGGTGGATGGGTGATCGTCTTTTTTTTTTTCTTTTTGAGATTTTTCTGGAGTGAAGTTTACATAATTTTCGATTTGGTTTGTTTGCACAACCCAATGAGACGTGTGCCATTCTTATTGGTGAGCCTATGTTCCAGATAGACTCCTACTGTCTTCTTGTATTTGGGTTCCCTGCCAATTTGTGCGTTGAAATCACCCAGTAGAATTTTGAAAACATCTTTTGGGAGTCTGGCCATCTCTGTTTCCAGTTCTTCCCAGAAATTTGCCATGTTCGATTCTTTTTTATTTTCGTAATTTGTTTATGCATGGACATTAATAAAGGTGTAGCTTCTGTTGATGTGTTTGATTCTTGAAGTCATAAGTCTATTGTTGATGGGATCCTAAATAGTTTTTGTCTACAATGAAGGCCATGCCAAACAGTTCTGCTCCTTTGCTAATTTTCTTGCTCGTTCCACTTTTGAATATTTTGTAGTTATTGTAGTCTATAGTTTCTGAATCTGTGAAACGTGTTTCTTGCAGGGCCAGTATTTGTATTTTTTGCTACGTGAGTTCTGTTGTGAGATTGTATATTTTTCTCTTTTGAATCAGTGTCTGAGGGTTGGAAATGCCAATGCAAGTATATGTTTTCCGTGGAGGTTTACCAGAGCACTCCGAAGTGCTCTCTTGTAGAAGTCCAAGCTCCCCAGAATCCGAATGATTGGTTGCCACTGTAGCGTGGGTGGATCGTTCACCTGCGGTAAGGTTGTCTTTACTTATACGAGTCATGATTGTTTGTAATCAATCTTCTAGCTTTCGCTAGTGGTGTAGAACCAGGGATTGTTAGTCCTGGATCATGTTTACAGCCGCACCTTTTGCCATTTGCTACAAGTCAGACACGAAGTGGCTTTGTATCGGTTCTCTCTGCCATTGGGAAATATTCTCTTCTGCCGTCGATGCCGTTCACCATTTTCCCTTTACCTCGGGTGATCCGCGAGTGCTTATTTGGCTAAGTCTTATTCACACCAGTCCTGCATATCTACAGGAACTTCCCCTGTAGCGCCGTGTGCCCCCACTCCAGTGTCACACGCAGGGTTGTGCTTAGCTCGGAACCAAACCCCACGCAGGCTAACCAGGTAATAGTGTAATATGCTGTCCAGGACAAAAGTCTCGTATTGCCTGTCTTAAAGATGGCTGACGATACTGGCAGGCTGTGTGACCTAGACAAGGCCGAGATAGTAAGTGGCTTCGTGGCTCCAATGGAAGTAATTACAAAAGAAACAAAATGTCTGACAGTTAGGGCACAAGTTTTAGTCAAATATAACGAATGACTCTCTAGATAGTGTTACCTATGGAACAAATGTAGCAATTGACAAGATGGCTGCCATTTAAGGCACAAAATTAATAATAAATATAGCCCTAAAATATTATTAAAAGAAAGCAGATTCATTGGATAAAACTAACACAAACTTATCACTCAAAATAAAGCTATAGATATTCCCTGAAAGGCACAAACGAAGCGCAGGTCTTCCGTACAATAAGACGCAGCACCGTTACACACGATCTCACCCTCAGGGTACGCTTATTATTGTTGTTATTATTTCTACCTCTGTGGCGTAGTGGTTAGTATGATTAGCTGCCACACCTGGAGGCGCGAGTTCGATTCCCGGCTCTGCCACGAAATTTGAAAAGTGGTACGAGGGCTGGAACAAGGTCCACACAACCTCGCGAGGTTAACTGATTAGAGTGGTGTTCGATTCCCACCTCTGCCATCCTCGAAGTGGTTTTCCGTGGTTTCCTACTTCTCCTCCAGGCAAATGCCGGGATAGTACCTAACTTAAGGCCACAGCTGCTTCCTTCCCACTTCCTTGTAAATCCCTTCCAATCTTCCCATTCTCCCCAACAACTTCCGTGTTCGGCATAGCAGGTGAGACCGCCTGGGCGAGGTACTGATCCTCCTCCTCAGTCGTATCCCTCGACCCAAAGTCTCACGCTCCAGGACACTGCCCATCGAGATGGTAGAGGTGGGATCCCTGGCTGAGTCCGAGGGGAAAACCAACCCTGAAGGGTAAACGGATTGAGAAATAAAGAAAGAAACAAAGAACGAAAGAAAGAAAGAAAGAAAGAAAGAAATATTATTATTAATTTTACGATTATTATTATTATCATCATTATTATTAATTTTCTTTACGTTTTGCATTAACAGATATATTTTAAGGCGACGATTCTGCTTTATTTATGAGTGAGCTACCGTAATACGATGTTGCACTAGTTACCAAGTACTCTTGGGTGTATAAATACATTTCACTCAAATACAACCCGGTTACTCGAGCTTATTACATTACTAGACAAGCTTCTAGAAGTCCTGCGATTGATGCGAGACGTTAACTCCTAACTTTCTCTTGACAGTAATTCGTGGCGCTTCTGTATTTCAAATTACCATCACATTATGAGGCACTCGATCTGATACCAAGGGTTCTCCAGATCTAGAAAATCTGTTATTGAGGACAAACGTAGTAATGCCGAAGTGGTTTGTATTACAGAATATATATCGTAGGGACGATTGACAAGAAAATTAAATCATTTAATGGGGTGATACAGTTCGACACCTTCAGTCTATAATTATAAAAGGAAGTGTTTGTCTGTCTGTGTGTCTGTGCGCGATGCTCAGCAAAATCTACAGCACGCAGAGATCTGAAATTTTGAACATAGGTGAATGGAAAGGGGTCCAAATGCACCTCGAAGCCGGAATTTTCATTTTCGCTTTGTTGGTGAGTTATGAACGAAAAACCATCGGAAAACGTGCATTGGTATATGATAATCCAACGTGGCCACCAAGATTGAATGCATAGAGTCGCTGTCGCTAGGCAACGTAATAAGATAAGTAGAGAACACAATTCAAGCAGCCACTTTACGTTCAGAGCGTAGGAAACCGTTTTTGGGCATATGACGCTGTTGATGGTGATTCCTCCGTCGGATCGGGACGTAAAGTCTCGAGCTATTCGAGAGGAGTGGGCTAAGTGCCGGCGCCGGGTTTCATCCTCTTAATTCTTATTATCATATATAATGTCATTCATTTCATCTCATTTAAGTCATCTGATTATGTTGACGTCATGAAAGTCATCCAGTCGTAAAAATTCGCTACGAAGATTCATCTCACTTCATACCCAAACCGCGTAGAGAAAGGGGACAAAGGTTGGACACGTAGGCCTATACATTTAGAGGAAACATATAGGACACAAGATAGACGATAACAATATACAAGGAATAATGCATAGGCTATATCAGTCAAGATGCCATTTTAAGTCCGTGGAATAGGAAGCGATGCCCAGGCAAATCCACGGCAAACAAAGATCTAAAATGTTTGTCATATGTGGGGATAGGTTTTCACCTAAGACGAATGGCTGTGTCTGAAAGCAATTCTTGCACCGAGACATGAAGCTGTCAACGTCGTCAACAAGAATTATCCAGTTTCCTATAAACTGATAAGTCTATCGACACGACATGTCATACAGATGAGGCTGTCAACTACACGACAGAGATTTTGAACAATTTGGAGTCACCAGGAGTACCCTCGAACATCTTGGGGTGGACGATTGTGGCACTGATTATCCTTCTCACGAATATGAATCCTTTCCTCTGCAATGAATAAGGCTCTGAAACTGATGACGAATATTTTTGTAGCCACCATCATGACTGAGCACACCGCGGGCGGAGTAGTATTCCTCGGACTGGAAGTCCATTGAGTAGGAAGCCATTTTCGGCCCGCGAGGAGCCATAAGCCCGTAATATTCGGAAGTGTTTGTGTGTATGTATGCGGAGCCCAATCAAATCTACGACACACAGAGATCTGAAATTTTGACATAGGACAATCGTTTAAAGTTGTAGGACTCCATCTTCGAAAACGGTGCTTTTGCCCTTGTCAACTGTACGTGGATTGTTCAAGAGTTCGAAGGGCAAACAGAATACAGTTTACATCTTACCTTCAAATGGAAGGGCATTATTATAGTTCATTCCTAAGCTCTGCAAGGAAACAATATATTTTGTATTATATAACATGGTCTTTTACATGGTTTTAATATTATCTGTACCATACATCAACCCGATATCTTAATCATTCAAAGTAACAATATAATAAAAATATAATAATGTATTTCATGCAATATACGTCAAAACGATGCGAGTTAATAAATATAATGCTTTAATGTGCTTTTCAATAAAGAGTTTAGAAACATCCAACGGTGGAATTACTAAACGCGGGCAAAGCCGCGGGCACATACTAGTGTTGAACTCATTTCAACATTTTTTTTAAATCTCCAGTTTTTTCTTTTTTCTTAACCTGTTTACCGTCCAGAATTGTGTTTTTTCCTAGGACTTAGCGAGGCACGTTACTACATAAAACCGGGCGAGTTGGCCGTGCGGTTAGGAGCGCGCAGCTGTGAGCTCGCATCCGGGAGAGAGTGGGTTCGAACCCCACTGTCGGCAGCCCTGAAGATGGTTTTCCGTGGTTTCCCATTTTAACACCAGGCAAATGCTGGGGCTGTACCTTAATTAAGGCCACGGCCGCTTCCTTCCCATTCCTAGGCCATTCCTGTCCCATCGTCGGAATAAGTTCTATCTGTGTCGGTGCGACGTAAAACAAATAGCAAAAAAAAAAAAAAAAAAAAAAAAAAAAAAAACCCTACATAAAATTTTGTCCACCCTATTCTCTCTGCATTTCTTGAAATTTTGTGTTTGATTGACAGCCTCGAGATCGTCATGGCAAGTTCATTATTGTGTATGTTTATCTTGCATATACAGGGTGTCTCATATAAACTAAAACCATGGAAGCGGCGTTTTTACTCTCTCCGCTACGTAAGATACAGTATTGGAGACGCGCGCATATGTTCTTGACCTTGCAAGCAGCCTTCACGTGTTCGACCTGGCAAGCATGAGTCGCCAGTCTGAATCTCAGCTGTTAACGTGGTGAGACAATCATCATTGCAACACCGCATTTTCGTATGTAAGTGTTCTGGGTCATATTAATGGTTGTGTGAACTCTCGCTGTTAGTGTGCAGCAAATCCTAATGGTGTTTATGAGGTCCCCCATGATGACAGGAAGATTGGTGTTTGGTGAGTTGTTAGTGCAAGACCTGTTTTATTCGAGACGGCAGTAAATGCGGAGAGGTATCAAGATGCCATTTTTACGCCGTTCTCCCATCTGTTAACGGAAGAGGGAATATCACGTGGGTGGTTTCAACAAGTTTCAGCCGCTGCTCATACAGCAGAAGATTCCCTTCTTACAATTTCGGAAGTGTTAGCAGACAGTGTCGGTCTATTTCCCCCTCTTTCTCCAGATCTGACAGTGTGTAATTGTTACTTGTGGAGTAGACTGAAAGGAAAAGTGCATCGAACAAACACATTGGAGGAACTAAAAGAAAATATTACGAATGAAATTAGAAACATTAGAGTGACAGAACTCACTCGTATCAGCCAGAATACAATGCCTGTAAAACTCAGGAGGAACGACACTTCCAGCATCTTTTATAAGGTAAGATTGCATACACGCTTAAAGCAGGGCGGCCGCGCACGACAGAAGTTCGGCTGAGGCAGCTGCCATGGCGCAGTGTACAAACACCGTGCGTACGGTCTTAGTTTATATGAAAGGCTCTGTAATTATATATGCGT
The DNA here is from genome assembly GCF_040414725.1 of Anabrus simplex. Classification (NCBI taxonomy): domain Eukaryota; kingdom Metazoa; phylum Arthropoda; class Insecta; order Orthoptera; family Tettigoniidae; genus Anabrus; species Anabrus simplex. The sequence continues at coordinate 487,403,181 of NC_090267.1, forward strand.
GTTACCTTTCTTAAGTTAATTCAAGTGCGGTATAATTCTACGTTTACCTCGTTAATCCTAACTCTCTGTTTTCGTATTCCAGATGTAGACATATCCCCAAAGTGCTTGCGTGGGATCGTTTATGCTCTGTTTGAGATCTTGAATTTTCCAAACGAACTTTACATTCCTGAGTGATTCGTTCATTTGATGTGGCTACCATTTTTGACTTCGCATGGAAACAAAGTTGATCGTCACTTGTTTTAAACTTGGTGACATCTATCGGAACGTCAAGTAAAAACTAGATCTGGATAAAGTATAGAATGCCAACTCAGTAAAGCGAATAACACGTTCACTTTATACTGCACAACAGTTGTGCTATGCGATTTGCATAAACTTCAGGGGTACGAACTGTTAGAATCCCTGGAGATTAGGTTACTTTGACTACATTACTTAACCCTGGAACAGTACCCTTATTTTTCAGAAACAGTAACGGTATCCTGGGGCACTGAGTACCCCAGACCAGAAACACAACCCTGATCCTTTAAATTATGTATATTTAATACCTGCAAGTACAAATGAGTAAAATCAACCCTGTGACAGAGAATATTTTAATTATCGAGGCTATAAAATGAAAATAACTGTGCGAATATAATAGAAAACAAAAATATTAGCAATAGGTCATTGTCTTTGTAGACATTCTTCCTTTGATCATTATCACCGTTTTCACTTCTCACATCCACGATAAAACACCAAGCTATGATGTTTACATACATACTTCATTCTGAGCACACCGCAGTGGCAGGGTGCGAAATCGCGGGGGGTGGGGGGAAGGGAGGGATTTCCCCCCCACCAACGATTTTATCTCAAAGGTTCCCCCCACTCAAATTTCCCGGAGGGGGGGACCTTTTATTATAAAATAATGAGTCAAATGCAGAACACATATAATTTATTACTGAAATGAATGATTATTACTGTGCATATTTTCATAAAAACGTGTGCAATAATACAAATGACTGCCAGACGTTGAGCAATAAAACAACGCAGCAGTGGCAATCCGGACCTGCAGCCTATTGTCCATGTTTCACTCTGGTAAGTCCATCTGAAAGCCGGACAAAATGTAACTTACTTGAAGCTCTCCTCCCTTGTCATTGCTGTAAGTAGCTCGAGCTTACACCACTCCTGTGTGTTTCCGATAAGTAGCCAATAGGAATATTCACTTCAGGAGTGTACAAGCTGACAAATTCGTTCAGTCAGCAGAGACTCTCATAAACTTCTCAGCTGATTGGAATAACTTTTTAATGTTTATCATTCTTGTTATAACAGAATTCAAACAAAAAGATTGAAAATGTACATTTTTCTGGAGGAGGGAGTAATTAACTTACAGGGGAATTTTATACCCCCTCCCCTGCCGGTTATTGCCTGAAATAAACACCAGTAATTAAGCCCTATGTTCCTTCTCCCCCTCACCATTTCTTTCTGATTTCGGACCCTGCACAGTGGTCTTGGTGTCCTTGGATCGTGGACAGATGGAGCACCTTCCGGACGATCGACTGGAGATTGACGGCTGAGTGGGCATCTTAACTCCCAGTTGTTTCCACAATGGCCTCGCGAATATCTCTCAGAAGGGTGGGGGTTTGAAGTCTGTGTACCATCTAAGGTTTCATCAGTTCTTCACCAAATGTGAAAAGAAAATCTTTCCTACATTTTACTTCTTGATATTGTGCAAAAGTCCACCTCAGTGGTGTAGCGGTTAGTGTGATTAGCTGCCATCCCCGGAGGTCCGGGTTCTTCCGTGCTCTACCACGAAATTTGAAAAGTGGTACGAGGGCTGGAACGGGGTCCACTCACCCTCGGGAGGTCAAATGAGTAGAGGTGGGTTCGATTCCCATCTCAACCATCCTCGAAGTGGTTTTCCGTGGGTTCCCACTTCTCCTCCAGGCAAATGCCGGGATAGTACCTAACTTAAGGCCACGGCCGCTTCCTTCCCTGTTCCTTGTCTATCCCTCCCAATCTTCCCATCCCCTCGCAAAGCCCCTGTTTAGCATAGCAGGTGAGGCCGGCTGGGCGAGGTACTGGTCATCCTCCCCAGTTTTATCTCCCAACCCAGAGTCTGAAACTCCAGGACACTGCCCTTGAGGCGGTATAGGTGGGATCCCTCGCTGAGTCCGAGGAGAAAACCGACCCTGGAGGGTAAAAAGATAGAGAGGAAGAAGAACAACAAAAGTTACATTAACGGTACAGTCGGGCACTCAGTGCCCCGGAGACACTGCTTTGGGTATAAATAGCTGTCACTGATAAGAAGTATAGTCTACTCATTGACTGAAAGACAGTCGAAGTCAAGTAAAAGTCACAGGAGGTGGCCGCTTATCAGATATACCAACATAACGTAATCGGGGAACGAAAATTCTCTGGAGCATCGAGTGCCCCACTGTACTGTTCCAGGGTTAAGAGCGGGTATCATTATAAACTATTGCTGTCCAAGCATTCGGGTTCTAGTAAAATAGTTAGACTGTTCCTCCTCCTCCTCATCATCATCATCATCATCACCATCATCATCATCATCATCATCATCATCATCATCATCATCATCACCATCATCATCATCAATGTCCCACTCCAGTCGTCCGGGTGTGGTTAACAAGCCTCCTCCACTCCTTCCTTTCCTTCCATCCTTCCTGCTCCATTACTTCCGCCACATCCAATCCACCTTCTCTAATGTCCTTTAAATCAGATCCATCCACCTTCTTCTCGGTCTTCGAACTGGTCTCTTTCCCTTAACTTCTCTTTCTAATTCCCTGCTTGCTCCCCGTTCCTTCCCCGTTCTTTTTACATGCCCGAACCATCTCAGTCTTGCTTTCTGTATGTTCTTTACTAACGGTTCCATATCTAGCTCTTCTTTCTTTCTTTCTTTCTTTCTTTCTTTCTTTCTTAATCTACTTACCATCCAGGATTCGTTTTTTCCCTCGGATTCAGCGAGGGATCCCACCTCTACCGCAACAAGGGCAGTGTCATGGAGCGTGAGACATTGGGTCGGGGATGAAACTGGGGAGGATGACCAGTACCTCGCCCAGGCGACCTTACCTGCTATGCTGAACAGGAGCCTTGGTGGGGGATGGGAAGATTGGAAGGGATAGACAAGGAAGAGGGAAGGAAGCGGCCGTGTCCTTAAGTTAGGAACCATCCCGGCATTTGCCAGGAGGAGAAATGGGAAACCACGGAAAACCACTTCGAGAATAACTGAGGTAGGAATCGAACCTACCTCTACTCAGTTGACCTCCCGAGGCTGAGTGGACCCCGTTCCAGACCTCGTACCACTTTTCAAATTTCGTGGCAGAGCTGGGAATCGAACCCGGGACTCCGGGGGTGGCAGCTAATCACACTAACCACCACACCACAGAGGCGTTTTAATATTTTGGATTCTATCTCTTCTTGTCTTGTCTTTCTTGTCTTTTTAACCGGTGTTCTTAAAAATTTCGTTTCTACTGCTTGGATTTTACTATTTTGTCTCTTATTATTTACCAGCGTTTCTAGTCCGTACGTTACAATTGGTATGAAATACTGTTTATATAATGTTAATTTCGATCTCTTGGGTACTTTGTCATCCCATAAAAGCTCTCTGACTTGATGACAAAATGTTGTACCTTTACTTAGTCTGTTACTAATCTCAGTGTTGATTTCATTACTTCCATTAATAATGCTACCCAGATATGTAAACTGTTCTACATTCTCTAACCATTCTCCGTCTACGTTCATTTGGCTTCTCTTTTTCTCTTTTCCACAGTGCATGATTACAGTTTTCTTTTTATTAATTACCATTCCAAATTCCTTCAGATTTTCATTCCAAATGTCCATTCTCCTTTTTACTTCCTTTTCTACTTTTCCCCAAATCACCACATCATCTGCAAATACCAAAGCATTCTCTTCATCACTACTGATACTCTGTTTTACACATTTTATGATTTAATCGATCAATATAACAAACAATAATGGCGACAGTGCACGTTCTTGCTTGAGGCATTTCTGTACATAGAATGTTTCAGAGTCACTACTTTCCACTTGTACACTGCTTTTACTCTCATGATACAACAGTTTTATCTTGTTAATTAGTGATTTTGGTATATTCCTTTTCCGTAGGCATTCCCATACATATTTTCTCTTAACTGTATCATAAGCTTTTTTCAAATCCAAAAATACGAATATGATTTCTTTGTTCCTTTCCAGGTGATTTTCCATTAGCGTTTGCACTGCAAATATCTAGTCTAGTGTTGATCTACTCGGTCTAAAGCCGTATTGTTCTTCCTCTAACTGTGTTTCTATTATATCCCTCAGTCTTTTTTCTATGATATTCTCCTTTATTTTTAGCTCATGTGATAATAGGTTGATACATCTATAAACTCCTTTTTTGAATAATGGTACAATGCTTCCTTGTTGCCAATCTTCAGATATCCTTTCATCCTTCCATATGGCATTGAGGGCTCGGTATATCCACTGTAGTCCACTGCTTCCTGCTGCCTTAATCATATCAGCATTGAATTCGTCTTTTCCACTTGCTTTATCTTTGGTTATTGCTTTCACTGCCCTTTCAAGTTCCAACCATGTTATCTGGTTCTCTTCCTTTACTCGATCTATTATTAGTGTGTTCCTGCACGTGATATTTATCAAACTTGTTCAGTTCGTTGGTAATATTTCATTGCAGGATGTATCGTGGATGAGGAAAATATGAGCCTCCACTACTTCCGATAAACCAGAATCTTCATTGGCACCAGATGTTTGTCTGCGGGTCAATTTATCATTCCTATCATTGGATTTCACTTGCCTCAGCAGGACGGTAAGAATAATAAGAAGCAGATTGTCCTCATTGTCGTACACATGACATATTAATGGGCCGCTCTTAGAAACCATGTGAAAGATTTGTGAACATTAAAGCCTTAATAGTCAAGGGTAAGAGAGGACAATTGGACAGGAGCGCTTTTGTCACTCATATATGTAACGTATCTTGGTCAACTTGTCAACATGAAGGAGGATCTAAGACCAGAGATATATCGCCGCATCAGGCGTATGGGAGGTTCTCAGGCGTACCGTGTGGGAGAAATAAAACTGGCCCGAAAACTGACGCCAAATTTACACTTGTTAATGAACAGCAGAACTGCCCATCACAAGAAATGCTGGAAACCGTCATTTGGATGCACCAGTCGTTTGCTGTCACATGTCGGCGCGTGCGTACCTCCCGAGTACGTCGCTGTGTAATTACGTGTGAGTGAGTGAGAGCAGCAGAGGTGTTTAGTGACCAGTTGAATGCAATACAGCGCGTATTCATTGTCGAGTGTTAGGCGAAGCACGATTCGTGGAAAACCTACGCGGAACTGTTTGTAAAAGATTTTAGGTCTGGAAGTTTGTTTGCAAAACCTCCAGCAAAGTCTGCGATGCAAAACTTGGGATTTACAGCAAATAAAAACCATATCTATCCTAAAAGACTTCGAACACGTGGAAAAGTTATTCCAGTGGAGGAAAGCCTGGAGCGAAATCGGACGAAATCTCAACGCCGTTTATCTGTGCAAGTTGGAATGAAGACATCTTCGTGTCGAAACGTCATCAGAAAGGACCTGTGTCTGTATCCTTACAAATTTACTGTTGTGCATGCTTTAAAGCGTGTTGAGTTCTGCCGGTGACTCCTCAGGGAAGTTGAGTCAGGACATTTGGACCTTCAGTTTTTAATTTCTTCAGATGAGGCCTGGTTCAGCCTGTCAGGGTATGTGAACTCACAGAACACGCGGCATCATTCATCAGAATACCTCCATCAGTACATCGAAAAACCGTTGCATAATCTCAAGTCTGGTGTGCGGTGCGGAATGTCTGATGTCCGCATCGTAACACCGAGCTGTTAGTGATAATCGGTATGTTTAAACCATATGTGAATCAACTCACAGAAGATGAACGACAGTATGGATATTTTCAGCAAGACGGAGTAACAGCACAAAGTGAAAAGTGGCCAATAATGGAGGCAATGCAGTCGAATGGCCACCTCGATCGCCTGATCTCTCTCTTACTGTGAATTTTACCCATGGGACAAATTGAAGGGTCCGGTGTACTCCAATAATCCTTACATCTTGGAAGACCTACGGCGAACATTGAAAAATCTACTGCTTTTATCCCTCAAGCAAATTTGCTACGCGTCTCTCACAGTTTGATAAATCGAGCGCAATGTTGCATCGACGTTAAACGGTGGCCATTTTCACTATTTTCTATCATGTTCATTATCAAGCTTCAGTCCTGCGTCAGTCATATTGTAAATATATTCCGACATATTTTTATATTGCCCAACCTGTATTTAAATCAAAACTGTCCGTACAATTGAAGAGAACAGCTTTTTTTTCATCAGGGTGTCCTTGCTGTACTAACACCCTTTTGAAAGCGAGAAGATATAGGATTTTTTATTTCAACAATTTACCGACCACATTTGCTTTCTTCCCCGGTCTCAGCGAAGGATCCCACTTCTACAACCTCAAGGGCGCTGCCCTGGAGCGTGAGACATTTAATTGGCGATACAACTGGAGAGGACTAGTATCTTGCCCTTTGCGGCCTCACCTGCTATACTGAAGAGAGACCTCATGGGAGATGGAAAGATTGGAAGGGGTAGACAAAGAAGAAGGAAGGAGGCGGCAGTGGCCTTAAGTTAGGTACCATCACGGAATTTGCCTTGAGAAGAAGCAGGGAAACCACGGAAACCACTCTGAGAATCCCCAAGGTGGGAATCAAAACTCAGTTGACCTCCCGACGCTGAGTGGACACCGTTCCAGTCCTCGTGCAAATTTTAACATTTCGTGACGGAGCCGGGAATCGAACCCGGGCTCTCGGAAGTGGCAGCTAGTCACACTAACCACCACACCACAAAGGAGGACTTAAGGATTGATGCTGGACAAAAACCTTGACTGCAGAGGACAGGAAACAACTATATGCCGACGAGTGTTTTTCTCCCTTCACTCACTTAAAAGAATGAAGATTTACTTCCTTTCAAGGTTAGGAAGCTGTTGGTTCAACAGTTAACAATGCCTCTGTTTGACAATTGTGACGTCGTATACGGCAGACTAATTGGCGTCCTCAGTAATAGATTTCAGAGAGCTCTGAATGCTTGTGACCGCTTTATAATGAACATTGCAAATTACATCATATAACTCCTGCATTCCACGAGCTAACTTGGTTGAAATTAAACCCGCTTCGTAGATATCATTCGTTGATTGTACTTCTACCTCACAGCAGACACCCTCTCGTCTAAGAGATTCTTTCCAGTTTTTCTCAACCGTTCATAGCATCCGGACCATAGCTGCAGATACGAGTAACCTAATTCTTAAAATAGCAAGTAGCAGATCCACTTCTTTTGTTGTCAGAACTATTGGAACACTTCGTTGCCCAATGACCTAATGGACATCCTATTTGAATCGGCATTTAAACAGAAATGTGTCATGTGGTACTTGAACAGATATATACTGCCTGGCAAAACAAACTGAAGCATCCACAACAAATGGTCGGATGTCATAGTAACTTTGCACACGTACACACCATTGACGGTTGTATAAATACACAGAGTTGCAATTCTCTGTGATAGCTAGAAAATTCACCAGAGAGCATTAGTGTTGTTACCAGGCCTGGTGGGGTATATAAGGGGCGTGAACTGCGTCAGATGTTGAGTGATCTCTGTGAACGACACAGAGATGTCGTGTACTCGTGTGAGACAACTGGACAGAGTTTGAAAGAGGCCTCATTCTTGGTCTTCATTTGGCCAGTTGGTCGAATCGTATAATATAGAGACTTGTGAGGGTTTTGGATGTGACTGTGGTCCGATGTTGGACTGCATGGGAACATGAGGACTGGCATGCTCATTGTCAAGGTTTAGGTCGACCAAGTCTGACCACCAGATTGGAGGATCACCATATTATGCAGCAAACACGTCGTAACCTGTTCACATCTGTACCTGCCATCTGAGAACAAGTAATGGACTCCCACACAATTGGTTGGAGACTAGGAGCCGCAACACTGGGGAATTACTGTCACATTGCCGTTAACACTGCAACACAAACGGCTGTGTTTGGAGTGGTGACATGGCCAGGAAGTATGGACTGCTGATGAATTGCAAAGCATTGTGTTCAGTGATGAATAGCGGTTCTGCACTACCCAGGATGAGCATCGTCTGCAAGTATGGCGGCAACTAGCGGAGAGGTCCCAACCTTCCAATGTTTTGGAGGGGCAGAGCGGTGTGACTTCTGGGGTTATGATGTCGGGAGACGGTCACGGCTGGTAGTGATTGAGGTAACTCTGATGGACATCCTGCGTCCTCATGTGTTATCTCTCATGTGGCAGTACCGTGGTGCCATTGTCTCTATAACTCTGCGTGATATTGTGGTACTCCCGTGGCCATAATGATCCGCAGATCAGTCCCCGATAGAACATGGGTAGGGACCAGCTCGGACGTCAACTCATTCCCATTACCAGTGTCCAGGATATCAAGGACCAGGTACAAAAAGTTGTGGGTCAGCTTGCCTCAAGAGAGGATACAACGGCTTTACACCATTCTTCTCAACCGAACCAGTGCATGCATCCAAGCCAGAGGGGGCACAAAGTCATAGTGATAAGTGGGCTTGTACTCCCAAGTTCTTCCTAAATTTCACTCGATTTTGCAATCACTGAAATAACATCACATACCCTCTCAAACATGTGAAGTTTCATTTTATTTCCTTCAGTGCTATTGACAGGCAGTGTACACATTCCCTCGTGAGTGTATGTACTTTATATGAGTGAGTACCCATTCTAAATAGCCTTAATCTACTAAATAAAAGGTTTAAGACGATCAGCCAACAAAAGGCTAGGAGGCGAAACTCTTGCACTCTTTTTTTGAAAGACACTTATGGCCCGAATTTGCAGAGGCTACGCTTATACTACAAAGGTGTGACTAGAGATATTACATACTAAAGCACTGTGAAGAATTTAGAGGTTTAGAAGAGATTAGTCACCCCATGCAAAATTGTTTGGAAATTAACAGAGGGTGAACACTCTTTGTTCCCTTAAATCGCATGTTTCCCAGCAGGAATTTGAACAAAGTCCTCAGACTTGTCAGAAATTTACAATTAAACAGTGATTTCAGAACTTTACATTAATAAAAGAAGTTTCAAACCTTCCCCTCAAGTTATCTGCCTGGAGCTATCACATGTTAAGAGATGTCTGCCATTACTTTGAGTTGTTGGGTCTTCCGAAAGCGGGCCTACAGCCCCTGCTTCCTTATCCCGCCGTGCACACACTAGACCTGGCCGATGAAGATGCAACACGACCCTAAAACGCACGGCTTTTATAGCATCTCAGAGGGGTATTTGCAGAATACCTTTACACACCCCCAATTTTAATTGGCTAGAGAAATACACACAAAATTCCTGAATGTTTAATAACTAAGGAAGAAGGAAACCATAGGGGTGTTGACAACCTCAGCACATGAAAAAGCAATCTACAAAATTGAAGGTTTACAAACATTGGAAATAGAAAATGCCCTTAAAAGGTAATTGTCCGTAATTCCATGAGAGGGAGCACATAGGCTGATAGTAGAGACATCTAAAGGTTAAAGCTCCAAGCATCTTGAGTTACATTCGTTCCGCATTCACCATGCAGATGGCCTTCTAGAAGGCGCAGTTCAACGGGACGGAGAAGGTGAACCCCCGGTACAACGACAATAATAATAACTGCACAACATTAAATCCTACATTATGCAGACTAAGAAACAGTGTAAGAATTTCGTAATCACATGGGCATACGTGAGTCTGTTTCCTAGACGTATCGCGTGCGTTCGACAAGGTATGGCATGAAGGTCTTATATTCAAACTTAACACTTTAGGTATCCCTTCTTACATGATTCAGACATTCAAAAGTTACCTCTCAGATAGGAAATGTCACGTGCAAGTCTACAAAACCCTGTCGATGCTCCACCCTATCTTGGCGGGTGTTCCCCACGTTGGAGTTCTCTCCCCGATTCTTTTCAATTTGTACATGGCGGACATACACAAGCCGACCCACGCGAAGGTCCACCTGTATGCTGATGATACGGCTATTTCCTCTGTCTCTTGGCAACCACCTAGAGTACTAAACTTCATCCAAGTTGCCCTCTCCACTCTCGAACCATGGCTTCAGAAGTGGATAATCAAAATTATGTTAATAAAAGTAATGCAACCCTATTTTCAAAACGTACTAGGACTAATCCTCTCCCACTGGTAGTTTTTGCGAAGTGATCCGGTGGAAAAATGCTACTAAATACCTAGGCGTTATCCTAGACAGAGGACTCACCTTCAAAGATCATATCAATTCGATTTCGGCCCAAGCGAATAGACGATTATCTGAAATTATCCCACTTATGAAAGTTGATCAAGGCCTAAATCTAGAAAACAGGCTCACGATGTACAAGACAATTCCTTCGACCAATCCTAGAGTATGCCAGTCTGGTCTGGGAAATGGCAGCTAAAACCCACCTGGATAAGGTGCAGCGCATCGACAACCGTGCACCGCGTCGCATCTCAGGCGCACAATGGTTTGAACGGAATCGAGACATCAATCAATCCCTAAGGATTGATGAGATTAGAATCAGACTAAAGAAGACATCCCGGAAATTCTATTTTGCACTAATCCGCAAGCCCAATCCTCGCGTCACTACGCCGATACCATTCGCCTCCGCTATAACCGACCCAAGGTTATTCTAAATTAGTCGCCCCTAAGAAAGGGCGCAGGTCACATTCTTTTTTTTTTGCTAGTTGCTTTACGTCGCAACGACACAGATAGGTCTTATGGCGACGATGGGATAGGAAAGAGCTAGGAGTGGGAAGGAAGCGGCCGTGGCCTTAATTAAGGTACATCCCCAGCATTTGCCTGGTGTAAAATGGGAAACCACGGAAAACATCTTCAGGGCTGCCGACAGTGGGGTTCGAATCTACTATCTGCCGAATACTGGATACTGGTCGCACTTAAGAGACTGCAGCTATCGAGCTCGGTTGGGGTCACATTCTGACCAGTTCCGATTCCGTTTCAACACCTCACATCAATGCAGCTTCAGATAATCATGTTTTGAAATAGCACCCAAGACCACCACAGGTCGGAGGGTTTAAATCCTCAACAGAATCGGCACGCCCGGATTCTGTCTGAGACTTGAGTCATGGACTTTAAAAAAGCTTACGAATCTGTTGATAGAGCGGTTCTATTCAATATCCTGGAAGAATTCGGGTTTGATCATAAGACATTAAACATCGTCAAGTGCACGCTAACAAACATGTCAAGTTCAGAGGGAATATCTCTGACCCTTTTGAGATTAAAACAGGAGTGAGGCAGGGAGATGGAATCTCACCCATATTGTTTAATTGTGTATCAGAAAAATAATCCGAGAATGGAGGAAAACACTCCCTGAAAAAGTCTAATAGTAATAATCAGGAAACTCAAAATCAATGCCCGAGTGGATTGAATAGCTTTCGCGGATGATGTAGCTATACTAGCTGATTCGATTGAAACAACAATAGACCACTTCAATCCATACCGCCCAAGACTGGACTTAAGTTGTCTTACGAAAAAAACGCCTCATGACAAGTGACAAATCTGCACCAGAATACCTTCTTCCCTGCAACAAGATCCGTAAAGTCAGAGAATTTAAATGTTTGGGGGAGTGGGTCTGCGAAGACCTCCAAACCAACAAAGCATTTGACGAAAAGATTCGGAACCATGATATTGAATACAACCAATACAGAAAATTTTACCAGAAGAAATTCATATCCATCAATGTGAAATTAAGACACTTTAAGGCTGTAATCAGACCTGAGGTCCTCTATTGCAGCTGAAACCCTAACAATCAAATGGAGGAAACCTCATACAGAAACTAGAGGTCAGGGAGAGAACTATATTCAGAAAGACCTTAGGCCCAAGGATCATAAATGGAGAAAGGTACCACAGGTCCAAGGATGTTCTATACCTAAATCAAGAACCTCTAATGGACACCATAATCAAGAGGCGCCTCCAATTTTATCGACACCTTGAGAGAATGAACGAGTCAAGACTGACCAGCGTCATCGACAGATCCAGCCCCTCCAAGAAAACAACATCACTGTAGCGCAAGCAAGTTAAACAAGATCTTCAAACCTCCAATATCATTGAATCCCATATCCAAGACAGCCATACTCCCCAGAAAATGTTAAAGGAAGACCCAGAGATTAAGCATAAGAAAGGGCAGAAACCAAAGAGATCAGATGCAGTTAAACAACTACAAAGCCAGAAAATGAAGGCGATATGGACTAGGAAAAATCTCTTAAGAACGTGAAACCAATCCCTTGTTAGCCGAAAACCATTTTGGTTAACCTTCGTAGTCCACAGTTGGCTCATTGGAAGAAATAATAATAATAATAATAATAATAATAATAATAATAATAATAATAATAATAATAATAATAATAATAATAATAATAATAATAATAAAGTCAAGGTAGTTTGTCTGCTTTTGTTACGTTTCTGTACATATAATGCGTATAATTACATGATTCAAGTTTCTGCAAACTGTCGTCATTGTCCCATTAGCCATTTCGTGCCATCATTGCAGAGTTAAAGAAAAAGAGAAAGATAATCTTCGTCTTGCTTTTTCTTATCCTCCTACATTTTTGGCTACTGGAGGTTAGTTTTCTCACCCTTCTGCAAACGAACTGTTCTTCTCAAAGACAATGTCATGCTGTCCGTACTGCACCAAGTGCCGTTAATACCAACGCAATAGAACAGCGTCATAGTTAATCTGGGGTTAGTGTGTTTTAATGTTGAATATATTTCTTAGCAGGCAAAGTAGCGGAACCGATAGATTTACCGCAGCTCGAGAGGGAAACAGTTCTGACCATAACGGGCCTGGTTGTTGGACTTTAACTCAGAAAAATGTCTTCTTCCGGAGAACTAAGTGGCTTTGTGCGAAAAATAAAATGCTAGGTTCTAAGGTGTACAAAGATTGTACAAGTTTAGAACAATTAAAAACAGATCGAAGATAAATTTCTTCAAATTGGGGCATTAGTGAGCCGTACCCTGACGGCCCAGAAGAGACAATCAGACATATATTTTCCATATTAAATTATCATATCAAGATGGATTTCAGTCAGGCATTGGAAAAGTAGCAGATCACAGAACAGTTGAGATCGGAAGTCTATGGAGACATAAAGTCGCTGTATGATGCGCGAAGCTTGCTTGCAACCGTGGGAAATGTTCAGCCTTACCAGGAGTTAGCACATCTCGGCACGTGTAGAATTCGTTGGCCACGAGAAGTGTTCAGCCATTTAGGAAGCGAGGGTGTGGCTAATATGAATTCTGGACCGCGCAGAATTAAAATCCCAGGTTGACCAACATGGATATCTGTGTGAAGAGAACATTGATGTGGAGAAGTCATTCCTGTTAGTTGATGGGTTTTCCACAGGTCTGAGAGTGAGAAATAATAACGAATATGTTATAGAAATTTTCTGAGTCATCAGGAGTGTGTCTAATGTTAATTTTAATAAATATCCAAGTGATTGTGGGTAACAAGTACGCTGATTGTTTGATTATTTGAACATACGGGGAATCCCCTGGCTACAACGGCGTTGGCTATGTTAGTTAAGCGTCCCACTCATAGGGAACGTCCTTCTTTTTGTGTGAGTTGCCGTGAAGTGAACATCGTTCCACACCTCTCTTTTATCTGTGCGCGAATGCTGCCACGTGGGCAGAAATCTAACGGTGTAAGGTCTTATCGACCAAAAACAGTGCATTTATTTGTGAAGACTGCTACGTAAACTGGGTGCAGTTATAAATTGCCAATTGCACTATGTTGCATATTCATATCCTACAGTAACAGACGGTAATGTTAGCCGCAGACTGGTGATTGAGTGAGTGAGAGACGCTCATCCGCATTGTACTTTCGGGTCAGTCGTGTATCGCGAGGGACTTTCCGTATCGAACCGCGAGCCGCTTTAAATGACTGTATTTAAACCCTAAACATTTTTGTATAGTGAATCTCACGTGTGTTTTTGCTGTTATATTAACGTTGGCATAAATCATAGCTGACAAAGTGTTATTCGGCACGTGCACGGAGAGCGGTGAGGAGGTATTTACCAGAATCTTGTGTGTTGCAGTGCACAGGAATTAATCTCAAGAAGATGGCACCGCCTTTAGAAGAAAGAAGACTGTTTCCATGTGTTGAAAACAAGTTGAAGATGGAGTAGACCACCATCGTAGCACGGATGTGAACTGCTACCAATGTTCAGGGAGTTGCCAAGATAAGACGCATGTTTAATTACACTGACTGACAGAGCAAATGCAACACCAAGAAGGAGTGGTCAGAACTTTATGCCAATTGCAGGGTAGACTGACGTCACTGAGGTATGCTCATGATGTGAAATGCGCCGCTGTGCTGCGCACGTAGCGAACGATAAATGGGACACGGCGTTGGCGAATGGCCCACTTCGTACCGTGATTTCTCAGCCGACAGTCATTGTAGAACGTGTTGCCGTGTGCCACAGGACACGTGTATAGCTAAGAATGCCAGGCCGCCGTCAACGGAGGCATTTCCAGCAGACAGACGACTTTACGAGGGGTATGATGATCGGGCTGAGAAGGGCAGGTTGGTCGCTTCGTCAAATCGCAGCCGATACCCATAGGGATGTGTCCACGGTGCAGCGCCTGTGGCGAAGATGGTTGGCGCAGAGACATGTGGCACGTGCGAGGGGTCCAGGCGCAGCCCGAGTGACGTCAGCACGCGCGGATCGGCGCATCCGCCGCCAAGCGGTGGCAGCCCCGCACGCCACGTCAACCGCCATTCTTCAGCATGTGCAAGACACCCTGGCTGTTCCAACATCGACCAGAACAATTTCCCGTCGATTGGTTGAAGGAGGCCTGCACTCCCGGCGCCAGCTCAGAAGACTACCATTGACTCCACAGCACAGACGTGCACGCCTGGCATGGTGCCGGACTAGAGCGACTTGGATGAGGGAATGGCGGAACGTCGTGTTCTCCGATGAGTCACGCTTCTGTTCTGTCAGTGATAGTCACCGCAGACGAGTGTGGCGTCGGCGTGGAGAAAGGTCAAATCCGGCAGTAACTGTGGAGCGCCCTATCGCTAGACAACGCGGCATCATGGTTTGGGGCGCTATTGCGTATGATTCCACGTCACCTCTAGTGCGTATTCAAGGCACGTTAAATGCCCACCGCTACGTGCAGCATGTGCTGCGGCCGGTGGCACTCCCGTACCTTCAAGGGCTGCCCAATGCTCTGTTTCAGCAGGATAATGCCCGCCCACACACTGCTCGCATCTCCCAACAGGCTCTACGAGGTGTACAGATGCTTCCGTGGCCAGCGTACTCTCCGGATCTCTCACCAATCGAACACGTGTGGGATCTCATTGGACGCCGTTTGCAAACTCTGCCCCAGCCTCGTACGGACGACCAACTGTGGCAAATGGTTGACAGAGAATGGAGAACCATCCCTCAGGACACCATCCGTACTCTTATTGACTCTGTACCTCGACGTGTTTCTGCGTGCATCGCCGCTCGCGGTGGTCCTACATCCTACTGAGTCGATGCCGTGCGCATTGTGTAACCTGCATATCGGTTTGAAATAAACATCAATTATTCGTCCGTGCCGTCTCTGTCTTTTCCCCAACTTTAATCCCTTTCGAACCACTCCTTCTCGGTGTTGCATTTGCTCTGTCAGTCAGTGTAAATGGCATGCTATATGAATTACAATTAATACTAGTGAGGCTTAGTTAAGGGATTTTCTTTAATGTAATTTTAGCCTGATGGCATGTGTAAATTTTACATTTGTGATGCTGTAAATATGGATAGGAGGAGATCGCATGATTTCTCTACTTTTCTTTTACTTTACAATTCGTTAGATGGGATATTGCGGGAGATGTTAGGATTTATTTTGCTTTATTGGTGTCAAGTATGCATGCTACCTAGCTTAAGGTTATTCCTATGTTTTTTGTATGTTAGAGATAGAAGGATTAGATTGCCAAAATCATCCACTTTCCGAGTTACACACATGCGGCGTTGAGACTAAATTTTATTTTTCTATTTAGAATTATTAGTGACAGATAGGTTTCATGACGCATATATTTCAGGAGCTGTGGCACGTGTGGAGCTGTATATGCAACGTCGACTAGAAAAGATTGGTCTAATGTGGGTTGGAAACTGTTTTGTACAATGATTTGAGAGGGGATCGAACCCTGGTTTATAATGAGAAAGGCTGATGAGATTATTAGATATACAGGAGAATTTAGTGCATGCTGAAATATGAGCTTAGTTATGTAGGCAGATTACATGCCTGATGATGTTATAAGAATTGTGTGAAGCGAGAATAGGCCTGTGATTGTATTCTGAGATATTATTGAGAAGCAGAATTGGTGTGAAATTAATGTCAGGCCAGTGAATATGATGTGTGTGTTGAATTATAATAGCATGCTAGCAAGAAGTACGATTGTGTGTACGAGCAGTTAGTGATATACGAGCTCGCCTTACAAGTTAGTTTATCAGCCGTGGTTATACAGACAGCGTGAAGTGAAATGTTGTTTCCGTTATACAATCTTGGCTAAACAGTGACCAAGTCCCCAGAGCAGTCTTGAGTTTTAACATTTCTTTTCAGCCCACTGCAAAGCAGGGATATGTGACAGATGAATGGCACTATCCGGTGCGCAAATGCAGCAGAGGAACGCAATGTTGCCCATTGCTTTCCACGTGTTTATTAAAGTATATTATTTGTTTTCTCTTACAGGATGGTGTTTTGTGTAATTTCATGTTGATTTGATATGTTGTTTTGTTGTTTAATGGGGAACAGCCCGAGTGCAAGTGAATGTTTGTGGTCAATCTAGTTCTTACTAGATCCTTTGGTGAACCGCGTTTCATGTCGAGTCAATGTAGTATATAATTTTCCCCCTACCCGATCCAATGTATTCGAGATATTTTAATTATGTTGTGATTGTGGTAAATATAGCGTAGGGAAATGCCACTAGTATTTTTCGTAGTTCATATCATGTTCCATTGCGTCTTAATTCTCGTTTAAAGCTAATTATTGCGGCAACTTCCCTGAATTTCAATCCGTATTATGAGGATACTTAAAATCGTTCTATTCCATACGAACATGAACATTGGACAATAATGTGAAGTTATTTTGAAGCTCACAAATATTTTAATGTTGTGATTTTGAACTTTCATTTTATCATTTATTTGTTTTGCGTAATTAACGATTGCGGTCCATATTATTTTCAATTTTATTTCAATGCAAATTTAATTCTCGTTTTATTATTTGGATTTTTATTTGTTATGGTATGATTCGGGGTTATTTTATGGAATAAACTCATCTTACCCCCTATTAGTGTTTCTCTTTCGAGATTATCCTCCATTATTCCTGTCATATACTTATAGTTAAGTGATAAACTTCGACATTTAGACTTACCCTCGATAATCAACCCACTTCTCTGCCCAACCGTGAGTTAGTCGGATGTTTAATCAGGAAATGGAGGCATCGACCTAGAGGGTTATTACCCCTGGGTACGGCACAATATAGTAGTAAAATCAGTAGTCTAGTGAGCCTCCGTGGCTCAGGTGGCAGCGCGCCGGCCTATCACCGCGGAGTTCGTTGGTTCAAATCCCGGCCACTCCATGTGAGATTGTGCTAGAAATAGCGGAGGCGGGACAGGTTTCTGTCCGGGTACTCCAGTTTTCCCTGTCATCTTTCATTCCAGCAACAATCTCCACTGTCATTTCTTTTCATCTGTCAGTCATTAATCATTGTCCTAGAGGAGTGCGACAGGCTTCGGCAGCCGGCACAATTCCTATCCTCGCCGCTAGATGGGTGTTTCATTCATTCCATTCCTGACCCGGTCACTGACTGGAAACCTTATGTCTGGAGATATGAATAAAGTGTGGGAATCAGTTTACGAAGTTCGGATGAATACTGCCACTTTTTTCTTACAAAAAGTCCCTAAAAATAATAATAATAATAATAATTGTACCGGGCGGTACACCTCTACACCGTTTATTTAAAAGTTGCGCCAGTTGAAACTCCTCTTCTGGAGGAAGGTTGAACTTTATCTATTCTATTAATTCTCTACTTTCTCAGAAGATGTCACCACGTGGAAAATTTTGAGTTTTTGAACTGTGTCCCTTTTGATGTGTTTTTGTTTCGCTTGAAGTAAGAAGTGTGAACTTTCTCTTCTAGAGGACACTACTGAAGAATTACAATAGTGCAACCTAGTGCGAAATCAAAGAACTATTTTGTTGGAGAAATTTTTATTTCAAGAGTTTGTTCTTGGTTAAATTTCTTTCTGTCATTGTTTAAGTTGGCTGTATACCCCTCTTTTTCCCCTTATTTTGGATCTAGCCAATCCCGAATTTCTTTAATTAATTTTCCACCAATAATGTGTTTCTTCTTCCTCTATGTAGGGGTTTCTTTTCCCTAGCCAATAAAAACTTTGAGGGAGGGTGTTTTATTTCCCCTAACGCCTAGAATCTTCCGCGAGAGGATATAAACTGCTGATTTTGGGGTCTCCGGGCCACTTCTGTTCCATCTTTCAGTGTATTAAGTACATAGCAGGAGGCGGGAAGCGCCTCTTTCTTCTTCAGCCGTTCAACACCAGGTAATGGCCTATTAATAACTTCTTTTCTTGCTAGGTTGGCAGTTTAACACTCGCGGCGGGTTCGAAGCATTTCCATCATGTAACCTTTTCCTAAAATGTAATTACTCTTTTCATCTTTTTCTTGTAAGGCTACATATTGGGATAGAGAGTGCTAACCCTCTCGAGCTCCCACTCACATTTGTTTTGAGGTGAACTTATTTTCTCAAACTATTCTTCGTTTATGTAATGTAAAGTGTTCTTCTCTAAGTCACCTCTGTAGTATGGGATTAGCCCTTGCGTTAGCGGCCCAGAGCCAGATTAGGTTTTAAAAAAAAACAAAGTGTATTAGGAGTGCAAGATCGCCTCCTCTCAAATTGTTATTTTAGAGGTCATGTAATCAACCTTCTTTTCATGTAATAGACCTCTGTAGGTTGGGTATTTTACCCCTGTGAATACGTCCTTAAAGGACAGCTTGAAGGTAGAGTTTGGTTTGGCCTTTGAGAGGCTTAAATTTTAAGAGCGGATCGCTCTTTTGAAAATGGAGTGTCATATGCCTCGTGGAGGCTTTTCTGTGTAATTCGGAGCCAGGGGCTCCTAGGGATGAATGGGGTTTTCTGCCCCTCTGTTAAAACTTGTGTTTGTGGTAAAACTGAGCTGATCGCAGAAGTCAGGGCGTGAAGCCCAAAACCTGTAAATATTGTATCTCCCCTTGTTTTGCTACATTGTACCTGCCATGTCGGTTATTGCTTTGTTTTTGAAAAGAAAATATAACCTAGTTAAATTTTAAATTACTTTTACATTAACTTTGATTCCGTAGTTTGAAACCCATTCACGCCCGCACCTTCTTACGCCTCTACCTACCGCTAAAACACGGTAACAAGTGGTAGCAGAGCGTGGTTGAATGGGTCTCAATTTAGCCCCTTTTGACGGCTAAACATTGCTTTAATTCGAACTCTAACAATTTTCTCAGTTGCTGGAATTTTTTGAGTTTTTCAAAATTGTTCTGTCATCATGCCCGGCCCTCGCGATGTTCTCCTCCTTAACTACTTGCGCAAAGAGGAGTTGATATACGAGTTAACTATCAGAAACGTTCAATCTGGAGGCACGGTTGCAATCGACACCAACAAGCTTAGAGAGTCCCTTGATTTGCCCATTTCCATCCCCAATTTGGGAGAGAAAGAAATTGATGACTCTCTTTCCACGATCGTCGAGAATATTACTGGGCTAGCATCTGTAGTCAGCTTTTTTGATGAAAACGATCCGTCTCCTAATCAAATTAAGCGTGTGCAAGGCAGGCTATATCACTTTTCAAATAGAGTTAATGATCTGTTGTCTCTGAAGGTGAATGACGTTCAGAGGAAGCAAGCTAATACGCTCCTTGAAACTATTTCTGAATTGTCTAATAAGGTCACTCAATTGTTAACTGGGGAAGTTCCTCCCAAATCTGATCAGCCCACCGTTGTGAATGTAAGTAGTGAGGAAGAACCTGCTAAGGGAGAAGGCAATAGGATAACCGTTGCTGCTCAAACTATCTCTGCCCCATTGGACAACGAGTCTGAACGCCGCACATCGTTGAATAATGTACGTGCTGAATTAACTTCCTTGCCATTGAAACCTTTACCTACTATGTCGCCCGGGTTTAGCAGCTTGTCTCATCCATTGGCAATGTTGCTCAGAGGTATATCCAAGTTTTCCGTTAATACCACCAGTGACGTAATTTCATTTTTAAGATTTCTAGTGGAATTTCAGGATCATGCCCTTGTGTTTTCTCTTTCCCCATGTCAAATTTTGCAAATTATCTATCCTTATGCTATTGGGGTTCTCTCAGATAAAATAGTAAGAGCCATAGCTGAACAGTCATCTATCGAAGATTTCCATGCACATCTGCTTGCAAATTTTATTCCTGCCCGCGCGAGGTCATCTCTTATTCAGAAATACTATTATCGAGTACAGAGGTTGGACGAAAACTTGGCTGACTTCATCCAAGATATTAAGTTTTATACTAGGGTGTTTGCTCTTCACTTCCCTGAGGATCAAATTGTACAAGCTATTGTGGAAGGCATTTCACCATCTTATAGATCATACTTGTGTTTTGCGGCGTGCCCGCAAACTTTCTCTGAACTTGAAGCGTTGGCCGTCTCAGCGGAAGGAGTTAGATACGCTGATTCTTTGCGTGTAGCGAAAGAACCCCCGCCTTCCTTTAGTAACACTCGGCCTCCACCTCGCCGACCAGTCACGCCCCGTAAATGTTATGCTTGCGGGTCGCCTGACCATCTTCGCAATAAGTGTCCTCTGATCAAGTCTAGTAGGGCAAATAATGGAGCTGGTTCATCACAAGGCTGTTTTAAGTGTGGGGCCTTCTCACATATCGCCAAGAATTGCCCAAACTCAAATAGCACCCCCTTCTGCTCAACTTCTGGTGCAAATTCCAGCTATGCCAATAATAAAAAGTGACTAGTGGCATCGGCTGAGTCGACTAATCCATCTTCCCGAGACTCAGCCCCTAGTAAACAGGTTGTAAATGCAGAGAACAGTCAGCCTTCAAATTCATCTTTTGAATGCCCTAAAGAATGTCTTAGGATTGCGGCGGATACCCCCGCACCTGTTCCTTTTCTTAAGATTGAGTTAAATAACGAGCCTATAACAGCTCTCTTAGATTCAGGCAGTGTTTGTTCGATTATTTCGGCTGAATGGTATTCTAAATTGAAATCTGTTTGTAAACTACCTGATCACGTCTCAGCTCTTATTCAATATGTTTCGGCTAATTCATCGCCATTAGAAATTCTAGGTTCCGTACTGGTCAAAATTCTTATTTTTAAATTTACATGGAAAATCAAACTGTTTGTGGCTAAGCACTTGTCTTGCCCCATCATATTGGGAGCGGACTTCATTTCTCACACTGGTCTTGTGCTCGATCTCCAGAGTAGGTCGTGCACATTCAAATTTGCGTCCAATTGTAGAATTCCCTTGTTAAAGTGTAATTCTGTATCATGTTCATCTATTTCGCCTACCCAGGATGAGATGTTGTTAGACCTTAGACATCTACCTGAGGAGCAGGCTGATAGTATTCGGAAACTGTGTCAGTCGTTTCCCGAGGTGTTCTCTGATACTCTTGGTGTTACTGACCTTATTGAATACAAAATTGAGGTCACGGATTCGATTCCTGTCCGTTTTCCACCGTATAGGCTATCTCCACCTAAAATGAAGGCTCTGAAAGAAATCATCGATCAGATGTTGAAGGATGGTATTATTAGGCCCTCTAAGTCAGCGTATTCTTCGCCTATTTTTCTAGTCCCGAAACCCCAAGGAGGCTTCAGGCCTGTCATTGATTACAGGGCTCTCAATCGGAAGGTGGTGTTGCAATCTGTGCCCCTTCCCGACCTTCATTCTTGTTTTTCATGGTTTCGTAAGGCCAAGTTCTTCACCATCTTGGACTTAAATCAGGCCTATAATCAAATTCCCCTAGCCGAAGAGTCTAAACATCTTGCAGCGTTTGCCACGGACTGGAATTTATATGAATACAACCGCGTGCCTTTCGGGCTCCCTACGGGAGCAGCTGTACTCACTAGGCTGCTAGATAGGGTCTTCTCCGACATCAAATTCGAGTACTTATATCACTACTTAGATGATGTCGTCGTATTTTCCGAAACCTTTGAAGAACATCTAGATCATCTGCGAGAAGTTCTCAATCGCCTTCGTAAGGCTGGGTTAACTGTTAAGTTGTCCAAGGTTGCCTTTGCTAAGCCCTCTATGTCATTCCTAGGGCATATTGTGTCACCTGATGGTGTAGCAGTCGATCATTCTAGAACACAGGCCATCCGTGATTTTAAACCTCCCAAGGACATTAAAGGTATCGCCAGGTTCATTGGCATGGTGAATTTCTTCAGGAAGTTCATTCCTAACTTCGCTAATAGAGCGGCGCCCTTAAACCTTCTTCGTAGGAAAGGCATCAAATTCGAGTGGGGACCTTCTCAACAAGCCGCTTTCGAAGACCTTAAATTAGCTCTCTGTAATGCCCCTGTACTTGCTATGCCGGATTTCTCGAAGAAATTCATCGTCCAAACCGACGCGTCGTCGTCGGCGGTAGCTGCAGTCCTTCTTCAAGAGACTGAACTAGGGAGGCGCCCCATCGCCTATGCGTCTAGGACATTGTCAGCTCAAGAAGCAAAGTACTCCATATATGAGCTTGAAGGTTTGGCAGTCTTATTCGCCTTAGAAAAGTTCCGTCTCTATCTGGAACACGTCAAATTCGACTTGGAGACAGATAATCAAGCCTTAAGCTGGGTCTTAGGTAGGCCGCGTCGTACTGGTCGTATAGCCCGTTGGGCCATCCGTATTTCTGCCTTCCAATTCGATGTACGACATATCAGAGGTACTGAAAATGTTGTTGCTGATGGACTCAGCCGTATGTTTTCTAACGACGTCGAGACCCATGAACCTGTCGACAGTTCATCACCTTCCGAGTCCATACTATCTGAGGTTAATGCCATCCTAACAGATGCTCCCATGCTCTTTAGAGATATTGAGAAATACCAACGTGAAGATCCGACGCTGGCTCCGATAATGGAAACCCTTTCTTCTGGGGAACATGTTGTCCCTTATGTTCTGAGGAATGGTGTTTTATGTTGCCCTTCGAGGCATGACAAGATGATTAAAGTTGTCGTTCCAGCTGTTCTTGTGCCTATGATCTTCAAGTATTATCATGAGACCCCATTAGGAGGGCATCTTGGAATCTTTAAAACCCGTGAAAAAATTCGTGAAATGTTCATTTGGAAAGGTATGGACGGTGAAATCCGTGAACTTGTAAAAGCTTGTAAATCTTGTTTGCTTAGTAAACCCACCATGTCCACCAAGGTAGGCCTGTTGTCTTCGCATCAAGCGTCGCGCCCCATGGAACGCCTGTATATCGATTATGTAGGACCCTTCCCCCAGTCAAAGGGTAATGCTAACAAGTTCATCTTTGTGTGCGTAGATGGCTTTACTAGATTTTCTTGGTTATTTCCGACTAAGCTGGCTACCGCTCAGTCCACCATTACTTGCCTAAATTCTATTTTCGCTTCTTTTGGTCCGTGCCAATACATTGTATCTGATAATGCTAAGGCTTTTACATCTAATTTATTTCGTAAATTCTGTTTTGACTTGTCCATCTCTCATGTAACTACTTCCGCTTATTACCCTCAACCATCTCTGGCTGAACGGGTTAACCGTAATCTCAGGTCCGCACTTATTGCCTATCATCATGAAGATCATTCTAGGTGGGACACGTCCCTGCATTGGTTAGCTTTTGCTTTGAATTCGGCGGTCCATGAATCACACAAATTTACTCCAGCTTCTTTAATGTTCAAGTTTGTTCCCAACTCGCCGCTCTCTAACCTCTGGTCTCTGAATGACATTCTACCCGAGATAATAGATCCGGACAACATTAAAGATCTTTGGAAGAAGGCTAAAGCCAATCTTAAAGTGTCTCATGAAAAGGTTAGGGAAAGGTATGATCGTGGACGGAGACCCACCCCTTTGAAGGTAGGCGACCAGGTTATGGTCAAAAATTTTGTTCCCGCGGGCAAGCTTGCCCCCAGATTTCATGGGCCTTGTATCATTCTCGATTTTCTTACGCCGGTTACCTTATTGCTAAGTAATCCAGCCACCGAGAGGATATTTAGAGTTCACCTGTCCCAGGTGAAACCGGTGTAATTTCTGTGTTAAATTGCTTCATATTATTTTGAAAGGATATGAAGGTTATATTTTTTTTTGAGTTTCACTTTTAAGGCATTCTGCCCCTTCTGTAATATTTTGGTTTTAGATGTAAGCCTTGTGCAAAACCTGCCCCGACCCGTTAAACTGCCATCCTGTTCTTGCCACGGCCATTACCACGCTCCCGTCTCCTGCTCCACCTTACACTGTGGCTTCATAATAGTAAATGCCATGGATATCTACCCGCCGCTGGCCCCTCAACCTCTCCACAAGCCTGTACCCTCAAAGAAGATGATAGTCCAACACAATTCTGCCGCCTAGCTTTAATGTTTCAGCGCCCCCGCAGCCGCGCAGCGCCGTGCAGCGACTGGGGAGGGGGATGGGCCCCCTCCTCTCCAGCGAGGACGACATGTGCACGGCGAGCCGGAGCTCTCCTCCCGGCCAAGGCTGATGTGCGGCGCACGACCTGCTACATGCCCGCAGCCTGTATCTGTTCACCGCGGGCGCGGCGTACTTCAACACCTCTGCTCCCCTCATAGTGCGGGCGAGCGGTATCTCAGGGTACTTGAGGGGTCCGAGCGGCCTCCGTTGGACGCAAGCTGCAACGGCCGGTCTGGCCATCCAACTCAATCTACATCAACTACATGGACAGTCACCATAAGCAATAACTACACTTAGGAATTCTACAACAATATTTGGTGGACATTGCAAAATTTTTTCTTCACCTTTAAGTATTAAAAGTTTATCTTCAGAAATTCAAATTTTACAAACATAAAGACTTTCATTCACCTGCAACAACAATATTTTGAAACTGAATTAAGAAATCTTGTAAATGCTTCTGCTATCTATCTTCGTATCAACATCATTACTTGGACTTTTATTTCAAACTGATTTCATGTGTCACCCCTGGAGGAACTTTTGGGGGGGGAGGTCTGTACCGGGCGGTACACCTCTACACCGTTTATTTAAAAGTTGCGCCAGTTGAAACTCCTCTTCTGGAGGAAGGTTGAACTTTATCTATTCTATTAATTCTCTACTTTCTCAGAAGATGTCACCACGTGGAAAATTTTGAGTTTTTGAACTGTGTCCCTTTTGATGTGTTTTTGTTTCGCTTGAAGTAAGAAGTGTGAACTTTCTCTTCTAGAGGACACTACTGAAGAATTACAATAGTGCAACCTAGTGCGAAATCAAAGAACTATTTTGTTGGAGAAATTTTTATTTCAAGAGTTTGTTCTTGGTTAAATTTCTTTCTGTCATTGTTTAAGTTGGCTGTATACCCCTCTTTTTCCCCTTATTTTGGATCTAGCCAATCCCGAATTTCTTTAATTAATTTTCCACCAATAATGTGTTTCTTCTTCCTCTATGTAGGGGTTTCTTTTCCCTAGCCAATAAAAACTTTGAGGGAGGGTGTTTTATTTCCCCTAACGCCTAGAATCTTCCGCGAGAGGATATAAACTGCTGATTTTGGGGTCTCCGGGCCACTTCTGTTCCATCTTTCAGTGTATTAAGTACATAGCAGGAGGCGGGAAGCGCCTCTTTCTTCTTCAGCCGTTCAACACCAGGTAATGGCCTATTAATAACTTCTTTTCTTGCTAGGTCGGCAGTTTAACACTCGCGGCGGGTTCGAAGCATTTCCATCATGTAACCTTTTCCTAAAATGTAATTACTCTTTTCATCTTTTTCTTGTAAGGCTACATATTGGGATAGAGAGTGCTAACCCTCTCGAGCTCCCACTCACATTTGTTTTGAGGTGAACTTATTTTCTCAAACTATTCTTCGTTTATGTAATGTAAAGTGTTCTTCTCTAAGTCACCTCTGTAGTATGGGATTAGCCCTTGCGTTAGCGGCCCAGAGCCAGATTAGGTTTTAAAAAAAAAACAAAGTGTATTAGGAGTGCAAGATCGCCTCCTCTCAAATTGTTATTTTAGAGGTCATGTAATCAACCTTCTTTTCATGTAATAGACCTCTGTAGGTTGGGTATTTTACCCCTGTGAATACGTCCTTAAAGGACAGCTTGAAGGTAGAGTTTGGTTTGGCCTTTGAGAGGCTTAAATTTTAAGAGCGGATCGCTCTTTTGAAAATGGAGTGTCATATGCCTCGTGGAGGCTTTTCTGTGTAATTCGGAGCCAGGGGCTCCTAGGGATGAATGGGGTTTTCTGCCCCTCTGTTAAAACTTGTGTTTGTGGTAAAACTGAGCTGATCGCAGAAGTCAGGGCGTGAAGCCCAAAACCTGTAAATATTGTATCTCCCCTTGTTTTGCTACATTGTACCTGCCATGTCGGTTATTGCTTTGTTTTTGAAAAGAAAATATAACCTAGTTAAATTTTAAATTACTTTTACATTAACTTTGATTCCGTAGTTTGAAACCCATTCACGCCCGCACCTTCTTACGCCTCTACCTACCGCTAAAACACGGTAACAATAATAATAATAATAATAATAATAATAATAATAATAATAATAATAATAATAATAATAATAATATGATGTGTATTCATCGAGAATTGTTCTCTGTATGGTACGTAGCGGTGAAGGATGTAAGTTCAAACCCCTGGGTCAAGGCGTAGCTCACATTGTAAAATACGTTCCTTTCTTTCTTTTATTATTCAATGACACGATCAACTGACTGGCCAATTTATAACCTGCTAGGCATAAAATCTTAATTGCTAGTGTCATTCGCGTACACAAACACCACCATGCAGATTTTATTCGATGTCATTAAACTCGCTTTCAGCGGCTGCCATCTGGAATTAGCATGAAGAGCTGCAGTAATTGCGTCTCGACGTGTTGCACAACTGGCTCTTTTTTTTGTGCAAATCAAGCCGAAACATTACATTGCAGTTAAATTGGAGCTTCTATAACCAGGTTAATGACATAATTACACATTTTATTTATCTTGTTTGCCAGAAGGAACGTGTAATTGATTTATTGCGCTCTTTCTTAATCCGTTCACCTTCCAGGATTTTTCCCCCTTGGACTCAGCGAGGGATCCCAAATCTAACCCCTCAAGGGCATTGTCCTGGAGCGTGAAACTTCGGGTCGGGGATAAAACTGGGCAGGAGGACCAGTACCTCGTCCAGGCGGTCTCACGTGCAATGCTGAACAGTGACGTTGTGGGAGGGGGATAAGATTGGAGGGTATAGACAAGGAAAAGGGAAGGGAGCGACCTTGGACTTAAGTTAGGAACAACCGAGCTCGACAGCTGCAGTCGCTTAAGTGCGGCCAGAATCCAGTATTCGGGACATAGTGGGTTCGAACCGCACTGTCGGCAGTCCTGAAGGTAGTTTCCCATTTTCAACCCGGTATATGCTGGGGCTGTAGCTTAATTAAGGCTATGACCGTTTCCTTCCCACTGCTAGCCTCTTCCTGTTCCCATAAGACCTATCTGTGTCGGTGTGACGTAAAGCAACTTGCAAAAGAAATGTTCGTACCATCCCAGCATTTGCTTGCAGTGCAAGTGGGAAGTAACGTCGCGGCAGAGCCAGGAATGGAATTCAGGCCTGCAGGTGTGGCAGCCAATCACACTAACCACTAAACCAGCGAGGCGGGTGAACACAGATAACATTCAGCAGATAACATAGCAATTAGTGAGTTCAACAAATCTAAACATACGGTCTTCTGATATTTACATATCGTCGCTTCACCGGTAAAAGGTTGTATTCCACAAAGCTCTTCCTATCGATTATTCTCCTTAAGACTGGGCACGCCTCCCAGCCACATATGGTTATGCGGTCCATCAGAACAAATTTTGTTGTGTTCATTTTCCTATGCCCATGTGTAAAGGAAAATTAACCTTACTGTACCGTACTATACGAATGTATGCTTGCATTACGCATTTACGCACCCCTATTGTATAATGCATGTAAGGTTCATTTTCGGTTACTCGTCGGCACAGGAAAACGAACACAACGGACATTGTTCTGATGGACTGCATATGCATATGTGGCTGGGAGGCGTGACCAGTCTTAAGGAGAATAATGGATAGGAAGAGCTTTGTGGAATACAACGTTTTACCGGTGAAGCGACGATATGGAAGCAGGAGTTACATCGGAGTTGGTTCAGGTGAAATATTTTTGGATATAAACTTATCCTACAGTTAAAATTTCAACTGGATAAAAGATGATCGAATAATGGAGCAGATCAGCTGGCAATTTTGAGAGCAGTATAATCACATTAGACTGCCTTCGTGGCTCAGACGGCAGCGAGTCGGCAACTCACCGCTGGATACCATGGTTCAAATTCCGGTCACTCCATGTGAGATTTGTGCCGGACAAAGCGGAGGCGGGGCAGGTTTTTCTCTGGGTACTCCGGTTTTCCCTGTCATCTTTCATTCCAGCAACACTCTCCATTCTCATTTCATAGCATCTATCAGTCATTGGGAGTGGCGATCCCATCCTATTAATAGCCTATATATGATTCATTCGTTGCATCCCTGACCCAGTCACTGACTGGAAAACAGGTTGTAGGTTTTCATTATAATCACATGGGTAATGAAATAAAATGTCTCGCCGGAAGCCATGATATTTACTGACAGGAAAATAACAATAGGCTCATTAATGTGCAGTAACAACTACAACCACTTTATTCATCAAATCAAGATGAAAGTGAAAATGCTTGCAAGTAAGAACTGGAAAATCGAGTTCACTTGATTCAAGACCCACTCTGGAAACTATTGTAACGACTTGGCGAATCTTCTGCCCAAGGAAGCAGCGCACGAGAGTGAAATTAGTGAACGTTAAAATTCCTAAGTGTTTTGATAAAGCTTATGAAAATGGCCGAGTGAATGGGATCAAATGGCGAAGGATTCACTTACAAAAATATTCTTCCCCAGGGTAATAGACAGATTTTCCCAACGAAATGAAACAAGTAGCAAAGAAAAATATGTAACTTACAACTCGGGAGTAAATTATCCAATAGAGTTCGGGTTTCTGTCCGATCCGGTAGAGTAGAACGGTTCGTCGAAATTGACATTGAGGCATCATATCAAACTGCATCCATTGATGATGATGATGATGATGATTCTTCTTCTTCGTTCGTATTGGCCAACTAAGCACCACGTTATTTCAACTGTCTTCTCTGGGCTTCGCTGTGACCTTGCATCCGGGAGATCGTGGGTTCGAGCCCCACTGCCGGCAGCCCTGAAGATGGTTTTCCACGGTTTCCCATTTTCACACCAGGCAAATGCTGGGGCTGTACCTTAATTAAGGCCACGGCCGCTTCCTTCCAACTCCTAGGCCTTTCCTATCCCATCGTCGCCATAAGACCTATCTGTGTCGGTGCGATGTAAAGCCACTAACAAAAATAAAATTCTCTGGGCTTTGATCTCTGCCCAGTGCTCCTCCATTCGTTGCCGGCGCTGCTCTTTTCCTTCCTCCATCCACGTCTTCCCCGTCTTTGGCGTTTTTTGAAAACCCAGGTGGTCTTCTAGTTCTCTCCTGAGTAGTCTGCGTTCTTGTATATCTTCATAATTGATCCTCATCTCCTGTAAACCCAACGGCCGTAGCCATGTTGAAACACCGTATCTCGTGAGATCTCCGAAGTTAAGCAACATTGGGCGTGGTCAGGAGTTGGAGAGGTTGCCACGCGCTGTTGGTGAGGGGGGGGGGGGGGGTGTGTGTGTGTAAGGGAATGGAGGAGCAGAAAGGAACTGGCCACCCTACCGGCTCTGCAAAACCTCTGCAGAGGTTCGGACCTGCCTTCGGGCAGAATAACCCTTACCTTACCATCTCCTGCAGAACCCTTTTCACCTCCTTGAACCAAGTTGGCTGGTTCTTATCTTTAAAATAGGTAAGCATCTGGTTCGATAATCGTGTGGGTTTCGTTCTTAGCAAGTGAAATGCAATTCTGCTTCTCTGCTTGACATCGGAGATCTCCTGGACAAGAGTATTATTTTTTTCCAGTTCTTAAATGTCACCCTAACATGTTGAAGACTTACTGCCACGCAAGGATGTGAAAAGACCAGGACTGGAAAGGTACCGACCATCGCCTAAATAAATGTACAGCGCGAAAATGGGAAACCACGGAAAACCATTTTCACGGGTGTCGGCAATGGGATCGTATCCACCATCTCCCAAACGCTAGCTCACAGCTACACGAAGCCAACTCACTCACTCACTTATTATTATTATTATTATTATTATTATTATTATTATTATTATTATTATTATCAATATTCATTAAATCTGTTTACTCTCCAGGGTTGGATTTACATTCGAACTCAGCGAGGGATCTAAACCTCATCCGCATCAAGGGCAGGGCAGTGTCCTGGAGCTTCAGACTCTGGCTCGGGGGATACAATTGGGGTGGGTGACCAGTACCTCACCCGGGTGGCTTCACCTGCTATGCCGAACAGGTGCCTTGTGGGAGATGGGAAGTTTGTAAAGGATAGACAAGAGAGAGGGGATGAAGCGGCCTCGGCATTTGCCTGGAGAAGAAATGAGAAACCACGGAAAACAACTTCGAGGATGGCTGAGGAGGGAATCGAACCCCCGTCTACTCACTTGACATCTTGACGCTGAGTGGACCCCGTTACAGTCATCGAACCAATTCCCAAATTTCGTGGCAGAACCTGGAATCGAACCTGGGCCTCCGAGGGTGGCAGACACTCACAGCAACCACTACACTACAAGAGCAGACATTCTATCATCATCATCATCATCATCATCATCATTGACAGAGTATGAAGTAGGGTCAAACGCATGAGCGCAGTAAGGCTACCGTCTCAGTAATACTCTGAATAAGAAGCCAAGAAGATGACCTTTCTTTCGCCCGCTATTATTCTTTTCAGGTGGACGAACAAAGGCCTCACTGTCACCTGCGTTTCCGTACTCATCTTCTAATTAACTTTTAAATCGAAACACGTTGTTTATGATAACGATGAGGAGCGCCTTCTCTCCTTTGTTTTGTCAAGTGTGGGGTCCAGTGACCTTCCGGAGAGCTGTTTACACATGTCAACGGCAACGCGTTAAGTAGGGAACACTATACTCCAAGATCGAAAAAATGTACGAAGCTGCGTTATTGGATGGAATCAGCGTCGGCAAATCGTAGCAGAATTCTGCTCTGCGTAGCAGAAGTGAGGTTTAGGTTTTGGAGCAGAGAGCGTGAAACAGAATGTTAAAACGTTAGAGAATTTTATACCTAAAACACTGTCACTGAAAAATCCACAGTTATAGCCCTTCCGGCCAGCAACAGAATATTAAAAACATCCTAGGAATATGAGTTACGAAGTTTAGGTAAATAAAATATAACGAAGTATGAGAATATATTCCTTATTTAGTGCTAAAATTTACAATAGTTTTCTTAGTCATCGTTGTTCGCTCGATTAGATTGGCAATTTCCCTTTTGCTACCACTACGAGCGCTAATGTGAGTCAATGTGTTGTTTCATTTAAGCACCACTACGAGCGCTAATGTGAGTCAATGTGTTGTTTCATTTAAGCAGCACTACGAGCGCTAATATGAGTCAATGTGTTGTTTCATTTAAGCACCACTACGGGAACTAATGTGAGTCAATGTGTTGTTTAATTTAAGCACCACTATGAGCGTCCGGCTCCATGGCTAAATGGTTAGCGTGCTGGCCTTTGGTCATAGGGGTCCCGGGTTGGATTCCCGGCAGGGTCTGGAATTTTAACCTTAATTGGTTAATTTCGCCGGCATGGGGGCTGGATGTATGTGTCGTCTTCATCATCATTTCATCCTCATCATGATGCGCAGGTCGCCTATGGGAGTCCAATCAAAAGATCTACACCTGGCGAACCGAACATGTCCTCGGACTCTCCCGGCACTAAAAGCCATACGCCATTTCATTTTTACCACTACGAGCACTAATGTGATTCAATGTGTTGTTTCATTTAAGCCCACTATGAGCGCTAATGTGAGTCAATGTGTTGTTTCATTTAACCCCCACTACGGGCGCTAATGTGAGTCAATGCATTGTTTCATTTCAGCACCACTACGAACGCTAATGTGAGTCAATGTGTTGTTTCATTTAAGCACCACTACGGGCGCTAATGTGAGTCAATGCATTGTTTCATTTCAGCACCACTACGAACGCTAATGTGAGTCAATGTGTTATTACATTTAAGCACCACTACGAGCGCTAATGTGAGTCAATGCAATTGTTTATTTAAGCACAATTACGAACGCTAATGTGAGTCAATGTGTTGTTTCATTTAAGCACCACGACGAGAACTAATTTGAGTGAATGTGTTGTTTCATTTAAGCACCACTACGAGCACTAATGTGAGTCAATGTGTTGTTTCATTTTAGCACAACTACGAGCACTAATGTGAGTCAATGTGTTTTTTCATTTAAGCACCACTACGAGCGCTAATGTGAGTCAAAGTGTTGTTTCATTTAAACACCACTACGAGCGCTAATGTGAGTCAATGTGTTGTTTCATTTAAGCACCACTACGAGCGCTAATGTGAGTCAATGTGTTGTTTCATTTGAGCACCACTACGAGCACTAATGTGAGTCAATGTGTTGTTTCATTTAAGCACCACTACGAGCGCTAATATGAGTCAATGTGTTTTTTCATTTAAGCACCACTACGAGCGTTAATATGAGTCAATGTGTTGTTTCACTTAAGCACCACTACGAGCGCTAATGTGAGTCAATGTGTTGTTTCATTAAGCACCACTACGAGCGTTAATATGAGTCAATGTGTTGTTTCACTTAAGCACCACTACGAGCGCTAATGTGAGTCAATGTGTTGTTTCACTTAAGCACCACTACGAGCGCTAATGTGAGTCAATGTGTTGTTTCATTTGAGCACCACTACGAGCACTAATGTGAGTCAATGTGTTGTTTCATTTAAGCACCACTACGAGCGCTAATGTGAGTCAATGTGTTGTTTCATTTAAGCACCACTACGAGCGCTAATATGAGTCAATGTGTTTTTTCATTTAAGCACCACTACGAGCGTTAATATGAGTCAATGTGTTTTTTCATTCAAGCACCACTACGAGCGCTAATGTGAGTCAATGTGTTGTTTTATTTAAGCACCACTACGAGCAAAAACGTGAGTCAATGTGTTTTTTCATTTAAGCACCACTACGAGCGCTAATGTGAGTCAATGTGTTGTTTCATTTAAGCACCACTACGAGCAAAAACGTGAGTCAATGTGTTTTTTCATTCAAGCACCACTACGAGCAAAAACGTGAGTCAATGTGTTGTTTCATTTGAGCACCACTACGAGCACTAATGTGAGTCAATGTGTTGTTTCATTTAAGCACCATTAAGAGCGCTAATGTGATTCAATGCATTGTTTCATTTAAACAGCACTACGAGCTCTAATGTGAGACAATGTAGAGTTTCACTACAGGCATTACAAATACATTCGGGTGGACATTTTCAAAAAATCAAAAAACGCCTGAGGGTATTGAACCAAGGAACAGATTACAGAAACGATTATATAAATAAGTTAATTTGGATAGGATTTGAATAAAAAGGAAAACGAGCAAAGAAACAAGCATTATTTTCGCCTGGTTTTCGGAGATGCATTTAGGCCGAAAGTAATTTTCGAAATTTGCCTTTTTTTTTACCTTGATAGAGCTATCCATGGTTCACAATTTGATAACTTTCCGGGCTCTTTAGGCCTTCAAATTTCGGCACAATATAGGAAAATGCTTAATTTTACGTTTTTCATAGTACGGTGACCCGTGCTATGTATGCTAAGAATTGTTTCGAACATTAAACATCCGCAGGGCCGAGTGGCTCAGGCGGTTGAAGCGCTGGCCTCCTGACCCCAACTTGGCAGGTTCATTCCTGGCTCAGTCCGGTGGTATTTGAGAAGGTGTCGGTAGATTTACTGGAACGTTAAAAACTCCTGCGGGACTAAATTCCAGCACCTCGGTGTCTCCGAAAACCGTACAAGTAGTTAGTCAAACGTAAAACAAATAATATTATTATAATTATTATGTTTTTAATGTATTAGACTACTTCGCCAAGTTTACTCTGAATTAAAATTTTTACCCATCTCTCGACTAATATCACTATTCCTTGTTTTTTTTATCAATCTCTTCGATAACTTTGATAACGGTATCGATAATATTAGTATCGAAACCATAAACGTATCTAAACAAAATATCGATACAAAAATATCGAATGCCAGAAAAAGGCATCAATTTTTAAAGCGTATTGATAATATATATCGCAGCATCCCTATCGCTTGGTGACTGTTAATTTCAAGTTCAGTGGCAGCTGGTGAGAGTCTCTCAAATTCCTGGCCTCAGTGTCATGCTAATGCAATGGCAGCTCATCATGAAATCTGCTCCACTGTAGTTTTTTAATGCCTCTTCATATCGTGTCAGTTCCGTTATGGACGTAGCTTGTTCGACTACAAATTACTTCATTAACATACATATTGCTTATTTCATGAGGAATCCGGTGATGAGGTAACTGAATCTTTGTTGGGATATGCTTGACACGGGTTCAGATTAGTGCTTACATGGACGATGTTTCTTTGGATTTATTTACCAGACTTTGTGCCTTTGTAGGAGTTGAAATTCTTATGCTTGTGACCAGGAAGTGGATCTCCATATAGGAATAGGTTAGACTGTACATTTGAGGGATTTGAGCAGTTCAAATGTCTGGGATCGACAGTCACCTACTCGAATGATACCTCGCATGAATTTAAACATAGATTAACAGCAGCCGACAGTGTCTCTCTCGCTCTAATAAGAATTCTCTCCTCAAGGCTCTTGACTCGTATCAGCAAATTAACCATCTTACAAAACACCTAGGAGTCCTGTGCTCGGAAACTTGACCATTAATAGTTAAAGATACCGGAATGCTGGATGTCTTCGAAAGAAAGAGACTTCCCACTCTGCGAAAGAGGAACACGGAGGAGAAGGTGCAGTCATCAATTGTACACAATTTATAAAGATCCGCCTATTAGTAGAATAGTGGGATGGGCCGAGCACGTAGAGATATGGAAGTATCTAAAAACATATAAATGGAAATCCGAGGGGACAGAGAGAACGAGTTCGACCGAGAACCAGATGGATGGATGGAGTCATTGAAAAACTTCGAGAAATGAGCTAGAGAAATGGGAAACCTTTAGCGTTGGATCGAGATAAAAGGCGGAAGATTGTTGAAGAGGCCAAGGTTTACATCAACTGTTAAGCCATAGAATAATAATAAGAAGAAAAAGAAGAAGAAGATATATTTTAACGACTCCGTGTCATCCTCTAGCCCGCAGGGAAGTTCAGTAGGAAGAATTGCATACATATTAGGGGTTTAAAGGGACATGTCCCTAATGTTTATGCAACTCTTCAAACAGGAGTGCTGTGTAGCCTAGCAGTAGCTACTACTGGTGATTACAAATACGCTCCCTATAGGGATGACCAAGTGTAAGGGACCGGATTGGTACTAATGAGGTCAAAATCAGAAAGCAAGCAAAGGAAGCCGTTTCCGTACAGATCATGAAGGCACATGGTGCGGTAGAATGGTCAGCTCTATACCCAGCCACCCTTTCCCTTAGGAGTTAATCTGATAATCATTTCTGTTGTAGGCTGAGTGAGACCTGGTCATTTCCTTCATTTTTTAAGCTGCTTTACGACGCACCAACACAGATAGGTCTTATGGCGTCCATGGGTCAGGGAAGCGCTAGCAGTGGGAAGGAAGCAGCCGTAGTCTTAATTAAGGTACAGTCCGAGCATTTACACGGTGTGAAAATGGGAAACCACTGAAAACTATCTTCAGGGCAGCCGACAGTGGGGTTCGAGCCCACTATCTACCGAACGCTATTTTGCTTAATAATAATTATTATTAAAAGGTATGTTTTAACGTTTCGAAGGAAAATCCAAAATCCTTATCCTATTTTTTTGAGTTTAGTACCATAAAACACAAAATATTAGACTAACAATTTTATATAATGCAATCAATCTTTTCTGCCTTATCTTCACCCAAAAATAATGTTTAATAAAAACACATACATTTTCAAAACGTCATAAAATTTCCAAAAAGTCATTATATTCAATTTTTTTCACCAAGTTGAAGTATTTAATTCATAGAATGTTGTGAACTAGGATCTTCTAATTATCAGAAACAGAAAGAGAGCTAGACATCATTTTTGAAAAAAAATTAAAAGTAATTAATCATCCTTGTTAAAATACTTATAATAATAATCATAACAATAATAATATCCACAATATTAACAAAGCACTAGTTTACAACATTCTCACATTCATTAGCTTTAATTTAATCTATCATTGAGTTTTCTATATCAATTTTAAGGATATTTAAATTTATTTGAAATGTGGGAAAGTGTGCAAAAAATTACATTCAAGAAAAACAGCACTGAAGTTTTAGAGCCAAGTTGTGAACATAACCCACTTACTTAGGCACCTTAAAACTTGCCTGCTCCATAGGTTGGACCTTCTTTTAGAAGTTTTTTGTCTTATTTTAGTTTTCTTCTGCCTCTCAAGTACTGCCTCCTCTGCTTTTGTTCTGCAGTACTTTGATTTGCACCTTTGTGCAAGCGTACTACATCAGCTTCCAGTACACCAGATGATGTGTACTTGCCAGGAGCAATTCCCATCCTCTTCAGTATTTCTATTTCCGTTCTGTTTCACCAGTTGAAATGGCAAACAGCATCCATCACTCCATACAATTGCGTTGAATGACTCATTATTTTGAGTCAATCCATACAAGGACTTAGAAAGCATTTCTGGATCGATGAGTCACTCATATATAGGATTCAATGCTTGAAGAATGTCAAAGGACAAGGCTGGTTTGAATTTAAATTTTTCTATCTCATTGTTTGCTTTAGCTCGCTGATAAGAGCTCCTACAGGACACCTATGGTGGGTGGGACGGTCCTTTGTTGCAGTCAAATAGTACAATGTGGCCCATATGCCATTTGACATGGCGTGAATACTGCTTGTGTTGGGACGTAAGGCAATTCCAAATAATTTTGCATCTTATTGATGAGCGCTCCTGTCAGTTGGGGAATTCATAATCACAGTTGCTGCAGAACAATGCTAGGGACATTCCCCAACCAACCCTCAGAATTTCTAGGCTTTTTACAAAATTTGTATTACAACTGAAGCACCTAGGACAAGCTAATGCAGATAATATATGTGTAGAGTACTCTATGTCAATAATGACATTGTAAATGTCACTAACACTATCAGATTCAATATCTACAGACGAAAGTTTGGACTGAGAAGCACTAGCAAATGATTCCCTTACATTAGGCATACCTTATGTCTTATTATTCATACTGACAGCACAAGTAACAACCTTGCTATGGCTGTTTCCAAGAAAGTTTCTCGTTTTCTTTGATCCACATCGGCTTTTAGAACCCATTTTATACACACTCACAGAGGAACTCTTTGGTCAAAATGTGAATAACCAATTGACCACAAGGAAGCTGACATATTTGTTTATATCTGTTCCCTAGCAATGGAATGAAATTCTTTGGAATATACAAGTATTGACATCTGTTGGTCAGAACTATGAACTATATAGTGAGGAGGCATGTCGCACCAAAGAGGTAAATTTGAATAAGAAAATCAGACGAGATGTTTACATGTAAGCAGCACACTGCAGCCACGCCCCTTATTACGTGCGCACTAGGCTATTTAAATATTATTTTCGGATACTTACAGTTGGAATATATGTATGAATTATATCTCATTTTGAAGTAGAGACTCCAAGATTTCATTTCCAGTGAAAAAATTAAAATGGCATGTTTGGGCGAAAAAGGCGATTTAGAACGTTAATACATCCCTCTCTTCTTTGTTAATCTGTTTATTGTCCAGGGTTGGCTTTTCCCTCGGACTTAGCGAGGGATCCCACCTCTACCGCCTCAAGGGCAGTGTCCTGGATCTTCAGACATCGGATCGGGGGATACAACTGGGGAGAATGATCAGTACCTCGCCCAGGCGGCCTCACCTGCTATACTGAACAGGGGCCTTGGTGGGGGATGGGAAGATTGGAAGGGATAAACAAGAAAGAGGGAAGGAAGCGACCGTGGCCTTAAGTTAGGTACCATCCCGGCATTTGCCTGGAGGAGAAGTGGGAAACCACGGAAAACCACTTCCAGGATGGCTGAGGTGCGAATCGAACCCACCTCTGCTCAGTTGACCTCCCGAGGCTGAGTGGACCCCGTTCCAGCCCTCGTACCACTTTTGAAATTTCGTGGCAGAGCCGGGAATCGAACCCGGGCCTCCGGGGGTGGCAGCTAATCACACTAACCACTACACCACAGAGGCGACACGTTAATACATACCTAATAATATTATAACTTCAAATTACTATTGACGGTCGTGTAGTAATTGCAGATACCCATATTGCGAGATACTCCAGTACGTGTTCAAAGTTCAGCGAGCTCTACCGAAGGTAAGAGTTCGACACCGGCGTGCTATTGACATTTCGAAGTAAGTTTCGTTCACTCGGGTGACTACTACGGAAGCCCTCCAACCAGTTTGACTTGCGGTTTCATCTAGGAACTTGTTTGACCGAGCACGTATACTGTTTCTGGCTGGCGTTCATTCCTCAACCCGCTGATCATCGTACACAGGTGGGCTGGAAGCAGATAAGACATCCAGGTCGTATTACCGGCCTCTCACGATGTTCTGGCTCATCGAGGTAACATCAGATGACGTAAACAAATGAGCATCGATATCTGTAGTTCCTGGTTTAGGACCTCTTCCTTTTTGGTGTTCTCGAGAGAGTGCCCATTAATTTTGGGTCCTCAATTCAACGTTAATCAATTTTGTTCCCAAAAGTTGCAGACCGATGCCCTAAAGGAAAATCCGAAATTGAGCGCGACACTTAGGCCTGCATCAAATTGAGGACCAAAGGCAAAACCAGACCTGAAAATTGCAAAAGAGAATATATTAAAAAGGAATCGAAAGGTTAAAATAAGGCGGTATAAAAAGATATTTATTATTTCAACACTTTTATATACTTTGCCACTAACGACTTCCAAATATTAGATTTTGGCATATTTGTTAGTATTATTTATTTTACTATTAAACTGGACAATTAATTTTGATCCTGTATAACAACATTTTTAACCGTTAGTACAGTAGTAGGAGTAGACAGTCCTCAGTCCATTCAAATGGAGAGGAAAATTTATTTTTACTGGGGAACAACGAAGAGTGTCACCTCAAAAGTGGTTGGGCACTAGCTAACAGATATGGAGACTGACTAACAGGTTTGGCAACCAACTAACAGACTAGGGAAGTAACTAACAGGTTTGGCAACTAACTAACAGACTAGGGAAGTAACTAACAGGTTTGGCAACCAACTAACAGATTAGGGAACCAACTAAGAGGTTTGGAAACAGCTAACAGATTAAGGAACCAACTAAAAGGTTTGGCAACCAACTAACAGACTAGGAAACCAACTAACAGGTTGGCAACCACCTAACAGATTGGGGAACCAACTAAAAGGTTTGGCAAAAAAGTAACAGATTAGGAAACCAACTGACAGGTTTGGCAACCACCTAACAGATTAGGGAACCAACTAAGAGGTTTGGAAACAGCTAACAGACTAGGGAAGTAACTAACAGGTTTGGCAACCACCTAACAGATTAGGGAAACTACTAAAAGATTTGGCAACCACCTAACAGATTAGGGAACCAACTAAAAGGTTTGGCAACCAACTAACAGACTAGGAAACCAACTAACAGGTTTGGCAACCACCTAACAGATTAGGGAACCAACTAAAAGGTTTGGCAAACAACTAACAGATTAGGGAACCAAATAACAGATTAGGGAAACAACTAACAGATTTGGTAACCAACTAACAGATTTGATAACCAACAAACAGCTTTGGCAACCAAATAACAGATTTGGGAACCAACTTACAGGTTTATTAGCCAACTAACAGACTAGGGCACCAACTAATAGGTTTGCCAAACAACTAACAGGTTTGGCAACCACCTAACAGATTAGGGAAACAACTAAAAGATTTGGCAACCACCTAACAGATTAGGGAACCAACTAAAAGGTTTGGCAAACAACTAACAGACTAGGGAACCAACTAATAGGTTTGCCAACCAACTAACAGGTTTACGAACCAATTAACAGTCTAGGGAACCAACTAACAATTTTGGCAACCAACTAACAGGTTTACGAACCAAATAACAGACTAGGGAAACACCTAACAGGTTTGTCACCAACTAACAGGTTTAGCAACCAACTAACAGATTTAGGAACCAACTAACGGGGTACGGAACCAACTAACAGCTTTGGGAACCAGCTAACAGGTTTACCAACCAACTAACAGGTTAGGGAACCAACAAACATGTTTGGCAACCAACTAACAGGTTTACGAACGAACGAACAGACTAGGGAACCAACTAACAGGTTTGGCAACCTAGTAACAGGTTTGGCAACCAACTAACAGGTTTGGGAACCAACTAACAGATTAGGGAACCAATAGCAAGTTTGGCAACCAACTAACAGCTTTACCAACCAACTAACAGATTAGGGAACCGACTAAGAGATTTTGAAATCAACTAACACTCAAGGGAAGAAGATGAATATTGTTATTGGATATTAAAATTGCCATCAATCGTAGATGGAAGGAGGACATAGAATGCAGATTAGCAGAAGCAAAGAAGGCCGTCGTTCCTAAGAAAATAAGTTTTCTTACTCCGAACATTGATATAGGAATTAGAAACATGTTTTCGAAGTATACAGAAGTAAAACATAGACGCTAACGAGCTCAGAACGAAAGATAATGGAAGATTTTGAAATATGTTGTTCCAGAACAATGCTGAATGTGAGATGAAGATATACTGAATGCAATTGGTGAGAGAAGAACGATTTGGCCGAATTTGACAAGAAGAAGAGATAGAATGATAGGACGACCTTGAAACACCCAGGACTCGTTCAGTTGGTTTTCGAAGGAGATATAGGCAGTGAGAACGGTAGCGGTAGACCAAGGTATGAATATGACAAGCAGATGTGGGATGCAGTAGTTACGTAGACATGAAAAATTTTAGGGTGGCTGTATCAAATCCGTATAGGAGTCACAATAAATAAATAAATAATAATAATAACTACTTTTACGATTTCAGAGACGCCGAGATGCCGAAATAATGCCCTGCAGTAGTTCTTTTACATGCCAATAAATCTACTGGTATGAGGCTGCCTGTATTGAAATAACACTCGATTAAACCGGCGCCGACCACGTCAACTTGAGCTCATTATTATTATTATTATTATTATTATTATTATTATTATTATTATTATTACTATTATTATTATTATTATTCGGTCTTAATCTGTTTACCCTCCAGGGCCGGTTTTTCCCTCGTACTCAGCGAGGGATCCCACCTCTACCGCCTCAAGGGCAGTGTCCTGGAGCTTCAGACGCTAGGTCGGGGGTACAACCGGGGAGGATGACCA
Source organism: Anabrus simplex (assembly GCF_040414725.1). NCBI lineage: Eukaryota > Metazoa > Arthropoda > Insecta > Orthoptera > Tettigoniidae > Anabrus > Anabrus simplex. The sequence continues at coordinate 487,444,843 of NC_090267.1, forward strand.
GTACCTCGGTCAGGCGGCCTCAGCTGCTATGCTGAACAGGGGCCTTGCGGGGGGATGGAAAGATTGGAAGGGATAGACAAGGAAGAGGGAAGGAAGCGGCCGTGGCCTTAAGTTAGGCACCATCCCGGCATTTGCCTGGAGGAGAAGTGGGAAACCACGGAAAACCACTTCCAGGATAGCTGAGGTGGGAATCGAACCCACCTCTACTCATTTGACCTCCCGAGGCTGAGTGGACCCCGTTCCAGCCCACATTTTTTCAAATTTCGTGGCAGAGCCGGGAATCGAACCGGTCCTCCGGGGGTGGCAGCTAATCACGCTAACCACTGTACCACAGAGGCGGACATTTTATTATTATTATTATTATTATTATTATTATTATTATTATTATTATTATTATTATTATTATTATTATTATTATGAGAACACAAACATCTATCGAATGACAAAGGTTCACATCCTGCAAATCGAAGATGATGATGTTTGCTGTTTAAAGGGGCGTAACATCTAGGTCATCAGCCCAAAAATCGAAGATCATTTGTTGTCGAGGTCCATTCTCTGGCCTATGAATTGCTTATAGATGTTTTACCGGAGGACGAGAAATGCCTGTAATTTTACAAGAAGATGGAGAAAATAGGTTTAACGATGGTACCTAATGTGATTCCATCGGCTTGAGGATGCCAATAAAATATTCTCAGGGCGAAATTTTGGTTCTCTGCCGTAAGAGTTAACGAGTCACACACTTGTTCTGAGACGCTGTTCGCGTGATCTTCCTTGTGTCTTCGTTTTGTGTCCTTCCGTTTCTCCGTTACCACTTCTGCACATCGTGTCCGAGAATCAAGTGGAATTATCGGAAGAATACGGGAATCGTTGTTGCGTCTATGTGAACCGAGGCGTTGACATGGGAAAGGTAGAAAAAATCGAAATTCCCTTTTTTCATGCAGAAAATAGTAAACGCTCATCCCAATGACATAGAAAAGGTAGCAGGTTAACTGGTACAGTAGGTTTGCTTCCATGATTTACGCAAGACGGAACCTGTGTTAAGACCACGAAGTTTTTTTTTACAATTTGTTTAACGTGACACCGATACAGACATGTCTTATAGCGATGGCGGGATAGGAAAGGGCTGGGAGTGGGAAGGAAGCGGCCGTGGCCATGATTAAGGTACAACCCCAGCATTTACCTCGTGTAAAAATGGGAAACGACGGATAACCATTTTTACGACTGCCGACAGTCGGGCTCGAACCGACTATCTCCCAGATGCAAGCTCACAGATGCGCACTCCTAACCACACGGCCAACTCACCCGGTCAACGAAGTTTGGCATGGAGAAGGCACAGGCCGTACCTGTGGTGGAATTAGGTATAACCTTTGCAATTTGTTGAATGTCGACTGCCTGTAAACCTCGTTTATCAGTTCGTCATAGTTATATTTCAGTTGCCAGAATGGCTCCGAAACCTACTCCATTCAATCTGGCAGGTCGTTATTGCCAGCATCTTGACATGACGTTCATAGCAGTTCTTTGTTTTTTTGTTTTTTTTTTACAAATAGCTACTACCTATATTCAACAATGGTGGACCGAGCCCAATAGCTGCAGTCGCTTAAGTGCAGCCAGTATCCAGTATTCGGGAGATAGCGGGTTCGTTCCCCACTGTCGGCAGTCCTGAAGATGGTTTTTCGTTGTTTTTCAATTTTCACTCCAGGAAAATGCTGGGGCTGTACCTTAGTTTATTAAGGCCACGGCCGCTTCCTCCTGTGCCATCGCCGCCGTAAGACCTATCTGTGTCGGTGCGACGTAAAGCCAATAGCAACAATGGTCGCAGAAGAAGTTGTGGAAATGATCAGAGAGGCTATCATTTCATGTAATCATGATGACGCCTGGGGATTTTCGTGACTTCTCCATGGGAAAGCGAGAGTTCAGATTAGATGTATAAGGATTTCAAGAGCTGAACTTCAATCATTAAAGACAAGGCAATCATTCAAAGGGAACCGTTGAAGGTTCGCAACGTCCTCAAACAAGGATGGTCCTATCACGCAAGCAACAGCATACACTCCTTACAACCCCTCGTTGGCTGAACGGTCAGCGTACTGGCCTTCGGTTCAGAGGGTCCCGGCCGGGTCGGGGATTTTAACGTGAATTGGTTAATTCACATGACACGGGGGCTGGGTTTATGTGTTGGCTTCATAATCATTTCATCCTCATGTCGACCTGCAGGTCACCTACGGGCCTCAAATAGAAAGACCTGCACCTGGCGAGCCGAACCCGTCCTAGGATATTCCGGCACTAAAAGCAATACGACATTTCATTTCAAACCCTAGGAAGAAGACTTATCGGTCACCCTGGATGTCTTCGATGAAACATAACTTGCGTTTTACAGTGAAATTTGTGCTTGAACTATACCTGTCAGCTGTCAAAATGGTCTGACTCTGATTTTTCAGAACGTGTATTATCGCATAAGCTGTGCGTTGAACTGGTAAATGGATAACTCCTGGATTTCACATGATATTTCTTCAATAAAATCCACTTCGCAGTGTTGGAAACATTTCTCAACAGACCCCATGCCACGAAAAACGTAAAACTAAACAATTTCCTCAATTGTGCCCAAAGCTGAAGGGCTAAAAGGCCCGGAAAATTTTCAAATTGTGAGTCTTGGACATTTCTATCAAACTAACAAAACAAATTTCGAAAATTACTTCCGACCTAAATGCAGTTCCGGAAAACCTGATAAAATCGCTCGTTCCTTTACTCCTTTTCCTTTTAATTCAACTACCAGCTATATTAACTTATTTACAAAATTCTTCTATAGTGTGTTCCTTGGTTCAATACCCTAAGGCGTTCTTTTATTTTTTTAAAAATCCCCACAACGAATGTTGTTATAAGGGCTTAAATGAAACACTGCATTGACCCACATTAGCGCTCGTAGTGGTGCTTAAGTGAAACTCTGAATGTTCTCACATTAGCGCTCGTAGTCGCACTTAAGTGAAACTCTGAATTCTCTCACATTAGGGGTCGTAGTGGTGCTTAACCTCTGTGGTGTAGTGGTTAGTGTGATTAGCTGCCACCCCCGGAGGCCTTGGTTTGATTCCCGCCTCTGCCACGAAATTTGAAAAGTGTTACGAGGGCTGGAACGGGTTCCACTCAGCCTCGGGAGGTCAACTGAGTAGAGGTGGGTTCGATTCCTACCTCAGCCATCCTGGAAGTGGTTTTCCGTGGTTTCCTACTTCTGCTCCAGGCAAATGTCGGGATGGTACCTAACTTAAGGCCACGGCCGCTTCCTTCCCTCTTCCTTGTCTATCCCATCCAATCTTCCCATCCCCCCGCAGGGCCCCAGTTCAGCATAGCAGGCGAGCCAACCTGCGCGAGGTACTGGCCATTCTCCCCAGTTGTATCCGCCGACCCAATGTCTGAAGCTCCAGGACACTGCCCTTGAGGCGGTAGAGGTGGAATTCTTCGCTTAGTCCGAGGGAAAAACTGAACCTGGAGGGTAAACATATTATGAAGAAGAAGAAGAAGTGGTGCTTAAGTGAAACTCTGCATTGTCTCATATTAGCGCTCGTAGTGGTGCTTAAGTGAAACTCTGAATTGTCTCATTATAGCGCTCGTAGTGGTGCTTAAGTGAAACTCTGAATTGTCTCATATTAGCGCTCGTAGTGGTGCTTAAGTGAAACTCTCCACGGTCTCATATTAGCGCTCGTAGTGGTGCTTAAGTGAAACTCTGCATTGTCTCATATTAGCGCTCGTAGTGGTGCTTAAGTGTAACTCTGCATTGTCTCATATTAGCGCTCGTAGTGGTGCTTAAGTGAAACTCTGCACTGACTTACGTTATCGCTCGTAGTGGTGCTTAAGTGTAACTCTGCGTTGTCTCATATTAGCGCTCGTAGTGGTGCTTAAGTGTAACTCTGCATTGTCTCATATTAGCGCTCGTAGTGGTAGGAAAAGGCAAAGTGCTAATCTAATCGACTAGGAATTAAAAAAATATTTTTTCATACTTTATTGTATTTTATTTACCTAAAATTCGTAGCTATATCCCTTGTATGTTTTCAACACTGAATTGCTTGCCTGAGGGAGTAGAACTGTAGATTTTTCTTCTCGTGTAAAATTAACTTTTTATGACTTATTACCTTCCCCATGTCAATGCCTGAATTGTGCCGCCAAGTTGGACGGAGATATTCCGAACATCTGATCTGAGGTTCTGTACGCTTGTCCCTTTTCACCGTGGGCAGCTAAAATATAAACCAAAAGTAGTAAGCAGTGTGGCTCCCTAATAACGCTCGAGCACCTGGGAGGTAGGCAGCCCAAACTACTCACCGCAGATTTATGCTTTACTAGCAGATGTAAACGTGCTTCGCTACGGTATTCTACAATGTATACGGATATGGAAGTAAATTGCTGTACATGAAGTGAATAAAAAATTTTAATTCCATGTCTCTTGGCGTTATCCGAGAAAAGGCATAGGGAGGTCCGCAGACGTTGTTTCCAATGTGAAGTGCGAGTTGCAGAGTTGTAATGATAACGACAGATCCACTTGTCTGCCGCAATTCACTATGCGTAACGTCGGTCACACTTTGATGGGTAAATTTGTTTATAATTGGTGGCACCTATACCTAATGATAAAGAGAATCAGGTAAAGGAGTTTAAAAAAATGCACGCTCTCTTGCCTTCTGCTAGTCAAATCAAGAAGGGAATTATGCATTACAATGGTACACAGGCGTTGGAGAACTACCCCATTCCTATTGCTAGTTAAAGTCGATGTGGGGAGTACTGATTAGAACAGCAGACGCCCTCCTGCTGAGAGTCACTATTGATTTGTAAAGTATTAATTACAATGTAAGACACACCCCTTTCTAGATCGCTACAAATCGACTTAAATTAATAAATGTAGATCGACATACGGAAGTATATGCATGTTTACCTTCATTTACAGAATAACTGCTGCTAAACGGTGCATTCATATTGAAAAACGGATTGTATAAAAAGACGACTCTGGCCTCATTTAGCTATCTAAATGGCTGGCCCTATGATATTTCCTCGGATCTCATCTATTTAAAGGCAAGATTATTTTAGAAACGTTAAATAGCGTGAAATTTGTGTAAGGTTTTCACACAGTGAATTACTTTTCAGATACTTATGCGACATCATCAAACATAGAATTTGGCTGGGTGGGCAAATATTCGTGTAGAATTTGATGATCCCATCTTTCCTATAAGTGACTCAAACCATCAATTATACGTGTACAAAGTGCAAAATTTAGGTAAATCCCGAAATGGAGCCAAATTTATCATAAGGGATAGAGATACGACAAAAAGTCATAGGACCAAAGTTGTAGATCACTCCAAATTGAACGGAGGTTGTACCATCCGTTTTGTGATACGACATACCGTTTAGCCACCAAATACTTCGAAAGGAAGGTCTGCACCGTCATTAAAATTGCCTCCATTTTTCGATATTTTCCGGGAGTAAGTAATAAAGTGTTTAAACATCTCGTAAATTTTCCATCGGTTACAAGCACAAAACTATAATTTTGCCAAATTCTATTTTCTAACTCGTCTGGGAGATTGTGCTGCCATCTTGATATGGGGGAGGGGTTAAAAATGAGGATTTTCAGGAAACTTTTAAGCCCATGAAACCTATAGATTATCGTTCTGGATAAATATCACCGACTGTGTTCTTATGCAGTTTTGAAACTCCCAACGTGTCCCTCTCAGAGAATTTTGAGAATTATAGACTTTTCTAGGGATCCTGAAGTCATCAGGTTGTCTGGTACCAAGTTTTAAGTTTCTAGGTCGCCTAGAATGGTCTCATTAATTCACGTCTGTTTTCATTTTTATGCCTTAATTTATATAATATATGTATAGTACAGTATATATAGATCGCGCCAAACTGACTTCTATTTATTAATATGGATTATATATTTCACCCTTTTCCGGGTGGTTCTAGGGGGCGTCTTACTCCCACAGTATGTTTTCCAGGTAGTAAGTCATACTTGAAAGTCATACTGGAACATACGTACGTCTATTACCATGGGCATTCTTGACAATTTATTTCTTCACCCTTTCTCAACCTCTATGCCAAAGGGGGCTGAAGCTGGACTTTAAAAATCCGGAATGTTACTATTCATCTCAGCGACCCGGAAAACTATGGATTAGGCAGTATACTCGATTATTATTATTATATCTCACTCCCCCTCCCCCCAAAAGGGTGTTAACCTTTGAGTTTTAAAAAATCGGGAGTGTTACTATTCATCTCAGCGACCCCGAAAACGATGGCTTCGACACTATTTTCGATTATTTTTAAATCTGAATTCCCCTCACCCCTCACCAGAAAGGGATTTGAACTTGCACACGTAAAATATCCGGGTTTTCACCATTCATCTCAGCGACCCCGACAACTATGGATTCAACATTATTTTCGTTTATTTTTATATATCGCTCTCCAATTGCCACCCACCACGAAGGGGGCTGAATTTAAAAAAATTCCGGAGTGCCATTATTCATCTCAGCGACCCCGAAAAGTATGGATTGGACACTACTTTCGATTATTTTTATATCTCAGCACCTCGCCCTCCCCCCTCCGCTCCTGAGGGTTCCTGGGGTGTCCTATCCCCACGTGGTTTGTCTCTTGATACTAAAATTTCGAAGTGTACAATTCACCTCAGCGAAATCGAAAACTATGTATTGGACACTATTTTCGATTACATATATATATATCACTCCCCCCTCGCAGCCGATCCCAAAGGGGGATGAACTTATAAAATAACCGGAGTCTCACTATTCATCTCAGCGACCCCGACAACTATGGATTCGACACTATTTTCGATTATTTTTATATATCATTCTCCCATCTCCCCCACTACGATGGGGTCTGAAATTGGACTTTAAAAAATTCCGGAGTGTCACTATTCATCTCAGCGACCCCAAAAAATATGGATTCAACACTACATTCGATGATTTGTACATCTCAGCACCTCGCCCCCCGCCACTAATGTTTCGTGGGGTGTATTGCCCCCACGTGGTTTGTCTCCTTACACTAAAATTCCGGAGTGTCACTATTCATCTCAGCGACCACGAAGACTACGTATTCGACAGTATTTTCTATTATTTCTATATATCACTCCCCCATCGCCCCACGCAACGGAGAGGGCTGAACTTGGACATTAAAAAATTCCGGGGTGTTGCTATTCAATTCAGCGAGCCCGAAAAGTATTGATTCGACACTACTTTCGATGCTATATATGTCTCACCCCCTCGCCCCCCCCCCTTAGGCGTTCCAGGGGTGTCCTACACCACGTGATTTGTCTCCTGATACTAAAAATCCGAAGCGTACAATTCACCTCGGCGATCCCGATTGATTTTATATATCACTCCCCCCTTGCCACCCACCCCAAGGGGGGATGAACTTATAAAATATCCGGAGTCTCACTATTCATCTCAGCGACCCGAAAAGTATGGATTCGACACTAATTTCGTTAATTTGTATATCAGACCCCCTTGCCTCCCCGCCCCCAAGGTTTCCTGGGCTGTCTTATCCCCACGTGGTTTGTCTCCTGATACCAAAACTCCGGAGGGTACAATTCACCTCGACGACCCCGAAAACTATGTATTCGACACTATTTCCGTTTAATTTTGTATATCAGTCCCCCTCGCCCCCCACACAAATGGGAGCAGAAATTTGACTTTTAAAAAATCCAGAGTGTCTCTATTCACCTCCGCGACCCCAAAAACTACGGATTCGACACTATTTTCGATTATTTTTTTACATGACCCCCTAACCCCCCACTCCTGAGGGGGTTAGAGGTGGCTTACCCCCACAGTGCTCGTCTCCGAATAGCAAATAATAAGTGTTCAAAATTGGATTGAAATTGCTCCAGTGGTTTAGGAGGAGATTGTCATTTACACACATACATCCATTTTTATATATAGTAAGATAAGATATGTTAAGAATAGTTGTATTTGTACCTCTAACAGTCATTCACTTTGCGTAACAAAGTTCTTCTGCAGCCTGTAATAACAGGAGCTGTTGAGAATCCGACAAGCCAGAAGATAAGATTAAGGATGTCACGATTTTATTGAAAGCCTCATAGCACTAGTTCACATTGGCGAGTTCGTGGAACTGAATCGGTTATTTTTAAAAACATTCAAGTCTCTCATATCGCCATTGTCATGTTATGAGAGAAAATGAACGCTGTAACACAGGCGCATCATTCTATGCAGTAATCCCGCAAGTCTGATTATTACAATGGTTGTGAGGACGCTGGGAACTTTTGGTATGGTTTTGAAAAACTCTAAATCATTGATTTTCGGGGTTTCTCAACGTAACTATTGTTCGCTACAACACATGGAGACCTCCACTGTTGAAGAGTATGTCCTGACCATTAACTCCCTTGGAAGGCAGTGTCTCGAGATAAGAAAATAAAATTCCAGGTGTCGCAGTGTAACTATTTTGTGTATTCTTGGTACCACTTTCTTATAATACGTTGATAGACTTACAAGCTAAACTCTCAGGCTTCGTAACAGTAGTTCCAGTGTCATTGTGATACCAGAAAGAAGTCCGGCTCCATGGCTAAATGGTTAGCGTGCTGGCCTTTGGTCACAGGGGTCCCGGGTTCGATTCCCAGCAGGGTCGGGAATTTTAACCATCATTGGTTAATTTCTCTGGCACAGGGGCAGGGTGTATGTGTTGTCATCATCATTGCATCCTCAACGCGACGCGCAGGTCGCCTACGGGAGTCAAATTAAAAGACCTTCACCTGATGAGCCGAACTTGTCCTCGGACACTCCCGGCACTAAAAGCCATACGCCACTTCATTTCACCAGAAATAATATCGTGCAAACAGAATCTTCCAATTAATATACAGAAAGTGGAGGGGAAATTGAAAGGTTCTGGAAAACCGTATATGACAGGAATATCACAGAGAGATTTGTTAAAATTGTTATTCATTTCAAAATAATTTCTACGGTGTTTACTTTCATAAAAAGGAAATTTTCTTAAGTTTCTAGCGATAGTTTTACAAACTGAAACGGAAATTATTTTCTAGATGAATATTTTAATTCGACATATTATTGTAAGGATAAAACCTTCTTCATTAAATTTTGAAATCCGAAAGTCACGAACATTTAAACCAGTCTTGCAATAATTGTAGCATTTATACGAGCAAATTACATACCTCCATGTCATGATGAATCAAAATTTAAATTTCAGAAGCAAAAAAAGCATATAAAAGTTTTCTGTGTAATTAATTATTCAGTTTCTTTATTTTCCCGCGAATTTACAATACTTTAAAAATAACCGATTCAGTTACTTTTCTCACTCAGATTCTGTTATATAATAAGATAAGCAAGGTATCTGCTGAATCCTAAACAAACAGTAATTTTAAAAGAAAAGTTACTAGCCTGTAAATTAAGTTTCCGCTTGCTGCTTCCAATTTCGTGTGGGAGGAGTGGCAAGTGCTAAACAAGTTGACGAACAATCGGCAATAAGAAAACGTGATTCATACAAACAAACTCGCTCCCGTGCCGTGAGCCCGCGGAGGTGCATGATCTCACACGATCCCGTTTCGCCTACCAGACCAGCTCCTTCGAGGACTGCTTGATAATCATTTGTTAACGGCGATTTCGTACAACTAGAAACGAATTTCAGTGAGCGAATAGATCAGTAAGCAAGTGGACCTTTAGGTCAGACATGCTTGATTACTGCACTGGGATGTTCGTCTCCTGATATAAAAGAGGACGATTGGAGGAGAGATATCGAGAATACAGTTTTTGAGCATGCATAACACATAATTGAATCATATTATGTATCTACGGGCTTATACTGTACATTATTTTTTAAAAGTATTTAAAAATATACAAGCAAACTCAATTTGACGGCATCACTTTAATTATAACCCTTATTAGGGTAACTTTTCAGAAGATAGGATACTGTACATACAGTAGTGAAACAAGAAACATCATCATCATCATCATCATCATCATCATCATCATCATCTGTTTACCCTCCAGGGTCGGTTTTTCCCTCGGACACAGCGAGGGATCCCACCTCTACCGCCTCAAGGGCAGTGTCCCGGAGCTTCAGACTCTTGGTCGGGGGATACAACTGGGGAGAATGACCAGTACCTCGCCCAGGCGGCCTCACCTGCTATGCTGAACAAGGGCCTTGTGGAGGGATGGGAAGATTGGAAGGGATAGACAAGGAAGAGGGAAGGAAGTGGCCGTGGCCTTATGTTAGGTACCATCCCGGCATTCGCCTGGAGGAGAAGTGGGAAACCACGGAATACCACTTCCAGGACGGCTGAGGTGGGAATCGAACCCACCTCTACTCAGTTGACCTCCCGAGGATGAGTGGACCCCGTTCGAGCCCTCATACCACTTTTCAAATTTCGTGGCAGAGCTGGGAATCGAACCCGGGCCTCCGGGGGTGGCAGCTAATCACGCTAACCACTACACCACAGAGGCGGACAACAAGAAACATACCTCGGTTAACATCTTTGGAAAACCCGTTAGTCTCCTCTGTTTGTTACTGTTAACCTTTCCTCCCTTCACACTGAAACTTCTCGTCAATACCACGCAGCCGGGTTTCGTAAATGGAGCTTGTCATCCGCGACTTCGGGGGTTGCTTTCGTACGTAACTACTAATTAATTCACCCTCGCCGATTTCCCAATCATTAGAAGTTTTAGTTTTTCGGTTCCCGTCATGTAAGCTCTCAGCATCACTGTAGCCCTTTCTTTACTTGTTAACTGTTCCTCACAAACCACAAATACCGTATTCCACAGTTAACGTTGTACTAAATTCGAGTCACCAAGTATTTTTTGCTTCAAGGGAGGAAACGTTTGCTTCGAGAAATGGAGAAATTCGTGTAACGTAATTTCGAGTAATAGAGAAATAAATATATGCGAAGAACAGGAAAAACTTCTGGGAAAAAGAAGTTACTTCAGATACTGAAAATTCGATTAATGGAGGTTCGACTGTAACTTCCTGTGGTGGTGATTATTGTTCCAAATAGGAAGTACGACTCGTCAACCATTTTCTATGAGCACTAATTGGAGTGAAAAAGGCATTCCGGTTCCTTGGCTGAATATTCAGCCTGCTGTCATTCTGTTCAGAGGACTGCGGTTTCGATTCCCGACCGGGTTGAGGATTTTAACGGCTTATAGATAATTTCCTCTTTTTACAGTTTGATTTACATCGCGCCGCCACACGTAATACTTATGGTGACGATGGGAAACCACGGAAACCCATCATTCGGGGCTGCAGAGATTGGGGTTCGAACCCACTCTCTCCCGAATGTAAGCTTATAGCTACGACCACTTGTTCCATTTATTATAACTAAGAATAGTTAGGAAAACACTCTCGTGTTGCTGTGTGGCGCAGGTTTGAGTTCGGATGCCTTTCCTGATTTTTCCGCTGAAAACTCCAACTCGGGATTGAGCAGGGTTAGAACCTCAGCTAGTCACGTCCTCCCTGACACAACAACACGCAGTTTCCTACAAACAAAGTCTTACAAGGAGCCAGGCTGTAAAGGTGAAACAGATGTTTTGCTTACACGTGAGCAATATACAGTTTGTTGTAAAACTTACACAAGGTGATGGTTCTTCCCGTTTAAGACACATAATTATTCTGCTCCTTAAAAAAAAAGGATATTGATGCTTGTTGTTTTAAGGGGCCTAACATCGAAGGTCATCGCCCCCCCTCCCAAAACGGGCATTGTCCTACTTGTCCGCCTCTGTGGTTGTGTGATTAGCTGCCACCCCCGGACGCCCGGGTTCGATTCCCGGCTCTGCCACGAAATTTGAAAACTGGTACGAGGGTTGGAACGGGGTCCACTCAGCCTCAGGAGGTCAACTGAGTAGAGATGGGTTCGATTCCCACCTCAGTCATCCTCGAAGAGGTTTTCCGTGGTTTCCCCACTTCTCCTACAGGCAAAAGCCGGGATGGTACCTAACTTAAGGCTACGGCCGCTTCCTTCCCTCTTCCTTATCTATCCCTTCCAATCTTCCCCCCCCCCGCAAGACCCCTGTTCAGCATAGCAGGTGAGGTACTGGTCATCCTCCCCGGTTGTATCCACCGACCGAGAGTCTGAAGCTCCAGAACACTGCCCTTGCGGCGGTAGAGGTGGGATCCCTCGCTGAGTCCGAGGGAAAACCGACAAAACCGACCCTGGGGGGTAAACAGATTAAGAAAGAAAGAAGAATATTGTCCTACTTACAGATTTAATTCCAGGTGTAGTTGTTTGAGTCATCAGTTCACAGACTGCTTTGATGCAGGTCTCCAAGCCAGCCTATCCTGTGCTAACCTTTAACTAGTGTATCCTACGTCTGCTCTGATCTGCTTGTCATATTCATACCTTGATCTACCGCTACCGTTCTCACCACCTATACTGAACAAGTCCTGGCTGTCTTAAGATGTATCCTATCATTCTCTCTCTTCTTCTAGTCAAATTTCTCGAAGTCGATCTCCTCTTACTAATCAGATTCAGTATCTCTTCATTCGTGATTCGATATATCCATCTCACCTTCAGTATTCTTCTGTAACACTTCATTTCTTTCTTTCCGAGCTAGTTATCGTCCATGTTTCACTTCCATACAATGCCACGCTTCCAGGTATAGGCACACATGTTTAATGGTGATGTCTAATTATGTCGGGATGAGACGTAAACATTTCGGAAAGAAAACAAATCATTAGTGATAGCAGCAGAAATACAGGGTGTAAGTTAATTATACCGACAAAAATATCCGAGTTGCTCTTCGAGTTATGCAAGGAACGATGGCACTATCGGATTGGCGGAGAAAATATTTAGTTTCAAGGAAATGGGTTCACTTCGTTACTTCCAGGATTGCGATTCAAATTGACGAAATCGTTGTACGAGAGGCGTACTAAATTGTTTTACGCTTTATTTCTTGTACGTCCGGGTATGGTTCACATTTCACTTTTAAAGGTGATGACGTGTAACTAGTGTCTTGCTCCACCGTTTGGTAGCAGCACACGCACAAGGGCCAACGAATGCACTCGTCATAGCCATTTCATAACAACACTGTCAGCGTAGGAGCAGACAACATGGAAAGCACCCGTCAGGGACAACGCTGTACGACTTTGTTGCTATGTAAAGAAGGCGTGACCACTGCAGAAATTTATCGGCGCTTGGTGCCAGTCTGTGGAGAACATGCGCTGTCACGGAAAACAGTTTACAACTGGGTGGAAGGTTGGAAAACAGGGCGCACGTCGGTGGACAAGGGAGCTAGTTCTAGAAGGAATGTGACAGAGTCAACACCAGCCAACATTGCTCGCGTCGAACAGGCCATCCAAGGAAACAAATGCATCACATTTACGGAAATGGAGGCAGCCATGGGAATTAGCCGAAACACCCTGCAGCGGATCGTGCACGGCCACTTACAGTTGGAGAAGGTGCCATCCATGTGGGTGCCTAGACTCTTGTCTACAAACGAAACGCAGAGACGTGTGGACGTCTGCAGGTAACTTTTGCAACGCCATGATCATGATCGGTGGTAGCCGAAAGACCACCCCTGACACTGATCAAATAGGATTCACGGTGCTGCCACACCCACCATACTCTCCCGACTTGGCACCAAGTGATTATCACCTGTTTGGTAACATGAAGAAACCTCTGCCTGTTCGCCGTTTTTTTAATTTTGCAGGACGGGACACAGCTGTCAAGGCATGGGTACGCAGCACTCCGAGAGAGGTTTCAGGAAGGTCTGGAGAGACTGACACATCGATGGAAAAAGTGCATAAAATTACAAAGAGAAGGTGGACGTAAGAACTGACGTGTAATGTATTTCATTTTGGTAGAAAAAATTAAAGTGTAAAAGAATATAGTACGCCCTTCCTATTTTCTGTGCCAGAGCGCAAGCTGCTACCAACTGCTACGCTTTAGAAGAGGGTCGGGAAGGGAGGGTAAGTGGGATACGTGACAGACGGAGACACAGATATAATGCTCTGTGCGAATGCACAAATTCCTCTTTCGTTTCGCGCAATCGCTTCCGAACCGCAGTAGGCAGCAGTACTTTTTTCTGCACACAGTAGCTACCGTACTATGTTTGCTGCAGAAATTGGTGCGAATGGCTCCGGTTCGGTAAACCAACGATGGAATGGCTGACATGCACCTAGCAAATGGTAAAGGGAGTGAAGTCTGACGGATTTAAGGCGTCCGGCACATTAATAACCACCAAACTCATTTAGCCTTGGTGTCTATTGGCAGGCGCAGATCATCGACACTGGCAGAGTGCCATGGACCTTGAAGAGCCTACTTTAGAAGAAATAAATCACAATCCATCAACCAGTACGAGTTCTGCCGCGAGGAATGTTCGCGCTTCTCAGCTAACACGGCTGGATTACCCACAACGCAAGGTGGGTGCAGGCACACCCCAGAGCATTTTGATTATGGTATGGTTTGAAGTTGGTAGCACTGAATTTATTAATCTACCACACTTTGTTTTTCTCTCTATCAAGTAGTCAGTTCCACTGTGCCCTTCGTTCTGCGTGTTTATCAGTTGACCTTGGGGTATCTTCTCACCCCACCTTGTGCAACGTCACTGAACTCTTTATCATTTCTGGACTGTGTATACGCATTACACAGATAAAATTGTGTACATGTTTTTGTAATATAATTGTGTAATACAACAAGACAGTGATGACAAACACTTGTAAAAAGAAACACTCTGGTGAATGGAGCTTCTCTAAATGGCTTAATCATCTTTCGCTATAACCTAACATCAGCAGAACGAAGTTCAACAAACGTAGACGTGTTTTTATCTACATTAGGAGAGCAGTTGATGGTTCCATGGATGGAGAAACGACTTCTGATTAAAACTATCCCTATAACTATCAGGAGCAGCTAGGCAAGGAAGTTCCAATCACAACTCCAACTCAAAGACCTTCTGGATCTCAAGGAATATGCTATGGCTGTCCGAGAAGTAAAGATTTCTGTGGTGTTTGCATTAGACAGGTATGTTAGGAACACATAGTGACCACCTGCAATAGGTGCATCGGCTGAAGTATCTGAAGAAAAAAACCCTTTAATTCTGAAAAGTACATTTTAGAACCTTCTTTTGTTACCATTTTGTTTTGTATTTTATGTACTGGCTTTATATTTAAATAATATAATTTTCTTTAAATAATATAATGTTGGGTTAGTATCCTCAATATATTAACGAAAAGTTGAAAATGTTTCGGCTCATTACCTGTGTGGGGTTAAACAGCAGCGGGAATATTCCTCACTTGTGTTCACGGATGAGGCTATATTTACAACAGAGAACGTAGAAAACTCCAGAAATCAGCATTTTTGGGAGGAAAAAAGCACTCATGTGACAGTAGTAAAGATGTTTTTCCGTGGTTTCTGATTTTCACACCAGGCAAAAGCTATGGCTGTACCTTAATGAAGATCACGTCCGCTTACTCTTCTCCCTTCTTCTCGTCAAATTTATCCAAATCGATCTCCTGTCACCAATTAGTCAACCCTCTACCCTTCCTGCCTTTGAAATGTGGCGCCGGCTCGAGACATCCCAGGGTCGCTGACTGGGTACTACCCTCAGAGATATCTTCAGATATTATAAACTAACCTTAAATTAATCAAGCGGGAAGGATAAAAGAGAAGAAATAAAATAATTAAATAAAAATCCGAATGAGAACATTTACGAATGCAAAATTTATTGAAAAGGCTAAACTTTGGCAAAGCAAATATACTTCTATACAAACAATAAACTCTTCGGACCAAATATTGTTCACAACCTCTATCACCCTCGACTATAAAATATCAACCTCATGACTCATAGATTTCAAATCCTTCTAAACACATTACTTCATCTTATTACAATTCCCTTTCATCTTATTCATCAACTCTACTTCAGTACTTCAAAAATTTTAATCCAATTCCATTCCACACATATCTTGGTACCACCATATTTCAAAATTTTCAATAATAAAATATTATAATAATCTATCATCATGACCTTCGTTAATTTGTCAAAGTACCTTTTTAAAATGTTAATACAACCAAAACTTCTTCCGTCCATTCTTTGAATAACAAATTCATATTTGCTCTCCATACCTTTAAGTTATTTCCTCACCATATTATAAACCTTGTAGTTACCATTTACTAAATACCAAATTATTTATTTAAATACACTCTTCGAAATGAAATGTATGAGGCTGTGTAAATTCATTAAGCAACATCCGCCGTGTAATTCACAACTCATCTTTAATTAATTAAATCCATTAAATTCATTATAATTTACAAATTCGCAGTTATCAATGTCGGTATAATTGTTACCTTGAAAATCATAAATTTATCCAATCACGTTTGTTAGATTTGGTAATTCAATCCAAAATTTTATATATCATAAAATTATTCATCACAAATTTTATATAAAAAATAGTCCCTATTATTATTTGAGTCCGAAACTATTTAACTTATTCTTTCTCAGTACCATCCTTCCCTCATATAATGCTGATAATGTGGAACGCACGCACGAAATCGAAAAGTAACCCTGACATAAATAAATTAAGTTAATTCACCGATTCATCTAAAATTAAAAATATCTTGCATATGCCTAATTAGCTGTTTATCAACACAAAACATCCTACCCTGTAGCAAGACCTACACTACAATGATAATGCACCTTAACCTACACTGAATTTACAGACAAGGGTCAGAACCTCAATGTCGCAAGTACATACAACCACATGAACTGAATTCAACATCAAAAAAAAATATATTGCAACTGCAAAACAGAATTTACATTGCTCATACACTGAAGAACATATAACATAAACAAACACAACATAATTTCAATCATATAGTCACAGGGAAACTCATTATACACTGGCTCGGCCGGGCATTGAACTCCGACCCTCAACATGGCATCATTACAGTGACCTATCATCATGCTTGCCGTAATAAACTGTCACGAAATATATCTGTTATTAATCAATTTTATTGTGCTGTCCTAAGTTCTACAAAACAGAATTATCTAACAAATGACTGTAATATATTTTACTTCTAAGACCCTACTACAGCTACCATAGCTTCTCTAATACACAACACGCCGTCCTGGTCTGCTGCCTTATCTCACGTCCGACTCGTTTCATTGACACGGCATTCTAATTTGTCCGCACCCACTTAATATTCTCTCTCTCTCCGCTCTAAATGAAGCCATATGTTTCCTCCACGATATCTGCGTATTCTTACTCTCGGTGCGAACAGTAACTAATTATATATGACACTCTCAATACATCTCATTTTGTTCCATCTCTCACGTATATTTGTACTACCTTTTTCATTCAACATTCTCGGGAACACATATATCACTATGCCGGTATTTTACATCTGTGGCGTTGTACAATATCATTGGTTCGACCCTGCGGTTGGCAATCTGTGTCTTAGAGGTCCCTGCTTCAATACTAGCTAGCTATATTCCGGATAAATTAATAGAATGACACTTTATTTCCTACAGCACAAAATTTTTAATTCACTGGTTAGCACTACCTGTTACTTACTGATGACATCTATTTCAAAATTTCCACTGTAATGTGCCGGAAAGATCCAGGTTCGAAACTTTGGTCATGGAAATTTTCTTGATGAACTTTCATGCGACATGCCAGGTTAATCTATCTATTCCCTCTAACTAATCCTTACTGATGCCTCCTACGTCACTAAATATTCACACACGCACACGCTAATATTTGCTAGAAGATCACGCACTGAGAAGAAAACAAAAAAAAAAAACATGTTTCACACCCGTAATGGAAGATCATTATTTACACACATTATTTTCACACTCGCGAAGACCATATTTTAACACACGCTAATATCACAATATGTACACCCCCCTAGGCATCAGCATAAAATAAAACCTAAAAAAACCTAACTATCCTTGCTACAGTACTTAAAAAGGAAAATAAACGAATAATCATGCATTAATTTATTTACAGTTAACAGCTAATCATGCACATGCTAGATAATGAATCAGGGTACTTATCGACTCGGCGACGCTCCATGCTCAGCTCCACGGCCTCATGGTTTCAGGTCGGCCCCATGATGTACTTAAGCCATCATGCTAACGGCCTCAAAACCTGAACCCACACCATTCTCCACAACCATGGTCTTCACTCTTGTTGCTTTCATGAAATCACACGCTCATCACTTCCTACTACACTAAAATACATATTAAAAAAAACACAGATATAGTTAAATTATTCTAGCACATACACTTATTCACAATTGTAATATACACTTTGTCTCTGCTTTCCGCGAGTTTACACGTGGCACTGCGATGCGTCCTTGTTTGATCTCGCTCCGATCCTAATTTTCAGTTAAGGTTGTAAAAATTCACCTTCTTGAATTTACAAAAATTTCGGTCATTATTGAGTTAAATGCAAAGTCTATCGGACCCGTAGTATCTTCGACAGCTAGTTATTTGATAGGAAATGCTCTAGATTAGGGTTCTCGTGAACCACATACACGTACGTCCGACACGTTCAAATTTCCGTAGCAGAGTGCCTGTTCTTAGCGGCTCGCGTCCTCTCCATGCACGCCGGATTCTGGGTATGGAGCTCGGGGAACCCCATTAACAATGATGTAACATCCCGTCACATATGCCTGCGATTATTTATTCCAATAACTTGTTGCAAATACGCCGTCTTTAATTATTGTTCTCAAAATGGTTTAATCTTGTTTTCACCTTATCCCCTGGTGGATTTAATTATTTTAGAAATCATTTATGCGGCACCCATCTTTAATTTACCCCCATCATTCCAAAACCTGCTCTGCTGCGATTCGCTGCCTGAAAATGTTGCCAACTTAAATCTGGTGACTTTGGTCATCACACCTCATGGAATATTCCAATGCTTTCCATTTCATCATAAGATGACCTTGACACGTGGAACTATCTTTAAACCTGGGCAAGCGAAATGGCGCCACACATCCGGCCTATAATGTAACTGCGGCTATTCCCTCATATGCCATTTTTTTTAATTTCCTAATATTTTTAAAGACAATGATATGAGCCAATTGGGCTCATCTTTCCCCCACTTTCTTTTTGGAAAAATTACTGACAAGGGATTTTTCCAACCACACATCTTCCAAATATATCATTGTCTTTCCATTATTTACTTAACAAATCCAGATTTTAGACTCAAATTTTCTTCCTTAAGACGAGTATTATTCATTGTTAACTTAGTAACCACCTTCTCCATCATTCCTCTTAATTCAATTAATTCTTCACAGGCACATTCTCCGCCAGAACTTTCGTTTTCATCCATTTCTCCTCTGGGCATCTCGTATGTAGTATCGTAGGTTAACATAACATCTTCTTCTTCTTCATCTTCCATCTCATCGTCTTCTCCACCATCTTCTTCTCCTCCTTCATCTTCTTCAGGATGTCCTTCAAGATCGTCTTCGTCAACCATTGTTTCCTGGTCAATATTTCTCCTTGTGGGATAATATAATTTCAAATTTCCAGCATTATAAGTGCTTTCAACTCCTGTCTCTAAGTTTTTGACTTTATAAGAATTATTCTCATAGTCCTGTATGACTTCATATGGCCCAATATAAAGTTCAGCAAATTTATGATAAAATTTTGAACTAGGATTTGAGACTGCAGGTTTCTTCACGAGCACCAATTCTCCCACACGTAAACTTCGGTGGAACCTCTTATTACGCATTCTTCGTAAACGTCGTTCAGCTTGTTCCTTGAGATGTTGAGATGTATTCTGGACGCAAAGCTCGTGTGAAGGTCTTGGATCACTTGGTAACGGGATTATACCTTCCCATGGTCTTTTTGGATACTCATTATGGTGTACGACAGCGGGTATCTGGCCTGTAGATTCATGTATCGTTGAATTAATACTCTCAGTTATGATTGGCAATACTCTGATCCATTTCCAATGTTCATTCCGACAATAAATTCTACAAAACTTCCCAATCTCTCTCATAATTCTCTCAGCAGGATTTGACTGGGGATTTCTAATTGAACTGAGTACATGTCCTATTCCCAAATTCTGAGTATCCCTTTTAAAAATTTCGGACGTAAACTGAGTCCCATGATCCGTTAGTACAAATTCCGGCTTTCCCATCTGAGGTATAATTTTGTTCTTTATTTGACTAATAACGGCTTTCGTAGTTGCTCTTTGGATAGGGCATAATGTCACAAATTTTGTAAACACATCAACGCATACCAGAATATATTTTAATCCTCTACTTGCACGTGGCAAAGGGCCGTAGAAATCCATTGCAAACAACTCTTTAGGCTTAGAGGGTAGCACTGGCCTAGGAATTTGTCTCATTAAAAATGGACAAGGTTTAATTCGCTGACATATATCACATGTCATTATGACTTTCCGCACCATGTCTTTCAAATTTGGCCAAATAAAGTTTTCCTTAATGGTCGCCGTCACCTTATCAATCCCAGCATGTCCTATCGAATGATGTGTAAGCCAGATCAATTCACATCTCAACTGTGGTGGTACAACAATTCTCAATTTCGTGTGCTCTTCATCAATGAATTTGTGAAGTATGCCATTAAAGAAACTGTAATTTATAGCTTGTTTTTCTGCTTCTCTATATTCAACTGTTCCCGACTGCAATTTCTTCTGAAAATAATCCCTCAATTTCTTGGTCTCATCCCACAACTCTTGTGCTTCCGAAATGTTCCTAAGTTTTTCCAAAAACTGATTATCCTCTTGTGTAATTTCAATCCAATTTACTTCTGCTTTTCCAGATTCAGGATTTCTACTCAACGCATCTGCAATCACATTTAACTTGCCGGCACAATGTTCAAGGGTAACATCATACTGCTGAACAAATAAGCCCCATCGGCTAACCCTCTCGCTTGACATAGTTGTCTTGAAAAGGAAGGTTAAGGCTTTATGATCCGTCCGAATGATAATAGGATAGCCATAAATATACTTCCTCCAATGTCCCAATGCTGTAACAATGGCAAGCATCTCCAACTCCGTCGTAGTGTACTTAATTTCATGAGACCGCAATTTGCGACTCATAAAAGCCAAATAATTTGCTTGGTGATCTTTGTTTTCCGACTCTTGATATAAGACTGCTCCAATTCCCACAACTGAGGCATCTGTCGGAACTATGAATGGTTTTCCGAAATCTGGGTACCCCAATTTCACACTATTAGCCAATAATTCCTTCGTCTTCAAAAATGCATTTTCACAATTTTCATCCCATTTCCATTTCTTATCCTTCTTTAACAAATCCTGAAGAGGCGCAACAACTTCCGTATACAAAGGACAATGGTCTGAGAAAAAGTTACACATTCCCAAGAACTGACGAACATGTTTGATTCTCATGGGTCTGGGGAAATTTTGTATTGATCTGATCTTTACAGGACTAGGTTTGACGCCATTACCGTCCACAATATGACCTAAAAACATAATACTTCTTTGACAAAAGTGGGACTTTTCAAGATTTACTTTAAAATTTGCACGATTTAAATTTTCCAAAAGTTTGTGCAATACATCCAAATGCTCTTCCAAAGTCTCCGTTGCAATCATGATATCATCTACATATCTGACCGTAGAATCTTTGACTTCCTGCGTTAAATTCTTATCTAGGGCTCGGATCAAAGCAGAACCAGCTGTCTTCAAACCAAAAGGTAATCGGTTAAAGATATACGTCTGTTGGTCGAACAAAAATCCTGTCAAAACCTTAGTAGCTTCATCCAACTCAATATGGTGATACGATGACGTTAAGTCAATAGTCGTAAAATAACGTTTGCCTCGGAATTTTCTCAACAATTCCTTGATAGGAGGGGCCTTATCGTATTGAGGCACAAGTCGTTGATTTATGGCCCTTGCGTCCAAGCAAACACGGATGCTTCCATTAGGTTTTTCAACAATCACCAAAGGATTCAAAAATGGTGTAGGTTTTTTAGATATTAAACCGTTATCCTCCATTTCCTTGATTACTTCTTTAACTTTAGGGTAAAACTTCTCTGCTACTGGATAAGGTCTTTGTTTAAACGGTTCCCAACTATTTACTTTCAGCTCATATTTATAATTTGGAATCTTCCCCGGTTTGGATCCGAATACTGTTTTATGGTGGCCTAAAATCCCCTTTAATTTTGACTTATCTTCTTCTCCTATCATGGCTTCTGATACTTTATTTTTGACTTTGTCCCCGAAATCTGGTAACTCAGTCTCCCTTTCCAATGCGAAAATCATTTCCTCAAATTCTTCTAGAATAGCATCCTGATTTTGATGTATGTTTCTAACTATATCTTCCACCGATTGTTCTGCCAACCAAATTCTTTCTTCTCCCTCAACGTTTGGTAGTTGGTTTAACTGAATTTCTGACTGATCATCACTGAGATTGAAGCTTATTACATCCTTTTCCATATCAATAACTGCCTTAAATTCTCGGAGAAAGTCAGCCCCTATAATCATGTTGAATTCCATTCGGTTCATTATAATGAATGGGTAAGACATGATATTACTTCCAACTTCTACATCTACATAAGCTTGACTTTTACATGTTGTAACTTTGTCTGGTATTATGCCTCGAATTTTAACTGACGCTACTGGTATAATTGGTATTTGACATTTCCTCTGTAATTCATCGATTAAAACTTGTGATACCACGCTGACACTTGCCCCAGTATCCACCAAACACCTGACCCTCAGACTCCCAACTCTGACATAAATGACAGGTAACTTCTTTATTTCATTATTTACAAATCTATCTTTATCCTCTACAAGATCTTCTGGTCTAGCTATCCAAGAATCAATGGTTGCAATTGCCCATCCATGATTATCCTGATGGCGACATCCTGCGGTTGCACTATCTTGGAATACTACATTTCGGCTTTTTTTTTAGCTCCACTTCCCTCCATTGAAAACCTCGGGGCATTTATATTTAATCCACCAGATTCCTCTCTACGTCTATGAGCCTGATATTCCCTACTCTCAGCTCCATGACTTCTGTCCTGATTCCCTTGTTGAATCGCACTCTTCCACTGGTCCGACGACACTCCTTTCGTGGCCAACTCCTCAACATATCTTCTAGACTCATTCCTGCGTTCTTGAAGATCCATTCTGTCATTTTCTTCTCTTCTTGGTCGACCTCTTGCATCACCTGGTCTATTATATGGTGGATATGGTCTTCTCATCTCTCCAAACCTTCCATATCTATATCGGTACCCTTGTCTTCTGTTTCCTCCATAATTCTGATTATAATTTGACTCATACCTTCTATCGTTGACTCGTCCTCTTCCAAAGGATTGAGCTTTCCAATTTCTTCCCTGGTATCCTCCTCGATACTCTCTGTTCTGATTATCATCGTTCTTATTGTTGTACGTGTTGGTTCCCTGGGTCTTCTTCTCTGATGAATTCTCTTCCTTGGTCAAGTCAATAGTATGGACTGCTTCAATATTCCGATTCCTAGGATGATACAAGTTCGATGTTTGATCTAATTGCCTCAACAATACTTCGGCCTCTACAGCTGTTTTCACGTTCGCAGCTATCAATGTCCTTTGCACATCCACAGGTAACTGTCTTTCGATTGATGCGATTAACTCTTCTTCTGGAGGCGGACAGTCTAACTCCCTAAGCTTCAAAAGTTGCCCACTGAAAAAGTCTGCGTATCTCGTGGGTACTGTGCTCTGGTATTTTCGTGAATACAGTTCAAGTCTGAGTCCTTGTTGAACCTCCTGACCCCAGTATTTTTGCAAAAAGGCACGCTTGAATCCTTCGTAATCGTCAAAACAATATTTGAATGCTTTAAACCAGATCAATGGTTGCCCATCTAGAAATCGCTCTACAATCCTCAACTGTCTATCCGGATGAATTCTATTGTCCTGAATATATTCTGTCATCTCTCTAAGGAAACTTTTCGGTGTTATCTCGGGCCCGCCAGTGAATTTCCTTGGCTTTCCCTCGGATAATCTCATCAATTCAAAATATGGAATTGGTCCCATAATCTGTGGCGTTGAAGTTCGTTCTTCAAATGGTTGGTTGGTAGTTTCAGGTAAACGGGTCTGATCTACTCCATTTCCCAATCCTACACTACTAGAATGGCTTCCTGCTTGCTCTAAGACATTTTGTTTATTTATCATCGATCGCATGAGCAGTTCTCCCTTAGTCTCCTGTAATTTCAATATCTCGACATCTTCCTTAAGTCCCTTGATTTGTCCGATCTCCTCTTTCATTTCTTTCATTAATTCTTCATGTATGTCCACCTTCACTTCCGTCTTATGGCATTTATGAGCCCATTCACTAATTTGCTTCGTTACTTCACAACCTTCAGCTCGAAGATCCGCTTGCACTCCATTTATTTCCTCCAAGAGTTCCTTCCTATTTTCAGCCATCTCTTCTTTCAGTTGATCTTCTACCTTCTTAACTTCTCCATGGACATTATCTCTCAATTGCAACAACCGGTCATTAAATCCCTCGGCAGTCTTAACAAACGATTCATGTGTTTCTATTTGTAACTTGGTAACTTTGGCGTCTGTCAATACGATCGCTTCCTCAATATCAACCATCTTATCCTTGATCGAATTTACAGCTTTCTGTTGACCCTCGACGTTTATTTCGACTTGACTCAGTTTCTCCGACAACCTGGCATCTACTTGCGATACTGTTAAAGCGACCTGATCTATCTTTTCTTCCAACTTGTCACTGCGGGTAACTGCTTCCATTCGGACCTCTTCTATCTGCTTCTCTAATCTTTGAGCATTCCTATCGCAGCCCTCTTTAACTATAGTTATCTCTGTCGATAGCTGATCTTTGATACTGACCATCTGGTCCCTAACTTCTTTAAATTGTTCATTTGCACTCTCCTTAACTTCTTTAAATTGTTCATTGACACCTTGAAATTGTTGGTTAACACCTTGAAATTGTTGGTTAACACCTTGAAATTGTTCATTTGCACTCTCCTTAACTTCCCTAAATTGTTCACTAGTGCTCTCCTTCGCTTCCCTAAATTGTTCATTAGTGCTCTCCTTCGCTTCCCTAAATTGTTCATTCATGTCCTCCCTCAGTTCATTCATGAGTTCGGTCATAAGACCCTTCATCACCTCCACATCTACCATATTATCTTTCTGAGAAAACGGGCCTTCCCTCTAACCATGTGCCGTGGATATGAGAAAGAATAAGTTCAAATTTCCATAATTACTATTATATAATTTAATTCCAGCTTCTTTACTTTACGTTACGTGGATAATATCAATCAAAAATTTGGCCAAACATTGCCATCTAAAAGCTGTCCCTATTTCATCTACATTTTGCCAAAGTTTTATACAAAAAAAACAAAACCCGAAATAAATTCGCTAACAAATAATTAACACAGCCCCAAAGAAATTTAACATTGAACCACCGAATATCGCGATACTATCATTGGGCTTTCGAATTATTAAGTACTTCACATACAGTACATGCCAGTATACAAACACATGCCCTCAGCATTACGGCGGATATGACCGAAACAATGGCCCATATCGTCGTAAACTGACACCATAACATTTGTCACTGCCATTTTCCACAACTTGAGACCGAGGTCATCTCATCCTTCCACGAAAATCTACAATTTCTTAAACTATTGCCCCTGGCTGAATTTATTTGAAGAATAAACCAGACATTTTTAACTCGTTTGGATTTAACACAATCCCTCTATTCTTTTGGGCATTTCTATTAAGTGACTGCCATGAGCCTATGTCCA
Organism: Anabrus simplex; assembly: GCF_040414725.1. Lineage (NCBI taxonomy): Eukaryota > Metazoa > Arthropoda > Insecta > Orthoptera > Tettigoniidae > Anabrus > Anabrus simplex. The sequence goes on from NC_090267.1 coordinate 487,470,521, forward strand.
TAACAATGGTACTCACGATCTGTTCTCATTCAGTTTCGCAAAATAATCTACATTTACATGTCACTCATAAAATATCTAACAAAAATCGTGAAACCCGAAATTTAGGATTTTTCCAAAAAATTTTCCAAAATTTCTATCATCACCATGATCAACTTGGTTCCACTTAATGGGTAAACACACAATCGTGCCCCACGTCACGGGCGACAACTCAACCCTCTACCCTTCCTGCCTTTGAAATGTGGCGCCGGCTCGAGACATCCCAGGGTCGCTGACTGGGTACTACCCTCAGAGATATCTTCAGATATTATAAACTAACCTTAAATTAATCAAGCGGGAAGGATAAAAGAGAAGAAATAAAATAATTAAATAAAAATCCGAATGAGAACATTTACGAATGCAAAATTTATTGAAAAGGCTAAACTTTGGCAAAGCAAATATACTTCTATACAAACAATAAACTCTTCGGACCAAATATTGTTCACAACCTCTATCACCCTCGACTATAAAATATCAACCTCATGACTCATAGATTTCAAATCCTTCTAAACACATTACTTCATCTTATTACAATTCCCTTTCATCTTATTCATCAACTCTACTTCAGTACTTCAAAAATTTTAATCCAATTCCATTCCACACATATCTTGGTACCACCATATTTCAAAATTTTCAATAATAAAATATTATAATAATCTATCATCATGACCTTCGTTAATTTGTCAAAGTACCTTTTTAAAATGTTAATACAACCAAAACTTCTTCCGTTCATTCTTTGAATAACAAATTCATATTTGCTCTCCATACCTTTAAGTTATTTCCTCACCATATTATAAACCTTGTAGTTACCATTTACTAAATACCAAATTATTTATTTAAATACACTCTTCTAAATGAAATGTATGAGGCTGTGTAAATTCATTAAGCAACATCCGCCGTGTAATTCACAACTCATCTTTAATTAATTAAATCCATTAAATTCATTATAATTTACAAATTCGCAGTTATCAATGTCGGTATAATTGTTACCTTGAAAATCATAAATTTATCCAATCACGTTTGTTAGATTTGGTAATTCAATCCAAAATTTTATATATCATAAAATTATTCATCACAAATTTTATATAAAAAATAGTCCCTATTATTATTTGAGTCCGAAACTATTTAACTTATTCTTTCTCAGTACCATCCTTCCCTCATATAATGCTGATAATGTGGAACGCACGCACGAAATCGAAAAGTAACCCTGACATAAATAAATTAAGTTAATTCACCGATTCATCTAAAATTAAAAATATCTTGCATATGCCTAATTAGCTGTTTATCAACACAAAACATCCTACCCTGTAGCAAGACCTACACTACAATGATAATGCACCTTAACCTACACTGAATTTACAGACAAGGGTCAGAACCTCAATGTCGCAAGTACATACAACCACATGAACTGAATTCAACATCAAAAAAAAATATATTGCAACTGCAAAACAGAATTTACATTGCTCATACACTGAAGAACATATAACATAAACAAACACAACATAATTTCAATCATATAGTCACAGGGAAACTCATTATACACTGGCTCGGCCGGGCATTGAACTCCGACCCTCAACATGGCATCATTACAGTGACCTATCATTATGCTTGCCGTAATAAACTGTCACGAAATATATCTGTTATTAATCAATTTTATTGTGCTGTCCTAAGTTCTACAAAACAGAATTATCTAACAAATGACTGTAATATATTTTACTTCTAAGACCCTACTACAGCTACCATAGCTTCTCTAATACACAACACGCCGTCCTGGTCTGCTGCCTTATCTCACGTCCGACTCGTTTCATTGACACGGCATTCTAATTTGTCCGCACCCACTTAATATTCTCTCTCTCTCCGCTCTAAATGAAGCCATATGTTTCCTCCACGATATCTGCGTATTCTTACTCTCGGTGCGAACAGTAACTAATTATATATGACACTCTCAATACATCTCATTTTGTTCCATCTCTCACGTATATTTGTACTACCTTTTTCATTCAACATTCTCGGGAACACATATATCACTATGCCGGTATTTTACATCTGTGGCGTTGTACAATATCATTGGTTCGACCCTGCGGTTGGCAATCTGTGTCTTAGAGGTCCCTGCTTCAATACTAGCTAGCTATATTCCGGATAAATTAATAGAATGACACTTTATTTCCTACAGCACAAAATTTTTAATTCACTGGTTAGCACTACCTGTTACTTACTGATGACATCTATTTCAAAATTTCCACTGTAATGTGCCGGAAAGATCCAGGTTCGAAACTTTGGTCATGGAAATTTTCTTGATGAACTTTCATGCGACATGCCAGGTTAATCTATCTATTCCCTCTAACTAATCCTTACTGATGCCTCCTACGTCATTAAATATTCACACACGCACACGCTAATATTTGCTAGAAGATCACGCACTGAGAAGAAAACAAAAAAAACCATGTTTCACACCCGTAATGGAAGATCATTATTTACACACATTATTTTCACACTCGCGAAGACCATATTTTAACACACGCTAATATCACAATATGTACACCCCCCTAGGCATCAGCATAAAATAAAACCTAAAAAAACCTAACTATCCTTGCTACAGTACTTAAAAAGGAAAATAAACGAATAATCATGCATTAATTTATTTACAGTTAACAGCTAATCATGCACATGCTAGATAATGAATCAGGGTACTTATCGACTCGGCGACGCTCCATGCTCAGCTCCACGGCCTCATGGTTTCAGGTCGGCCCCATGATGTACTTAAGCCATCATGCTAACGGCCTCAAAACCTGAACCCACACCATTCTCCACAACCATGGTCTTCACTCTTGTTGCTTTCATGAAATCACACGCTCATCACTTCCTACTACACTAAAATACATATAAAAAAAAACACAGATATAGTTAAATTATTCTAGCACATACACTTATTCACAATTGTAATATACACTTTGTCTCTGCTTTCCGCGAGTTTACACGTGGCACTGCGATGCGTCCTTGTTTGATCTTGCTCCGATCCTAATTTTCAGTTAAGGTTGTAAAAATTCACCTTCTTGAATTTACAAAAATTTCGGTCATTATTGAGTTAAATGCAAAGTCTATCGGACCCGTAGTATCTTCGACAGCTAGTTATTTGATAGGAAATGCTCTAGATTAGGGTTCTCGTGAACCACATACACGTACGTCCGACACGTTCAAATTTCCGTAGCAGAGTGCCTGTTCTTAGCGGCTCGCGTCCTCTCCATGCACGCCGGATTCTGGGTATGGAGCTCGGGGAACCCCATTAACAATGATGTAACATCCCGTCACATATGCCTGCGATTATTTATTCCAATAACTTGTTGCAAATACGCCGTCTTTAATTATTGTTCTCAAAATGGTTTAATCTTGTTTTCACCTTATCCCCTGGTGGATTTAATTATTTTAGAAATCATTTATGCGGCACCCATCTTTAATTTACCCCCATCATTCCAAAACCTGCTCTGCTGCGATTCGCTGCCTGAAAATGTTGCCAACTTAAATCTGGTGACTTTGGTCATCACACCTCATGGAATATTCCAATGCTTTCCATTTCATCATAAGATGACCTTGACACGTGGAACTATCTTTAAACCTGGGCAAGCGAAATGGCGCCACACATCCGGCCTATAATGTAACTGCGGCTATTCCCTCATATGCCATTTTTTTAATTTCCTAATATTTTTAAAGACAATGATATGAGCCAATTGGGCTCATTAGATTCAGTATCTCTTCATTCGTGATTCGACATGACCATCTCACTTTCAGCATTCTTCTGTAATACCACATTTCAAAAGCTTCTATTCTTTATTTTTGCCATCCTTACGTCGTCGAAAACCTTCAGTGTGTTTCGGCCGGCATTGTTGGTGACTGTTTAATTGCGCCATTCACCTGAACGGTGAGAAATACTGCCGTTTCTTGTAGAATCACTGCCTGGATTATTAGAAGAAGTTCCTCTGGGCATTCGGCAGGGAATGTAGGTGTTTCATGATGTTGGTCCACTGCAGTTTACTCCATGTGTCACGCAGCGTTTAAAGGATCATTATCCAGGGAGGTGGGTAGGCTGTGGTGGGGTGGGTCAGTTAAATGGCCACCACGATCGACAGATTTAACTCTCATGGAATTTTTTCCTGTTGGGTTACGTGAAGACTTTAATGTGTTTGAACCACTTAGAAACAGGAGATGAACTTATAAAAAGGTCGAGGCAGATTTTCAGATCGTTCGTGACACACCGCACATCGTAAATAGAGTCTAAAGGACACTACTACGCCGCTGTGAACTGTGCATTGAAGTAGAGAGGGGACGTATTGAACATTTACTACAACCAAACGTTTGGGCGTATTGTTTATTTAGCGTATGGCTTATACAGACAATATCACTAATATACATTTACAGCTGAGAAACATAGTAAATTGTGCTTCACAATTGAATACCTAGTTCTTCAATCCAGCGTACAGCATCTGCGGTTACCAGCAGGACATCACCTTCATCACCGTGATAGGCTCGAATCTTACATTTCCTGACGATATGATGAATAGTCTGGTGTGGAGCTCCGCAGTCACAGCCTGGATTAGGTAGCTTTTTCCACTTATGGAGAGCGGCTCTGCACCGGCCATGTCCTGTTCTGTTTCTATTCAGGGCAGTCCAGGTCTTGCGTGCTAGTTGGGATCCGTTTGGATGTCTGGGACCTGAGAAGAAGGTATGCAGGCACACATCTTTTGCTGCTTCCCGTTGACTTTTCCACTCATCAAGAGATTTAAAAACCTTAGCATCCATGGCAGCAGCATCAAACAGAGTAGGATGGCGTGATTTTGGTCTATTAAGATTTAAAAGTGGCAATTCACTATGCACGGGTAGACTAGGATTTTTGGAGGTCTTGTGGAATTCCTTCATAAGGGAAGATCAGGTGGCATTATACCAGATAGCAGTGGAAGCCATTGAACTGGAGTAGATGTGAATCCACCATATATGATGCACATTGTGGTATTAAGCTGGGTGTCAACAAGACTTGTACGATGACTGTTCAATCAAACAGGTGCACAGTACTCGGCACTTGAATACACCAAACCCAAGGCAGATCTAAAAGTAGTTCCACACAGTTTATGGAGGTTGCTGTTTCGAGAGTTGGGGGTGTTGTTTTTTTCGTTCAGTATTTCATTCCACTTATAATGTGAGTACAGCAACGCACGGTCGTGGGGCAGCAGCGTTGCATAGTCGCGCATGTCAAATATTAAAAAAGTTATTCAGACCAACAGACCAGTCTTAATTACAGTGTGTTCTTGTACTGTGCGTGTACTACGAGTGCTTAATAAATTAACTGAGCATACTACGTGGAAGAGACAAAGACAGTCCTGTGTAGGTGGAACGAGGAAACTTGTGCATTCGCGTGGAGCATTATCTCTGCCTCCGCCTAACATCCACGTCACTCTCCCTTCTCTTCCCTTCACTGAAGCACAGCAGCTGACAGCAAGCTGTAGCACACACAATACGGCGAGCTCGTCAATTTGAATCGCGCACCTGGAAGTAACAAACTAACCTAATTTCCTCGATACCTAAACCGATTGCACCATCGTCCTTTACATAATACAGATACACCCTGCTTCTATTTCCATCCCTTCAGTGAAAATTAAGGAGATGCGCTATGCAACCCGCATATCAACAATGTCTTGCAGTTAGTGATAATACACGGCGCTATCCTAAAGACGATCGTACTGGAGCCCAGTTGTGAATCTCTGGCTTTTCGAGAAGCAGTCTGATTTTGATTATTATAAGAATAAGTCCGCCTCTGTGGTGTAGTGGTTAGCGTGATTAGCTGCCATCCCCAGGGCCCGGGTTCGATTCCTGCTTCAGTCACGAAAATTTGCAAACTGGTACGAGTGCTGAAACGGGGTCCACTCAGTATCGGGAGGTAAACTGAGTAAAAATGGGTTCGAATCCCACCTCAGCCATCCTCGCAGTGGTTTTCCGTGATTTCTCACTTCTACTCCAGGCAAATGCCAGGATGGTACGTAACTTAAAGCCACAGCCACTTCCTTCCCCCTTCCTTGTTTATCCTTCCGAATCTTCCCATCCCCCATAAAGCCCCTGTTCAGCAGGTGAGGCCGCCTGGGCCAGATACTCTTCCCCGTTCCCAGTTGTATCCCCCATCCAATGTCTCACGCTCCAAGACACCGCACTTGAGGCGGTAGGGGCGGGATCCCTCTCTGATTCCGTGGGAAAAACCAACCCTGGAGTGTAAACCTATAAAGAAAGATAATATTAATAATAATAATAATAATAATAATAATAATAAGAATAATAACAGAGCTTTAATGCATGGAAGAATGATAACTGATCACTAATATTTCGTTTCAATGAAAGCAAATGTCCTGTAGAACGGAAGATTAATAGAATTATTAGTACTGCTTGCGAATTATCCATTATTCTCTTACACATCCACAGTAATTAGTAGGATTATGAAAAACCTTCGATCAGAAGGAGCCCCAAAATGATTGCAACATGAAACAAGCAGCCTGTTATACTAATTTCAGAATATGTTTGTGAATATTTTTAAATAATATTTTGTCTCCTAAATTTTAATGATAATTTATAGTGAAAACAGTCTTGGAGAATGACTATAACACGAGGATAAGTACATTCAAAGCAAAGGTAATGGAGTGGAATCGAAGTCAGGTGATGCAAACAGTGTTAGATTAGGAAGGAGATCAATTTTTATGTTGATAGTAAAATAACCAATTATCACAGGGGACTTAAAATGCAGACTAACAAAAGCATGGGACGCCTTTTTTTTTAAGAAAAGTAATTTGCTCTTTTTTTCGAACAATGATATAGCGTTACACACATGTTTTTGAATAATTTGGGCTGGAACGTGGCAATATATGCAAGTGAAACGGGGACGATAACTAGCTCAGAAAGAAAGAGAATAGAAGCTTTTGAAATGCGGTGCTACAGAAGAATGCTGTTGGTGATATGGGTAGATCGAGTCACGAATGGAGACATACTGAATGGGATTGAGGAGAGGAAAACGATCTGGCTAAATTTAACCAGAAGAAGAGGTTATAATGGTAGGCCATGACGAACAGACCAGAGTAGATGTAGTTATGTAGGAATTTAAAGGTTAGCACAGGATTTGGTGGCTGCATCATACCGGTCTATGGACTTATGACCCAAACAACAACAACAACAACAACAACAACAACAACAATCACTTGAAATATTGTGTGAAGCAATAATATCGGTCAAAATATCAATAATTAATTTCTCGTTCGTAGAGAAGAAATATATTTAAATCAGAAAATGTTTAGTTTCTGTATTAATTGCCAAGTACAATCTTAAAGTATCCAATACTTTTTCCTGGAATTGAATCTTTCTTCTCCTTCTTGCACGTCTTCTTCCACACCCTGTTAGGATAGCGGATGCAAAATGGGACAAACATGTGGGCTTGGACCTGTTTTACGGCCGGATGCCCTTCCTGACTTCAACCCTACTCGAAGGAATGTATTCACTATAGTGTGTTTCTGCGGGAGTATGGTGTGTTGCGTCGGTGTTGGGACAACACAAACACCCAGTCTCCGAGTCAAGGGAATTAACAAGACCAGGTTAATATCCCCAACTCAGCTGGAAATCGAAACCGGGACACTGTGAAACCAACGTTTCGACACTGAAATTTCACTGAAGAATGTCGCTTTTTCAATCGTGAAAAAGCCGAAAGATTTAAAAACCTTAAATGTTTTTTAAATTAAATCATGGTTTAAGAATAATTTTTGATACGTTTCGTTTTTCATGGACGCTCTTCAGCTGAATAACCCAGATGTTGGATGGTAAGATCCGCAGTACTCTGGATGTACTGTAATGGCGGACAGCTGGCAGCTTGGGCGAGAGGGGGTGTGTTGCATTCGAAAAGCCAATAGCATGCTAATCATAAAACCACACAGTTCAGTAAAATATAATAACAGTTGAGCTACATTGTGCCATTCCCTTTGAACTGCTACTTAATTAGTTGCTAATATGGGCGCAGCAATTAGTTCATAAATATGAGGGATACACATGAACGGTAATTATATTATGTGAGCCACATAGCCAGATACCGAATGGGTGACAAAATGCAACCCTTCACATTGGTACCAATTCTCTAACTGACGTAACGAAGTTATTAAAGGGACCGATAGTGCGAGTGACACTTTGAAGTTAACTTCTGTCTTTTCAATCGTGCGACACTGATTGATATCAACAGCTTAGCAGACTGCATCGCAAACCTATATAATAGCAGAATGAGATTCAAAGCTAGGTTTGACGCACTTCGGTTAAGATCAGCAGGCTACTGAAAAGTGTTTCAATTCTTTTTAAAAGTTTCTGAAATGAACCTTTATTTCACATTCTTTATTGCTGTATGACATTTTTTTATTAATTTAAACTTTTAATAATTTAAACTTGTCAATAGTCCATCTCTGTGGTGTAGTTGTTAGTGTGATTAGGTGACACCCCCGGAGGCCCGGGTTCAATTTCCCGGCTCTGCAACGAAATTTGAAAAGTGGTACGAGGGCTGGAACGGGGTCCACTCTGCCTCGGGAGGTCAACTGAGTAGAGAGAGAGAGAGAGAGAGGGGGTCGATTCCCACCTCAGCCATTATCGAAGTGGTTTGCAGTAGTTTCCTCCCACTTCTCCTTGAGGCAGATACTGGGACGGTACCTATCTTAAGGCCACGGCCGCATCCTTCCTCCGTCCTTGTTATTTCTTCCGAACGTACATTCCCCTAACAAGGTCCCCTGTTCAGCATAGCAGGTGAGGCCGGCTAGGCGAGGTACTGGTCCCCCTTCCCAGTTGTATCCCCAATGCAATGTCTTACGCCCTTGAGGCGGTAGAGGTGGGATCGTCCACTGACTCCGAGGGAAAAACCAACCCTGGAGGCCAAACAGATTACGGAAGAAACAACGAAAGAAGAAAGTAAACTTGTCAGTGAATTATATTTCTGATAGAATGTAAATTTATCTCCTTACCTAATTTCATTCACCATAATTCATTTCATCATCATTAGCTCCTGAATTGAGATTGGCGTCAGGAAGTGCATTTGGCATTTCATCACACTTCATCCCCGATCCCGTATCACGCAACGGTACTGAGGGGTAGACATACATTTTATTATTTTTATTATTATTATTATTATTATTATTATTATTATTATTATTATTATTATTATTATTATTTCGGTTTGGCCATCTATGGAACACGTTTGGTAATCTTTGCCCTAATTTTATCCTTCTGTGCCTTTACTCTCCTTCAGTGTCTTTCCATCCTTTCTCCTTCTTGTTCTGTATAGGATTTCCCTTTTCTCACTGGTATCTGCCCAGTCTCCTGAAAAACGCGGAAAGTTTTGACGAGTTGTCTAAACCCATCTTCGTCAAGTCTAATGTCACTTACAGAAACCATTTCCGCTCTGTCCTCCTCTTCAGTCTGTTACTGTCCATCCTCATCAAGTGTCCATAGAAGTGTACCCTTCTCTTCCTCATCAATTCCTTCCGTTCTTTGAGACAATTACTTTACCGGGCGAGCTGACCGTGCGGTTAAGGTCGCGCAGCTGTCAGACTGCATTCGGGAGATAGTGGATTCGAACCTCACTGTCCGCAGCACTGAAGATGGTTTTCCGTAGTTTCCCATTTTCACACCAGGAAAATGCTGGAGCTATGCTTTAATTAAGAACACGATCGCCTCCTTCTCACTTCTAGTCCTTTCCTAGCCTATCGTCGCCATAAGAACTATCTATGTCGATGCGACGTAAAACAGATTGTTAAAAAATAAAACGTCTCTGACCTCAGCCAGGATTGCGCCACTGAGGATGGACACTCTCTATACACTAGTCCACCAAGGACATCTTCAACAGTCTCTGTAAATTCACGCTTAGCATTTCCCTTTAAAGGGACCTGGAATTGAAAATCCGATGAAAATTATCAGGTTTTTAATTCTGAATTTTGAATCTGTAATTATCAGCCTCTTTGGTGTAGTGGTTAGTGTGATTAGCTGCCTTCCCCGGAGGCCCGGGTTCGATTCCCGGCTCTGCCAAGAAATTTGAAAAGTGGTACGAGGGCTGGAACGGGGTCCACGCAGCCTCGGGAAGTCAACTGAGTAGAGGTGGGTTCGATTCCCACCTCAGCCTTCCTGGAAGTGGTTTTCCGTGGTTTACCACTTCTTCTCCAGGCAAATTCCGGAATGGTGCCTAAGTTAAGGCCACAGCCGCTTCCTTCCCTCTTCCTTGACTATCCCTTCCTACCTTCCAATAACCCCGCAAAGCCCCTGTTCAGCATAGCAGGTGAGGTCGCCTGGGCGAGGTACTGGTCATCCTCCCCTGTTGTATCCCGCGATCCAGAGTCTGAAGCTTTAAGAAATTGCCCTTGAGGCGGTAGAGGCGGGATCCCTCTCTGAGTCCGAGGGAAAAATCGACCGTGGGTGTCATGTTGATGGAATCTTTGCATATCTGCTGAAGCAGTAGGTGAGGTATATTTATTCTGGCATTTCTGAGGTGACATAGTTACATTGAATTTACAATTCGCTGGAGGAGATTAAAGATTCTTTTCGCGGTCTGTCACACATTAATCTCCTTAAGAATGTCTACATCGTCGAACACAAAATCTCAATCAATGTGTCAATAGTGTAATGTGGAGCCGTTGACAGAAACGGTGTTAATAGGAATCAAGACCCTTTATTTTGATGTTTTGTTGTTGCCGCAACATTCAATTAGGGGAACATCACAAAATATAAAATTATGAGTATACTGGGCTTGAGGATACGCTCTCGCACTGCAGCTCGACTCAGAAAGAATAAGGCATGCTGAGAAAGCAGTTAAAAATCTGCATCAGAAGGCTAGGCAGCCCAGAAGTGGTGCCAAGAGAAAGGTTAGAGCTGAAATTGAAGACGATATAGATCATCTCAGGTATGAAGCAGACATGCATTGGTGCTTTGAATTCAAGTGCCGTATTTTTAATTTTTGTACACAAAAGGAACATTTTCTCAGATTTTGTTGAATGTAGGGACTTGAAAATTTGCAATTACATTTATAGTGACAGTATCTACAGGCTGAAATAACCTTTTGGTTATTGAATGTATATTTGTGATTTAAAAGTTCAAATTTGTGGGGGAAATATAATGAAAATATCAGCCTTCTGAATAATTCCAAAATTGAAAACGAATTACTATTTCTAAAACAGTTGTTTCAATAATAATCAAATATATGCATTTACTGCACCCTTTTAGTACAGGCAGACTCGTGCAGTACAACCTGTAAAAATTTCAAATGGATACGTCGAACAGATTCTGAGATTATGTTGCTTATATGTAGCATGGTTTAACACTCTGAACAGTCCCCTTAACATTATAGTCTTGTCTATGTCATTCCAGGTCTGCTGTAAATGCTAGTTTAATTGCTGGAACACTTGAAACCATCAGAAACTAAACCTGTTTCAAGTGTTTTATGGTATGAATACACGTTTGATGGAGCTTGCTCTCATAAAACTCGTCCGAGGAAAGGTGATGACGTTATTGGTTCTATATCCAACTAACTAGTGTTACGGTTCTCAGAGACTCTCGTCTCGTTAAGTTCATTGTTCCTGCGAAAACTGCTATGTGAAATATTTCAGCTTAGAACTACGGGCGGTAAGGCTCTATGATTCGATATGTTTGTCTTCTGTCCATAGACTGGTTTGATGCATCTCTCCATGTCACCCTATCCTGTGTTAACATTTTCATTTCTACATACAGTAAGTACCACATCCTATACCTGCTTGTCATATTCAAACCTTGGTCTACCCTTACCGTTTTTCCCGCTTACATTTTGTTCAAAAACTAACTGAGATTCTTAAGATGTGCCCTTGTTCTCGTCAAATTTCGCCAAATCGTTCTCATCTCACCAATTAGACTCAGTATCTCTTCATTCGTGATTCGATCTACCCATCTCACCTTCAGCATTCTTCTGTAACACCGCATTCTATTCTATTTCTTTCTGAGCCAGTTATCGTCCATGTTTCGCTTCCATACAATGCCACCCTCCAGAAGAAAGTGTACGAAGACATCTTTGGGATTCCTATATCAGTGTTCGATGTGAGGAAATGTCTTTTATTAAGAAAGGCCTTCCTTGCTTCTGCCACCATTAGTTATTTTACTACCCAAGTAACAATATGCAACTACTTCCTTTTAAGACTTCATTTCCTAATCTAACATTTCCTGAATCACTTGACTACTAGCATGTGGTATTAGTATTAGTATTCGTATTAGTATTAGTATTAGTATTAGTATTAGTATTAGTATTAGTATTAGTATTAGTATTAGTATTAGTATTAGTATTATATTAGTATTAGTATTAGTATTAGTATTAGTATTAGTATTAGTATTAGTATTAGTATTAGTATTAGTATTAGTATTAGTATTAGTATTTATTGAACATAACAGGCGAATTAGCCCCAATACATGTTCACAAGGTCCCTTCCATGCATGACAACTAACAACAAAAGAACAGAAGAGAAACACAAGATTCCTTGGGCATGCCATGAGGTCCATTGGATACCCCGGAAACGTGACACTCCCAAGGGAGAGTCACCACAGCAGTCATCCTCACTCCCTACATGCTACGTCCATCGTCTCCATTTAATATTAAGAAACAAATAAAATGAATAATAAAAGATAATAAAACAAAAGCAAGAAATAATATTAATGACAATCGACTGCTACTGTCTGGCCGTGTCATCACCCCTAGTGAGAAAGCCGCCCTCCCGACGATGACATGACTGGCCCTATCCTTGGGGCCCTAAAGAAGACCCCAATAACCTTACCAGATGACAGTGCGTTTCTCTCACCATTCCATTGCGACCGGGCACGCGAAGCTGGAGCCGCTCTCCTCCCATATCCCGCCTCTCACATGTCTCCCGTCCTACTCCGTCCTCTTACGGGTATGTCCTGCTCTCCCTTGCCCATCACTCCTTACCATCTCCTACTATGCATAAATAGTGAGAAAACAGCACATACTAGCATGCTGTATCATTGTCTTGTGATGAGACACCGGCCCATTTTCATCTTATGGTTAGGAGCCACCTGACACGGTCTTCCATGAAAGATGGATTGGTGAAGGTAGGTCGATACTTTGGCCTGCCGGTTCGCCTGACCTTACCCCTTTTGAGTTTTGGCATTGGGAACATGTAAAGTCCATGGTGAATGATGTTTCCATAAATGATGTGGTTACACTACGAGAACGCGTGTTCGATGCCTGTGATGCAATCCGGCAACAGCCAAGAATTGCAAGGGATGGCGGTCACCTTGAACACTTGTTGTGAAGAGTACACCAAAGACACGATGATAATGGGTATACGACCAGCATTTATAGGATCTTTTATCCTTGATTTGTTGTGTGCTGCCTCCTCTGTAAATATTAGAACCTTTTTTAAGGACACCCTGTATTTTGGAAGGTTTTCGTTCAGCTCCTTGACTGAAAGATTCTCGTGTCCTGCGATTCTGAAAGGACTAGGTTCGATTCCCGGCCAGAGATTTTAACTGGATATGGTTTATTCCTCTGGCTCGGGGACTGGGTGTCGAATCTGTGGACAGTTTCTAATAGGCTACGTAGGGAGTGAATTAATGCAGAATATAAGGCTAGACATGGAAGTTAGCAAGAGGGTGCAACAGGGCAGTGCATTCTACCAGAGTGTAAGAAACCTTGTAGTATAGCGATCTTTCTTTTTTTCTTAATCTGGTTTTCGTGCGGAATCAGTGAAGGATGCCACCTCTACGCCGTCAGTGTTCTAGAGCGTGAGACATTGAGTCAGAGTGATACAACTGGGGAGGAGGACCAGAAACTCGGCCAGGCGGCCTCACCTGCTGTGCTGAAGAGGGGCCTTATGGTGGTGGGGGTGGGGGAAGATTGGAAGGGAGAGGCAAGGAAGAGGGAAGCAAGCCGACGTAGCCTTAAGTTAGGTGCCATCCCGGCATTTGTCTGGAGGAAAAATGGGAAACCACGGAAAACCACTTCCAGGATGACTGAGGTGGGAATCGAACCCCCCTTCTAATCAGTTGACATCCCGAGGCTGAGTGGACCCCGTTCCAGCCCTCGTACCACTTTTCAAATTTCGTGGCAGAGCCGGGAATGGAACGTGGGCCTCCGGGGATGGCAGCTAATCACACTAACCACTACACCACAGAGGCAGCAGTGTAAGAGATTATGTACAAAATGTAATGACCTATGTGGCTGAGACCTGGACAATGACAAGGAGGGGGAGAGTAGAATACAAGAAGTATGATATGAAAGACAGATTGAAAAACGAAGATGTGAGAAAGGAGGTCGGAATAGAGAACCTAAATGAGAGAAGATGGTTTGGACATGTAAAGGGGATGGAGGATGAAAGAATACCAAAACAGGTGATGGAGATGAAGTTTGAAAGAAAACGAGAGAGGGGGAGACCTAGATGAATGTTGATCGATTTGATATAGGCGAGTGCAAGGAGAAGAAGAAGAAGAAGAAGAAGAAGAAGAAGGAGGAGGAGGAGAAGAAGAAGAAGAAGCTTGGTCTAGGACGAAATGATGAAAGGAGAGAGGAAGGCGGAGAAGTGCCATAAATGCCCCGACCCGGCAAGAACTGGATAAGGGGAAAGCATGATGAAGAATATTGACAAATCGATACTTTCATTAAGTATCCATATCGATTTAAATATCAATATTTTAATATATCGGAACGTCTCTAAAACGGTGTGACTCGTTTAAGCATGAGTGTCCGGGAGGTGGGCAGCCGAATCAATTCACCGCAGACCTATGATCCTATGATCTTCTTCCTCTTATTTTCCTACCGCTTTCCCCCCACACGTGTGGGGTTTGGGGATGCGAACTGCGTCGCACATGTGGATTTGGTCCTGTTTTATGCCGGATGCCCTTCCTGCCACCAACAATATATGGAGGGATGTATCACTATTGCGTGTTTCTGTGGTGGTTGGTAGTGTAGTGTGTTGTGTTGTGTGAATATGAAGAGGAGAGTAGCGAGACGAACACAAACACCCAGTCCCCGAGCCAGAAGAATTAATCAGAAGCGATTAAAATCCCCGACCCGGCCGGGAATCGAACCCAGGACCCTCTGAACCGAAGGCCAGTATGTTGACCATTCAGCCAACGAGTCGGACTCTAACACTCCTTTAATTTACGAAACAAACTTTTTCTGCTCATTTTTGGTTTCTTACAAGTTGTTTTACGCTGCACCAACACAGATAGGTCTTATGGCGACGACGAGATAGGAAAGGGTAGGAGTGGGAAGTAAGCAGCCGTGGCCGTAGTTAAGGTACAGCCCCAGCATTTGCCTCTTGTGAAAAAGGTAGACCATGGAAAACCATCTTCAGGGTTCGAACCCATTATCTCCCGGATGCTCACAGCTTCGCGCTCTAACCTCACGGCCAGCTCGCACTTCCCTACTCCTTATTTCTCTCGCAGGTGCGGGTTTTGCAGAGTGAGATTTGTGGAGATGCAGTCTTACCGTAGTCCAGAGACTTGGATTCTATCTGCAAGAACGTCTGTTGGAATGTACTATCCTTTCTTGGCTTTCTGGCACTCACCTCAGGGCACATGATATATTCTCTAGAATACCACCCACAACACACATGTGCATCTAGGGTAACAAACAACTCACCTTGCCGTGTGATGATGAAGTAAGTTCCACTTGGCGTTATTACCACAGAGATCGCACACTTCACTAGAGCTGTGGAGAAATTATTGCATAAGCATTCCACTGTTCTCAGATAAAACAGACGTCTTTCCATTCCTAGAACAAGTTTTTTAGTTATATGGTCGTTTATTATTATGGACTATTGTTTATTATACCCTTCGGTAGTTCCATAGCCGACCGGGAGTGGACTGCTTTGTTTTACATTATCTTTATAGATTCACTTTCAAGAATTCATTACATTATACTTACTAACAATGAGTCAGATACAAGTATTTGGATATTTGGGAGAATCTACGACTGGGGGCGTGATAGACGAGTGACTTCATGCTTCACTTCTCACCAAGGTGGCTGCCGCTCAAATTCTGCCAATTTCTATGATATTTGGATTCCACGTAAAATTGAGGTCCTGTGGCTATAATTATGAGATGTACAGTCACGTTAAACTACAAACTTGATTTTGGAATCTACAACTGGGATTGTTAAGTGATGAAAATTAAGAAAATGTTCTACTGAGCAGATTGACCGCGCGTGTTAATGCGCTACGGCTGTGGAGCCAAGCTCAACATTCGGGAGACGAGTGGGTTCAAACCCCTGCCCTGAGAATGGTTCTCTGTAGTTTTCCAATTTTCCTTCGAGGCAAATTCCGGTATAGTTCTTTTAAAGGCTACGGCCAATTCCTTACACTTCCTTCCCCAATTGCCTCTCATCTTGGCCCTATTTCTTAAAATGTTTTTCACGAATATTATTAATAAAAACGATTAATATTAGTATTATGTTTCATAAAGTTGTTAGCTAATAATATTTGTAATTAGTTTATGAGTCAAAATTATTTGTAGATGTTAATATTAGTTAAGTTTTTCATAGACAACGTGACTAATAAAAGTTGCCCATATTATTGGGATTATTTGCATTAGTGTATTTTGAATCATAATCCATTTATTAGTGAAACCAAAATGGGTAGTATTTCGATAGTTTGGCATAAAATTGTGAAGATCAGTGAAATGTTTGACTCTGATTCGAATAGTGATGCGGAGAGGGTGTATATTCGCCGTCCAAGAACTTTTAGGCCAATAACGCCCTCTACTGGTATGGAACAAACATATGAATACAATGAGAGGTTTAGGATAGATTACAAAACATTTGAATATGCGCTTGTAACTTGTCAGGACGTCTAGACAACTTCTGTACATGGCTCCTGAAATGGAAGACAATCATTTGGAGGAAGAGGATATTCAGGATGGTCAGGAAGTTCCAGTCCAGACTCAATAAAATCTCCATTTCTTTACGACCTCTTCGCCTGAGTGAACTTTGTGACGACTGAATAAAAACTAAATAAAAGACAAATGGAATGGCCACCAAGCAGAGTAATGCTTTTTGTTTGCTTGGATGAGCCATAACAAAGTTACCTTTATCATTTACTATATAACAATCATTGTTTGCAATGTAACTGAGTGTGCCGGTCTTCTTCTCCCAGCTCCTGAATGCCATTTATGAGCTGGCGAATGCTCAGTTTTCAGCACTAGCCTCCTGCTAGTAACAAACACAAACTAAGAACATGCAACAACAATTGTATCAGCTGACTGATATTATGGGTGAAGGTATTTTATTAGTCATGTATGAATCCCTATGGATTTTGATATTATTAGGTACTATTAGTTAGCTCCGTGGCTCAGACGGCAGCGCGTCGGCCTCTCACCGCTGGATACCGTGGTTCAAATCCCGGTCACTCCATGTGAGATTTGTGCTGGACAAAGCGGAGGCGGGACAGGTTTTCCTCCGGGTACTCCGGTTTTCCCTGTCATCTTTCATTCCAGCAACACTCTCCATTCTCATTTCATAGCATCTATCATTCATTAATAAATCACTTTGGAAGTGGCGACCCCATCGTACTAACAGCCTATATCTGCTTCATTCATTACATCCCTGACCTGGTCAGTGACTGGAAAACAGGTTGTAGGTTTTCATTTTTCATTTTCATTTTCATTTTCATTAGTTAGCTTTATGAAACAGGCCCCTGGAGGGCCCGAGTTTGGTTCTCGGTCACGTCAGGAATTTTTACATAGACATAAGGGTTGGTTCGAGCTTACACGATTACAATTGGGGGGCTCTCTCACGGTGAGATAGCGGACCCCGGTCTAAAAGTCTAAGAATAACGGCCACAGAGATTCGTTTTACTGACCATGCGTCACCTGGTAATCTGCAGGTCTTCGGACTGAGCAGCGGTCGTTTGCTCGACGAAGGCCCGTCAGGGTTGCACTGCCATGGGACTTGGTTGTTTTAACGTGGATATGATTTTTTGGACTGGTGTTTATCTGGAATTAGTGTCAACAATTTCCCTACACCATTGTAACCTTGGCAACCACTGTACACCTGGTCAGTAGCGTCATCTTCTCACTGTGCGCTTTGTTCTGTAGCTAAGAGCTTGAGAAAATCTTGAGCCACGTTTTAATTCTCAGTCAGAATTAAAATCCTTGAACTGGCCGGGAAACGAACACAGGGTCTGTGAATAAGAGAGGCAAGCTACCTCCACACAACAGGGCTTGCTAATAATAATAATAATAATAATAATAATAATAATAATAATAATAACAGGAGACCGGATCTGCGGTGTAGTAATTAGTGTGATGAGCTGTCACCCTCCGGAGGCCCGCGTTCGATTCCCACCTCTGCCATTCTCGAAGTGCTTTTCCGTGTTTTCCCACTCCTCCAGGCAAATGCCGGGATGTACCTAATTTAAGACCACCGCCGCTTCCTTCACGCTTCCTTGTCTGTCCCTTCCAACCTTCCCATCCCTCCACAGGCCCCCTATTCAGCATAGCAGGTGAGGCGAGGTACTGGTCACCCTTCCCAATTGTAATCCCCCGACCCAAAATCTTACGCTCCAGGACAGTACCCTTGAGGCGGTAGAGGTGGGATCCCACGCTGAGTCTGAGGGAAAAACCGACGCTGGAGGGTAAACTGATTAAGAAAGAAAGAAAGAAAGAATAATAATAATAAATGTATACTGAGAAAGCTGGAAGTAAGGAACTGTGAAAGGACCGTGGCGGCTGTAACACTTGTTAATGTGGCAGTGTTGATGTCGGAAGTGCGCCCAATTGAGCTCAACTCAGCCTATCGCCACTCGGCCAGCCGCAAGACATGACTTCCGCTCGCTGCAATGGTAAACTGGAGATGCAAGTAAATGAGACGAGCGCGCTCTATAACTGTGCAGTTGCAGGTAGGTACAGTTTATTAACCTTAATGGCATATAAGTTATAAGTGGTCCCCTTCTGTGGTGTAGTGGTTAGTGTGATTTGCTGCCATCGCTGGGGGTCCGGGTTCGATTCCCGGCTCAGCCATGAAATATGAAAACCGGTACGAGGGCTGGAGCCTCGGGAGGTCAACTGAGCACAGGGGTTTCGATTCCCACCTCAGCCATCCTGGAAGTGGATTTCCGTGGTTTCCCAATTCTCCTCCAGGCAAATGCCGGGATGGTACCTAACTTAAGGCCAAAGCCGCTTCCTTCCCTTTCCGTTGTATATCCCTTCCAAACTTCCCATCCCTCCAAAAGGGCCCTATTTAGCATAGCAGGTGAGGCCGCCTGGGTGAGGTACTCGTCATCCTCCCCAGTTGTATCCCCGACCACCAGGCGAGTTGGCCATGCGGTTAGGGGCGCGCAGCTGTGAGCCTGCATCCGGGAGATAGTGGGATCGAATCCCACTGTCGGCAGCCTTGAAGATGGTTTTCCGTGCCTTCCCATTTTCCCCAGGTAAATGCTGGGGATGTACCTACAGTAAGTGAAGGCCACGGCCACTTCCTTCCCATTACTAGGCCTTTCCAATTCCATCGTTGCCGTAAGACCTATCTGTATCGGTGCGACGTAAAGCAAATAGCAAAAAAGTATCCCCGACCCAAAGTCTCACGCTCCAGGGCACTGCCCTTGGTAGAGGTGGGATCACTGAGCTCGATAGCTGCAGTCGCTTAAGTGCGGGCAGTATCCAGTATTCGGGAGATAGTGGGTTCGAACCCCACTGTCGGCAGCCTTGAAGATGGTTTTCCATGGTTTACCATTTTCACACCAGGCAAATAAATGCTGGGGCTGTACCTTAATTAAGGCCACGGCCGCTTCCTTTCCTGTCCCATCGTCGCCATAAAACCTATCTGCGTCGATGCGACGTAAAGCCAAAAGAAGAAGAGGTGGGATCCCTCACTGAGTCCTGGGGAAAACACAACCCTGGAGGTTAAACTGATTAAGAAAGAAGAAATGAAATTATAATTGAGTAATGGGATATGCAATTCCACAATTGGCCTCAAGTATATTGAAAACTTCCAACCTTTGTTCACTTGACGTTATCAGTTCAGACGTTCTGGAAAGAATAGCTTATAGGCTAAAAGTTAATTGAGGGGTCTAGTGCAAAATCCGGGATGGCTTTATTTTTTAAAGTTGTGGAAAACAACAAAACTCTTCCCAGAAATTCAGAATGTTTTACTAAATATTTTTGACAAAAATATGACTTATGTCTGGAGGTCATCCAAAAATTTGTGTAACGTAACGAGACAAAATGTTTGACGGAAGTGTAACCATAGCAACAGTGCAGCCTGTGATGTAGGTATGGATGGATGGTCAGACAGTGTTACCTAGCAACCGTGCAGGCGGTGATATAACGAATGGATGGATGGTCAGACAGTGTTACCTAGCAACCGTGCAGGCAGTGATGTAGGAATGGATGGATGGTCAGGCAATGTTACCTAGCAACCGTGCAGGCAGTGATGTAGGAATGGATGGATGGTCAGACAATGTTACCTAGCAACCGTGCAGGCAGTGATATAAGGAATGGATGGATGGTCAGACAATGTTACCTAGCAACCGTGCAGGCAGTGATATAAGGAATGGATGGATGGTCAGACAGTGTTACCTAGCAACCGTGCAGGCGGTGATATAAGGAATGGATGGATGGTCAGACAGTGTTACCTAGCAACCGTGCAGCCTGTGATGTAGGTATGGATGGATGGTCAGACAGTGTTACCTAGCAACCGTGCAGGCGGTGATATAACGAATGGATGGATGGTCAGACAATGTTACCTAGCAACCGTGCAGGCAGTGATATAAGGAATGGATGGATGGTCAGACAGTGTTACCTAGCAACCGTGCAGGCGGTGATATAAGGAATGGATGGATGGTCAGACAGTGTTACCTAGCAACCGTGCAGGCAGTGATATAAGGAATGGATGGATGGTCAGACGTGTTACCTAGCAACCGTGCAGGCAGTGATGTAAGGTATGGATGGATGGTCAGACGTGTTACTTAGCAACAGTGCAGGCAGTGATGTAAGGTATGGATGGATGATCAGACAGTGTTACCTAGCAACCGTGCAGGCGGTGATATAACGAATGGATGGATGGTCAGACGGTGTTACCTAGCAACCATGCAGGCGGTGATGTAAGGTATGGATGGATGGTCAGACCGTGTAGGCGGTGATGTAAGGTATGGATGGATGGTCAGACAGTGTTACCTAGCAACCGTGCAGGCGGTGATATAAGGAATGGATGGATGGTCAGACAATGTTACCTAGCAACCGTGCAGGCGGTGATATAACGAATGGATGGATGGTCAGACCGCGCAGGCGGTGATGTAAGGTATGGATGGATGATCAGACAATGTTACCAAGCGACCGTGTAGGCTGTGTCTTATGGCAGGTTGTCATCTGAAATTAGCACACATTGATGGATAGCCATGACCGGGAGACATATTTATGATCCTTTGATTTTCGCAAACGAAAAAGTGGTTTCGTTTTTACAGCATACACTATCTTACTAGTCCTTTTATTGCAGTTTAATACTATTTACTACAATCATAGATTTACTAACTTAAATGTAAACAAGTTTTGAAGCTACCCTTTTTTTCAGTGAAATGGTCTATAAATCTGACAAAGAATGCACTGAATACCACACACAGAATAGTTTAACAGCAATGATAAAGATGTCATTCTATATAGCCCAACTGGCAAGTCTTACATGGAAAAGTTCTCCACTAACACGCATTACTTTCACTTTCGGCGGTGGCGTCATTTGTGTCTTCTAATGAAGCAAGGGAAGTGTGGAAAGGAAGTTCATTTGACGATAAATATTTGTTTGCCAACATAAAGTCATCACTAAGTTTTGCGGAAACTATGCGCAGACTCTCTTTCGGAAGTGTAAACCACTCATTGTTGCCTGGTTGTTCCAATTGGAATGGTTGGGTGACAATGCGTCATGTAGTTGTACTGCAGTTCATTTCATCCTCGTGGTATATTGTATCAACAGCCTGTGTAGCACACGGGGTTTGTTTACGTGCCGTGGTGTATGGCACGTTCAGTGAGTCGGAGGCTGTTTGGCGGTTCACAAATGTGTCTGTAGTTGTCTTTACGTTCCTCCTCTCTAGCAAGCGGGCCTGACGTAGCAGACAATCCGGCTTTAAGTTCCTGCTCTAATTACAGGCGAAGCATGTTCGAGCTTACCCGCCATAAATTATCTGTGCGCGATATCTTTCAATATAGAGGAGGGGAGGAATTGCTTCCTTCATTTCCATTTTTATGGCACGTCTGCTACTGCGTGTTTTGAGTGAATATTGATGTGACCATTCCTCATACCTATGTTGAACCACTTTCCCGTATTTACCTAGCGCTAATGAAATGGACTCTATTGGCCATCTGGGGGAATATTCAGTATTTGAACAATTTTTTGTATCCTGTCAGTTGACTATCTTTTCCAATACGGCCATCGTTTAGCGCAATTTTCTGGATCCCTCGATAGTTACATATCACTCGTTCATAAATCATAGTTGAAATTGCCTTAATGGAGGTCCAAGTGGACAATGTCGATTCTGTCAGATGTAAGTTTCAAGAGCAACTGAGTAGGTTAGAAGCATAACTCACATGCTCCAAAAACATAAATTTTCACAAATGACGAAAAACGTGTTTTACATGCGTCGTGTACATGACCCATATGTGGACATCAATATGTGTGCGAACAAAGGCTAGAAATCAAAATCTATATTTCAGATTATGTTTGTTCTTTGAGAAATTACAATTATTTAAGATGGTATTACGGATCATGTGAGTTTTGTAAAAGACCTATGGAACATGTAAGTTTTGACTAGTCCCATTTTGGATCTTGTGATTTTTGATACTGAGCTGTAGGGATGATGTTTGTTTTGCGGTAACTATTTACATCGTGTTGCGACTCGATATGCAACACATTTGGTTCCCATTAAAAACCACTTTCTCTTCTACTTGGAATATATAATTACGTTCTGATGTTAATTTTGCTAAATACCAATTAATCTTCTTTTATTGACACTGTTTGTGTTCGTTTACAAAATATATTCTGTATTTTGGAATGTCGTTTGCAATTTCATGAAATAAATGTCTACCGTGCACATTTCTTCAATTTAGTGATCAAAGAAATTTACAAATTGTCCATTCATGAGAAATCTTTCTTCTTGCTAGGGGCTTTACGTCGCGCCGACACAGATAGGTCTTATGGCGACGATGGGATAGGAAAGACCTAGGAGTTGGAAGGAAGCGGCCGTGGCCTTAATTAAGGTACATCCCCAGCATTTGCCTGGTGTGAAAATGGGAAACCACGGAAAACCATTTTCAGGGCTGCCGATAGTGGGATTCGAACCTACTATCTCCCGGATGCAAGCTCACAGCCGCGCGCCTCTACGCGCACGGCCAACTCGCCCGGTATTCATGAGAAATAATTATTGGTCAAGAAG
This sequence comes from Anabrus simplex, assembly GCF_040414725.1. NCBI lineage: Eukaryota > Metazoa > Arthropoda > Insecta > Orthoptera > Tettigoniidae > Anabrus > Anabrus simplex. The sequence goes on from NC_090267.1 coordinate 487,493,992, forward strand.
AAGAGTAGAATGTTATAATTAGGAAAATAATACAAACTTATTAAGCATTCCTTGAGAAGAAAGTAAGTTTCAAATACCAAAAGAAAATAAGCTGCGTACTAAAATAACACCGAAGTTTCGAAGGAGATTAACTCCTAATACTGAAAATAATTTTACTCTTCTATGTCTAAATCACAACATTAAGTTCCTCTTGCATCATGTCGCATATACACTGATGATCCGATTTGTTCTAATAAATGACATCCTTATAAAATTTGAGCTCCTCAAATTCTCTCCAGTTTTCACCATAATGGGCAGTCAAAAGATTTTTAGCATCACTTATTTTCTCTAAAGAGATGGAATTATTTGGTTGGATGAGTTCGGGATGCATAAGTGCATTCACCCCAGATTTAAACACAGATCTAAACACTCCAAAGTCATTTCCGTATGTTTGTTCCCCACGCACAAGAATTTTATTTCCTACTCCGCACTTTATGTAAATGCACTTTTAAATTGAAAAATGCCATGATCCTGGATTTCGTAATGCATTTTGCACACAATTCTTGAAGTCGGTGACACTGGGGTCCCTTTCTACCAATTTCAATGTTGACTTCCATTCTTTTCATTTTAATTTCTATATTTCCACCAAACACACGGTCTGGGGGAATGTAATTTTAATCGGTGACTGGAAAATAATTTCAGTTCCATCTAGACGTGGGGGAGACTTTACGGAATGCCAAAAGATACACAACGCAACCAAAGTAGAATCCTTATTCTGTACAGCACACCCGTCATATACCAATGAATTTGTTTGTAATGCGACATGTCTAGGGAGCTTAATATATCACACATACATGAGAATATAGTGTTTGAATCTAGACTGAATTCATTTTTGTCCAACAATAAGAAGTGACATTGGAACGGTTTAACTGAGATTTGCTATGACCTTCAATAATAGTAAAATTCTGGACATAATTTTGTCTGCAATAATAGCATGACTGATCTGGTACTTTGGACAATGGAATATTTTTCTCAGAATCAAATGAAAGAATTAATGTTTCAACATATTTGCCCTTCAGCGTGTTAAAAATGCCGTATACTTTAACTTGTGAACCCTTTTTTCAGAAGTTAATTGAGTTTTCATGTCAGGGTCTCTGTCGTGTTTTATCTTTTCAGCTAGAACACACATCGGTCCAAGGTGTACCAAAGCCTACGTTGTATTTTATGTTAAATATGTACCTGAAGTAAGATAGCTTCACAAGGATGTTTTCGGGCTTGGAATAATAAATTTTCCATAACATTTTACAGTTCATATTTGAAGGCAGATACCGTCTTTCTGTTCGTCGTCTACAGTAATGTGTCTCTATACACTTTAGACTATTGATAACATTCATGACACAATCTTTCTTGGGTCCATAATCTGCCGCCCTCCTGAAGCCTCTCTGCATTTGTACAAAACCTTGCTGATGAAGCTGTTTAGTGATATAATTTACTCTGAATAGCGAAACTCCCAGTACGTTTATAAAGGTTGATAAGGAGACTGGAACTTTATTTTTCTGTGTGCTTCGTACAAAATATTTTGTCATTCTAAGCAGTTACGATTTTTATTTTTGACTTGATTTGTCTTTTCAAGGTGGATGCCTGGTGACGTTGCGAGTTTCCACATACTTCAATATGAACTGATTCTGATAATCTCTTTCTGGTTTTTTATCAAGCAAATAATGAAAGATTTTAATATCGTTCACAGAAAGTGAGCAGCAATTAAATGCTCCTCCACGGTGTTGACCTGTTGGATACTCGGGCAGCACTGAAGGTTTCTACCTACAATGATAGAACAAACGACACTGTGAGGTTATGTTTACTTTCCAAAAATGGACTTAAACTATTAAATTTGTGATTCCTCACTGTTAAATTCCAAAGAGAGTGTCCTATACATTCTTATGTGGAGGAACAAATCAAGCCAATAACAATAACCAGTTTAATTTGCAAACAATGAAGAAAACAGGGTATTCTAACCTCATTCGTTTGGCTTCCTGCCTTTTTCACATTTCTGGATGCTGTAAACGTTTCCGTGGCCTTCCTCTTTCTCCAAGAGGTGAAACATTTTCTTCCATAACTTATGTCTCAAATCAGTTTTATTCAAACCACTATAGTGAATGGTATTCCCCAAAATAACTGAACAGAACCGAAAACACACTACACTGGCATGAATATTTACTACTATACAAGAAAATGACGCCGGGTGAGCAAATCGGTGATTGGTCGAGATGAGGTACGGGACAAAACTCACAAGATTGCGTGGACCATGAGACTTTTCAAAATAGCCATCAAGTTTAACACCTGTTTTCTCAAGGGTCTTGTGCCAAATGTGAATAATTGTTTCGTCAATTATGTTCTACGTATAAAGCTGTATGAGAATATGTCGTCATGTCGCCCGTGATCTTAATTAAGGTACAGCCCCATCACTTGTCTGGTGTGAAAATGAGAAAGTACGGAAAGCCATTTTCAGGACTGACGACAGTGGGGTTCGAATCCACTATCTCCCAGATGTAAGCTCACAGCCACGCGGCCAATTCGCCCCATATTCTATGTTTCACCGAGAACAAATTACTGTGAATTGATACAAGGAAAAGTTAGACACTTCACTGTTTCCTTTACGAATACGTTGGTCTTAACAAGTACTTCGAGCAAGAGAACGCTGAAAAGATAAGCTTGTCTCACCGCCAACAGCGGCCAACGGTAGTGGGTGTAGTAGGTACGTAGAAATGAACACTTTTAGCGTGGATATGTTGGCATCCAGCTGGAGATAGCGTCATCAAACTCGGAACACAGTTGCAACCATGACAACCACTGTACACTCGGTCAGTAGCGTCATCTTTTCACTGTGCGGTTTCTTCGTGTAACTAAGATCTGAGAAAATCTCCTATCAAGTGAACCCCGTTCCCCTCCTCAGCCCGGAATTAAAATCCTTGAAGTACCGAGCAAGTAGGCCGTACAATCAGGATATAGTGTGTTCGAACAGCACTATCGTCAGCCCTGAAGTTGCTTTTCCGTGTTTTCCCATTTTCACACAATGCAAATACCTGGGTATGTACTTTAATTAAGACTACGTCTGCTTTATTCGCACTCTTATTCCTTTGCTATCCCATCGTCGCCATAATATCTATCTGTGCCGGTGCGACTTAAAGCCAATTATAAAATATATTGTACCGGGAAATGATCAGGGATGAAGGCATGAGATTCACACTTAGGGGTGGACGGTTCTTATGGAGCAGGTACAGAGAGAGGTATACGCAGAGCGGAATAATAGATGAGTTTAAAAGCTTTATTTATTCATCTCAATGAATTTGATGTGTATATCTCCTATTATTTCTGGCTCGAAATATTCAATTAAAGTAAAATATCTTATGAACAGATTATTATTTATCGTCTTGATATTTGAGATTAAATCAATGGCAGCGAATGTCTGTCATAATATCAGAGTTCTTTCCTATATTCTAACATTATATGCATATTATTTCACTTCAAAAATAATTATTTCTTCATTTGTAAAGTTCATGAAGTTCTTCCTAAAGTTTGACTAAATAATGTATAAAAGAAAATTATTTCGTTTCAAACAAGTATTTCTTCACTTGAAAAATTTACGAACTTCTAAAATCTTTCTAAATAATTTAACATTTAAAAAACATCGCAAAATTATTCTTATATAGGTCTGTCCTATAGTCTCTTTAAGGATTGATATTTAACACTTAGAGAATATGACAAGAGTAATATGATTTCTAACGAGCATCAGTTAATTGTTTGTAAAACTGCCAACGAAGTCACCGATTCTAACGTTCCACTTATAAGAAAGTTCGTTTGGTGGAATCTTAAGGATGGTTTGAAATGCACTCATATCACATGTATACTCTGGAACTGAGGATTGGAATGTAGAGAGATGCGGTTCAGTGAACAGCGAGTTGAAACCATAGGGAGCCGGTGTCGTGATGTCATCCCCATGGTACCACGTTCAACTCCCTCGTGCAAAGTATGAGAAATCTTAGTATCGTAGTGACTGAAAGTTTCCAAGTTCAAGACGAACACTTGTATTATAAGTTCGTTGAAGATAGTCAGCGTAGAGTTGTACTTCCGCGATGACTGAGTTCGAGTCTCGGCGTATACATTCGCATACGTCAGCATGTTTGCACGTCGGCTGCGAGTTCAGCACTGTTTTCTGCTCAGAAAATCCTGGCTCTTTGATATGATTCTGTAGAGTTCGACTTACTCCCCTTTTGGCAGAATTGAATTTCTTTATAGTGGAATTATTCGCAAGTCCCTAGGCCGATTTTTTTTTACGAAATCGGAGTATCTTGGCCTTTAAATAACTGGCTACATGATGATATATTTCAATAATTGATATCTTATCGGGATCAAAAGTTAGCAGAATATGTTCTAGAAGTTTCCATATCACCATGTGCTGTGCACGTGATCGGTGCGTCACTTCGAGGTCAACTTCCAGCGTGGAGCTTGTGATGTAGTTTGCTCGCTAACTGCATGCCCGGGTCGTGCCGTTGCGGTTCATGGCACACAGAATGCATGCCCGGGCCGTGCCGTTGCGGTTCATGGCACACAGAATGCATGTCGGGGCCGTGCCGTTTACGTAGTTGACATTGGAAAAGATAATGTTCCACACCGTAAGCGGTTCCTGGTGCAATATATAAAATAAAAATCATAGAAGTGACCGAAAAATCAACCCATGGCCTTGGAATAATGGACAGGCTTACTATCTCTACACCACAGAGCTGGTTAATAACAGTAATATTGCAAGGGGCGATCAAAAAGTTTCCGTTCGACGACTGTAGAGTCCTGAAAAGGGATGCCAATCAGACAAAAATCACCGTAAGCATTGAAGCAGTCATCCCACCGACACACCAGGTTGAAGATCCCCGTCTGGTAAAACACTGTGTCCTGTTCCGTGAAGAAGTCCTTAAGCGCCTACTGCATATCGTCGTCCGTCAGGAAGCCTCGACACTGCAAGACCTTTTTGAAGGGACCGAAGGCATGATAATCGCAAGGGGAGGGATCAGGATTAAAGGTCTCACCCAGCGCCCGATCGTTGTCCGTAAAGGGTGAGGCTGGCCTTCCAGATCGACCGGCGTCTTGTGTCGAAACGCCACCCGCATGGAGCTAGGTGCACAATTCCACAACGGTGGTTTTCGACAGACATACTGTCCCATACTGTTGTATGTCCGGCGCTCCCTTCTCGCTCCGCCAGCCAGCTACACGCGCGCCAAGTGTCATTCTTCTAGCCTCGACGCGCAGCCCTCAGTGCGCGTGCCTGGACCGTCGTGTGTGTACTATAAAGAGGAACTCCCAGCCTGTCCTGAGGCCCATTTGCCCCGGTGTCCAGCTCCAGAATACACCCTACGTCGAGCACGGAGGCTACTCCTCTTGAAAATGTGCTTCGGCCAGGTGGACTGAATTTCTGGCAGTACGAGGTATCACCTCTGGTCACCGCTCCTCTTATTCCGCTGCCCATATCCAGTCATACTATTACATACCGTTATATTTCCCTAATTAATGCAAGCTCCCTTGGTTTCGCCAAGTAAGAATTCTTCCAACATTGAATTTGCTTTTATGAACTCAGCAAGGAAGGACTTTCCAAAACATTTATGTCAGTACTTCTGATAGTTTTCGACTATCGACTTTCATATCAAGAACTATATTTTCGAGATAGTAGTGGATGTAAATATTGCAAACCTGTATATAGTGTACAACAGCTAGACTCTTTCTCAAGATTCCTAATTCATTTTGCTTCAAGTTAAATTTCAGTTTTATTTGTGTAAATAGTGTATTTTGCATTTGAAGCGAATAATAAAGTTGTGTTTTGTAAATCTCAACCTTGGTTACAACACATACACAGTCTTGATTCTTCGATGGATATCCACCTATGTTTGTCCTTTGGTAGCCAAGAACAGAATAACAGTACGTTGGTCCTGTTTGGACGCATTTGGTAATAACGTCGGCTTATTTCACGTGGCCGCATTTAACGCACGACACGACTGCCACACTAATCCCTTTGCCCAGGGTAACTAGAATATAAGGTAGGCTACTCCGGCGGTTGAAGCTTCCATTGGCTGGAGCGCTCTGACGTCACGCGGTATGAACGATAGCGAGTAAGGAACACAGTCGCAGTACAGCAAGCCTGTGAATTCTCGTGCCTGTGAAACATCTTCTCAATCTTTCATCAAATAATAGTCTGGTTTAGTCCGATTCGATAAGTAACGGCACTTCCAATAGATTTAAAAACGTGAAAATGCGTTAAATTTCTTCACATGCTGAGCAGGTAGAACATCAACTATGAAATACATGACATATAATACGATAAGAAATAAAATATTGCCATGCAACTCAAAATAATTAATTTATTTCCTGATGAAGTAAATATTTAGATTAAATGGCATAGGAAAATATGCATCATATCGACATCTTTATGGAATTATATTAAATTATTAAAACGTACGTGTCAGGAGACTTAATTACTTGATGAACCAGCCCAAAGCTTAGCCTTCTTATTGCCATATTTTCTCAGTGCTAGCTCCTTACTCTTTGCATTAAAATGCCATATCCTAATAAATGTCCTGGTCCTTACGTAGAGACAAATTATTTTGTCATGGAATACTGGAAAATTTGACTTAATAATAGAAGTAAGAGTTTTCACTTTTTTGCATCTGGATACAGTCTTACCGTGAAACACACCTAACGAAATTTCGAACTGGGCTATATTTTTTAACCACTTATGACTGGGATGTGTGAGGCCCCCTTTTGAAATAACCGAGATCCAGTAACAGGTCTCTTCTCGCACGACATTTTTGTCTCTTTCTTTGTATTTACTGTATATCGGATCACGGATACTTATTATTTCACGAGCTTCGAAATATATTGAGAAATATAAGTTATTAGCATATAATAATGTTAATGTTATTGGATTTTACGTCCCACTAACTATGTTTTTGAGCACCTTCACCACCGGACTGAGACAGGATCGAACCTGTCAAGTTGGGCTAAGAAGGCCAGCGCTCTACCATTTGAATTGCTACTCAGCCCGGCTATTAGCACATAACAATAATTATAGAAAATATGATTTTCATTCAGTCATTTATATCTGACACCTTTTTACCGTACGAGCTGTAATAATGGAGATATTCAAGAGTTTATTACAAAGTGTTTCAACAACCAAGCACTGCTGACGAGGAAGTATTGTTATACCATCACAGTAGCAAACTAACTGGCTATGATGGTTGTTGTCGTTATTGTCTTTATAATATGCGAAATAATAATAATGTTATTTGTGTTACGTCTCACTAACATTTACGGTTTTCTGAGACTCGAGGTGCCGTAATTTTGTCCCACGGGAGTTCTTTTACGTGCCGACAATTGATAGCGCCACACAGGTTTCCATAATATGTTGACTGCATTTTAATCAGTAAAGTGGTTCTACCTCAGATACTGACAACACAAACACTGTTCACGTAGTGAACCACTATAAAATTACTATATATCCGTGATCCGATATACAGTAAATACGTAGAAAGAGATAAAAATGTCGGTCGGTCACTTGCTTTCTTGGCTTACACTGCGTGAACCATCAACGATAGACCCCAAGTGTAAGCGTACGAAATGTAGAGCATAGAATCCTCTACAAAAAAAGTCCGCGATGGCACATACCTATTTCCAACCGGCTGCCCTCTAGAAGCGATATGCTACAGTCCGCGGTAAAAAATGTAACTCCTTAAAATTAAATAAATATTTCGATATTATCCTCGAGTTCCTCATCAAAATAAATTATTTGACCTCCTCCAGTATTTTATAAGGATTACAGTAACCTTGTCAGGGCATTATTTGCATGAATAGTTCAGAAGTTATGACCATTTTAGACTGTAGTGGAAATACGTGTCAGCAGGTCGGGCGACCGCTGTCTCATACCACATGACGTCACGCAGAAGGCGGACAGGGAGAGAAACAAGTGAGCGCGATGCGGGAAGAGACCCCTGTGCCCTTTGCCATGCGTATAAACCCGCGTCGGAGTCGCGCTACGTTGCATGTCCGCTGCAGCAACGCTCACAAATGGAAACTTTTTGATCACGCCTTGTAATAATAATACTGTTACGTGCCAGTCCTTTCGTAGCCCCTTTCGGTACTTCTTGGAAGAGCCTGGCGAGTCAGCCAGCCAGGGAGTTTCCAGATGGCCTGGAGGGCATGGCCGGCCTTCCCTGTATTGCTCTCGTCGGCTGACTTACCTGTGGCTAGCCGCGGACAGTCCGTCAGTATTGGGCTCTGTGGTGGAGTCAGAAATGTTCACTGTCGCTTTTGCCCCACCGAAGTTAGAACGATGAGTTGTGGTTCTTGGTATTGGAGTGTCCAGAGAGTAGCTACATTGAAGAAGGCATACGGAACGGAAGATTGTGTACTACCCGAGATTACTGTATGTTTGACTGAGGATAGCTGTGAATCAGCGAGGGAAGCCTCTATCCTGAGTGTGAGGGTAAATGAACGTTCGCTATTGTATCGTCCTGCTGCTGAATACTGCTGAGTTGTTGTTATTCGGTTGTTCACTGCATGTGACTGTGTGAATTACTGGACTACACCTGGACTAGAATCAAGCAATAGTCATCGTGTGCTGTATAGCCCGTAACCCTGTGTTCATATCAAGCGGTGTACACACAACTGCTGTATGAGGTGATTAAACTCGGAGAAGTGGAAGTACGGATTAGCCATCCCCAGGTAATTCCAACCGGCCGGGACTCCTTACTCTCTCTCTCTCTCTCTCTCTCTCTCTCTGTGTGTGTGTGTGTGTGTGTGTGTGTGTGTGTGTGTGTGTGTGTGTGTGTGTGTGTGTGTGTGTGTGTGTGTGTGTGGTCTTCTGACCCCAACATGGCAGGCTCGATACTGGCTCAGACCGGTGGTGTTTGAAGATGCTCAAATACGTCAGCCTCGTGTCGGTAGATTTACTGGCACGTAAAAGAACTCCTACGGGACTAAATTCCGGCACCGCGGCGTCTTCGAAAACCGTATAAAGGTAGTTAATGGGACGTACATCCAATAACATTATTATTAATACAGTATTATAGTAATATAACAAACGAGTTTAATTCGTAACAACAATAATAATAACAACTTTCTTTCTTTCTTTCTTTCTTTCTTTCTTTCTTTCTTTCTTTCTGTCTTTCTTTTTTAAAACGTTCACCCTCCAGGGTTGTTTTTTTCCCTCGCACTCAGAGAGGGATCCCATCTCAACCACCTCAAGGGCAGTGTCCTGGAGGGTGAGATTTTGGATCGGGAATGAAACTGGGGAGGAGGACCAGTACCTCACCCAGGCTGCCTCGCCTTCTATGCTGAACAGTGGCCTTGTAGGGGGTGGAAAAATTGGAAGGGATAGATAAGTTAGGTACCATCCCGGCATTTGCGTGGAGAAGTAGGAAACCACGTAAAACCAATTCGAGGTTGGCTGAGGAGGGAATCGAACCCCCTCTAATTAGTTGACCTCCCGAGGCTGAATGGACCCGTTCCATCCCTAGTATCAAATTTCAAATTTCGTGCCAGAGCCGGGAATCGAACTCGGGCCTCCGCGAGTGGCAGCTAATCACACAAAGAAACAGGCAATAATAATAATAAACTCCGACTACTTGACTGAGTGGTTAACGTTGAGACCTTCGATTCATAGGGTCCCGGGTTCGATTCTATGCCCGTCCAGGTCATGAATTCTAATCGCGTATTATTATTTCTTCTGGCTCGGGGACTGGGTATTCGTGTTTGTGCCAGCACTCTCTTCTTGATACATATTTAGACAACACACTACCACTGAAACATGCAATATAGGGTTGTGTCAGGAAGGGCATCCGGCCAGATCCACATTCGCGACACAGTTCGCATCCGCAAACCCATAGGTGTGGAAAAAGCTGTAGAAGTAGAACAAGAAGAACTTGTTAATAAGGACACAAGGAACCTAATAAATAGTGTCGTGCCGGCCTGTATGGGTCATATGGTTGAGGCTCTGGCCTTCTGATCCCCAGGTGGCAGGTTCGATCCTGGCTCAGTCCGGCGGTGTATGAAGCTGCCCAAATAAGTTACATCAGTCTCGTGTTGGTAGATTTACTGGCACGTAAAGTACGGTAACTCCCGCGGTTTAATTTCCCGCGCCTTGGCGTCGCCGAAAACCGTAAGAGCAATTATTAGTGGGACGTAAAGCCAATAACATCATAATTAAATTGTGGCATCATAAACGAATGTCGTTGTAGCAGATGTAAGCCATCAGTCGAGTGAGGGTTAAATGCTCTTATAGAACAAAACTTTATTAGGCTTAAACATTTAAGCAATAGCACGAAGAATATTAACAAAAATGATATCTTCCTTTTATAATGACTTCCTAAATTTGAAACGTAGACAAAAGATGGTGAAATGTGGACTCCCAGTAACATGTCAGTGAAAGTCCGACTCGTTGGCTGAATGGTCAGCGTACTGGCCTTCGGTTCAGAGGGTCCCGGGTTCCATTCCCGGCCGTGTCGGGGATTTTAATCGCTTCTGATTAATTCTTCTGGCTCGGGGACTGGGTGTTTGTGTCCGTCCCAACACTCTCCTCTTCATATTCAGACAACACACTACACTACCAACCACCACAGAAACACGCAATAGTGCTCACATCCCTCCATATAGGGTTGGCGTCAGGAAGGGCATCCGGCCGTAAAACAGGGCCAAATCCACACGTGCGACGCAGTTCGCACCCGCGACCCCACAGGTGTGGGAAAAGCGGTAGGAAAAGAAGAAGAAGAAGAAGAAGTAACATGTCAGTGAAACGCTTGGAGGCTTCTGAAATGCGGATGCTCTTAGTTTCCTGGGCTGCTCGATCAAATAATACTCAGAAAGGCAAGTCGGGGACTCATTTGAGCAATAAACTTGCAAGTTGCTTTACGTCGCACTGACACAGATAGGTCTTATGGCGACGATGGGACAGGAAGGGGCTAGGAGTGGGAAGGAAGCGGCCGTGTCCTTAATAAAGGTACAGCCCCAGCTATTGCCTGGTTTGAAAGTGGGAAACCACGGAAAACCATCTTCAGGGCTGCCGACATTGAGCAATAAAGAGCAGAGGTCGAAGAGGTATCGGGAGGCGGCGAACTTCATGACTAGGAAATATTAAAGAATGGACTGGAATTCAGTGTTGAAAGACTTTTTCGAATAGCGAGAGATAGCACAACATTCAGCGCAGTGATCGCCAACATTCAGCGTCAGGGGGACCTGCTATGGTACTCTGAAGAAGAAGAAAAAGAAGAGGAAGAAGATTTTTCAATCGTTTCGCCTCAGTGTGCCAGTGGGATTGTCACACCTTTCCAAGACACTCTGTGCTCTGTTGAGACACCACTACAGTCTGCTTTTGTAGGACAATGCAATGACGGTGCGCTAGGGGAGATGTGTACCTCCACTTGTATAAATACCTGCTTTTATAACAAAAAACTACGTTCTCAGTCCAAGTGACGAGCCCACTGCCGCACTGGGGACGAAGCACTGGTAATTTCAAGGGCTTCTTCGTCTTTTTTTTTTACACGTTGCTTTGCGTTGCACCGACACAGATAGGTATTTTAGCGGCGATGGGACAGGAAAGGGCTAGGCGTGGGAAGGAAGCGACCGTGGCCTTAATTAAGGAACAGCCCCAGCATTTGCCTGGTGTGAAAATGGAAAACCACAGAAAACCATCTTCAGGACTACCGACAGTGGAATTTGAACACACTATCTCCCGAATACTGGATGCTGGTCGCATTTTAAGCGATTGCAGCTATCGAGCTCGGAGCTTCTTCTTGCAGTGCCTTCTCCATTACTAAAGGTTGGCCACAATCACACCGAAGTCTGTCCTCATCAGTCTACTGGAATCTAGTCCTGTCCAGTCCCGGAAGTTCGTAGGCCAAGGGCGGTTTCTTCGACGGCTACGTCCATCAGTTTTAGCCCGTACTTTTCATTCCTCAATAACATGCCCAAGGACACACCTCCACATGCGTCTGAGTACGACAGCACTGGAGACGTGGTCAGTCCACGAGATCGGTAACACCCTACATCTCGAGGGCATTTATTCTCCTTATGTTTTTACATTTCAGAGTCCATGTTTCAATTGTGGTTGCTAGCAGTGTGAAGTGTTTAGTGTTAATGAAGAGATTAGTGTTTAGACAAACACACACACACACACAAAATAATTAGACGCATCTGAAACCCTGGCCCAGACGAGAATCGAAACAGGGACTCTCTAAAATCAAAGCAGCTACGCTGAGCATTTCATAGCATAGTACCTGGAAGGATATTTGAAGTATAATACGGCCCTGAAAGAATAATGTTCATGATCTTCGTAGAAGAGAAAATCTACATTTATCCTAGAAATAAATACATACATAGTCCGCCTCTGTGGTGTAGTGGTTAGTGTGATTAGCTGCCACCCCCGGAGGCCCGGGTTCGATTCCCGGCTCTGCCACGAAATTTGAAAAGTGGCACGAGGACTGGAACGGGGTCCATTCAGCCTCGGGAGGTGAACTGAGTTGAGGTGGGTTCGATTCCCACCTCAGCCATCCTGGAAGTGGTTTTCCGTGGTTTCCCACTTCTCCTCCAGGCAAATGCCGTGATGGTACCTAACTTAAGGCCACGGCCGCTTCCTTCCCTCTTCCTTGTCTATCCCTTCCAATCTTCCCATCCCCCCCGCAAGCCCCTGTTCAGCATAGCACGTGAGGCCGCCTGGGAGAGGTACTGGTCATTCTCCCCAGTTGTATACCCAACCCAGAGTCTGAAGCTCCAGGACACTGCCCTTGAGGTGGTAGAGGTGGGATCCCTCGCTGAGTCCGAGAGAAAAACCAACCTTGGAGGGTAAGCAGATTAAGAAGAAGAAGAAATACTTGCATGTCGAGTGAAGAATTTTGATGTACGTCCGCAAAGAATCACTATGCATTGTCTCCAACGAATGGGGAAAATCCTACGACAGTCTGTCGATGGAATGTCCTTTCAGAGAACGTCAGAGTTGTATCTAGCAATGCAACTTTGAACAGTGTGTGCATACGGTTCCTTAGGAATTCTAGCAAAAGAAAAAAATAGCCAAACTTACGTTTACTGCCTTCCTCTTCTTCTTCTTTATAGGTCTTTCGGTGACGATGGGATATGAAAGGCCTAGAAATGGGAAGGAAGCGGTCGTGGCGTTAATTAAGGTACAGCCCCAGCATTTGCCTGGTGTGAAAATGGGAAACCGTGGAAAACCATCTTCAGGGCTGCCGACAAGGGGTTCGAACCCACTATCTCCCGATTACTGGATACTAGCCGCACTTAAGCGACTGCAGCTATCGAGCTCTTGCTGCTGCTTCTACTCTAATCTTTTCAACGAGTGGGACCAATCTATATCACCTGCGGACTTCGTCATTTGTGACAAGGTCGCGCAGTGTGAGACCAGATGTCAACCTGAGGATTTCATTTCTATGATGGCAAGTCACTGTTCCACTTCTTTTGATGAAGGCCAGCATTTAGTACCAAACCAACTGGATGGACTACAGGACGGTATATTTTTATTTCACCTCGCCTGACATCTTCGCACAGACTACATCAGTCATGGAACGTCACTGAAGCCACACACTGCTCAAAAGGTTAGATATTTTTGCACTGAGTGTTCCATCATGAGCAATTATAATTGTAAATCCTTATTTCTGGTAGATCAATACCATTCATTTTGATTGTATGTAGTGAGAAGTTCCGTTTTATTAACGTTAAGCCATAGGTCAACTTCATCAAGGTGGTCGTTCCAGCCGTGGACTTGATGTTAAAGGCCAGATTCTTCTTCAGACACCAACAGCACATCGTCAGCATACAGTGGAGTACCACGTAAAATTTTCTGCAGATCTCTTGTGCATCCATAACTGCGATGAAGAGGAGAGGCGAGAGAGCATGTCCCTGAGGTACTCCCACAGAAACAGGAAAAATATTCCCATAATCTAGCAGCTTATTGTATTCAGTTGCATCAGAGCAGTCTGGAGCTTTAGATATCACGGACCGCAAACCAAGTCAACTCGTGTGGCACTCGGTCAAGAAAAACGGGGTGTAGATGTATGGTTAGCATCTATCGTTCCACAATATTTCACGAATCCGCACTGTTTGGTGGTGTGCTGACAATTTGTCTCATAGTTTCATCGATAATTCGTACACAGATCTCATCGTTTGTCACAGAAGGCGTGCAGGGCGACATTCCGCTCCTTCCAAATGGGAACTGTGATATTACACGCTCAACCCGATTGGAAGCCTTCTCTCTTCAATTATCTTGTTAAAGAAACCTGTCAGTCATTGAGTTGAATCTCAGTGCTTTGCATTCCATAGTTCTGCAGGTAGACCGTCTGGTCCAGTTACCTTTCCTGGTTTCATCTTACCCAGTATTTCAACGAACACAGCCTGGGTGAAAGGCATAACCGTTCCATGTACAGGTGTGGATTCTCCTGTTGGATCATGTGGAAACTTCTCGTTGCTAATTTTACCAAACTATCCCGTTCATCGCTCTGTCAAATAAATTGGTTCGCAATGAATAATATCTGTTCCGTAAATTATCTCTGGTTAACCATAAGAAGGTACGGCCCTCATAGGATCTGGACTATGTAAGGATGGAACCTACCCAGAAGGCAAAACAGTGAAACCGGCAGGAAAACAGTATAACAAAGTTTATTAAGCAAGGAAAACAAACATCGAAGAGAAGGAAAAATGTTAAATGTTTCAAAAACTAACATCCCTGAGGTTTACATTGACACGTGTCTCGTACATTTCACAGGGGACCAGCCCTGTTCACCATTTAACATGCAGTGGACTCGAAAACAATAAATAACTCTGTTTACATATATCATCAATAATTCGACACTTTAAGTGACTCAAGAAGGGGGAGCACAAGATCCCCCTAGCGACCATTCAATGGTTTCAAATGTTTCTTAAAAGAGCAAATGCTCTGCCCCACATGATTTCTTACACCTACCAAGGAGGTACAAACTTTCGAAAACATGCTCTAAACTGCAGGAATCAGAACGCATGGTTCACCGAGAACTTTCTAACATACACTTGCTAGGTTTTAAACAACTTAGCCTTTAAAATGCCTTAAACTAATCTTTAGCGCCCATCAAGGGGCTTAGAAGAAAAGAAATGTCCTCCCATCATCCACAAGTTCAATGAAGTGTCAGACGCTTACCTCCCATACCCCAAGCGGTCCTGGGTTCGACGGAGCCGTGCGGTGCTCGAGATAGAGAAGGAGCCAGGCACGAAGTGAACAGTTGCTCACAGCGAGTCCGCCCGACCTTGCCAAGCGAGGCAATCGCGCAAGGCGACTCGCGCAGGCGGCGTAAAGAGAGCACGGCGCATCCGCAGGGGTAAGGAAGGGAAGCAAGGGGGGAAAGCATAGGGCAGATCGCTACTAGGGCGGAAAGCTCCTTTACCCTAGGGCCATAGTTTAGGAACATAATTTCATTTTGCCCGAGGGCATTACACAAGGGGACAAAATACCATAGTTATGCATAAAATAATCAGTAAACATTAAAATAGACATAATACACGGGATAAATGGAGAGGGGAAATCAAATTCATGGCACAGTCCTCCCCCCTTTAAACACCAACCAGGGTGACCAATTATTTTCCTCCATAAACATTCTTGCCATATAGTTCATTCACTTGCACAGAGAGTAATAATATAATAGAAATCTTGCCTTACAATTAATAAGATTAACAAATAGATATTTTGCAGTACAATAGACGAAAGTTCTTGTCACAATATCCCGGGATGTAGACAAGTAATAGTTTCACAAGGTAACATCTCAGTAGATTAACGAGACCAGACCGGCCTCACAAACCATCACAAATACGACGAAAAATATCTTCCCAGGCAGATGGGCAGTTCTTGTGGCAGAAACACGCCACATGACGAGAGAAAAGCAGTAGCGACCTGCACACACTAGGTCAAGAGTAGGCTGGCAGTGCATAGTCCGAGAAGAAAGAACGATGAAGGGCTCGGCAGCTGGAGACGAGGCACGCCAAGGCAGCTCACACAGGGGGCCCTTCCCATGCAGGCACGGGCGAAGATGGTCACTCAAGACACTGTAAAATAAATCAAGCGCCAGCAAACGTGTCGAATTGATGCCCAGCACCGGGGATATACAGGCAAGAGGCGGTTCGAACCACCGGACCGGGGTATGGGAGTGATGAAGGAGGAAGGGGATTCCGGGAGGACTTACACAATGCTTAACATACTACCAAAATTTCAAATAAAAGGAAAATAGCTCCCCCTTAGGCGGAACACGTGTCAAGGGAACCGAAGGGAAGGTAACACAAGGAAAAGGATAACACAGAAAACACTCATAGCAAACAAATGCCACAAAACCCAGATAGCACTAGGCAGCTTTAACCTGGGACAAATGGACTCGGAACACTCTCTCCGTCTCCAGATCTTTCACCAACAAGGTGACTGGTGTCAAGAAGTCAATAATCACACAGGGCCCGTGAAAGCGAGGAGCAAGCTTCCCCCCCGGGACAAAATTCTTAACAAACACCCTGTCCCCGACGGCAAGATCGGTAGGACAGCGCCCCCTATCATAGCGCTCCCGTTTCTTCTCATACGAGACCTTCAGGCTTTGTTTAGCCTTCCTCCAAATGGCCCTGATGTTAGGGGGGTCAATTTTTCTGGCAATAACTCATTTATATTCCACAAGTTGGTGAGCGGAGAGTTAGGAACGAAAGAAAACATGAGAGAATTAGGGGAAAATTTATGAGCCTCGTGTACCGCAGAATTGAAAGCAAATGCAAGCCATGGCAACGACGTGTCCCACCTCAAAACATCATCGTGGTGAAAGGCAATGAGGGCAGACCGCAAGTTTCGGTTAACCCTCTCAGCGTAAGAAGGTTGAGGGTAATAGGGGGATGTGGTAACATGAGAAATGGACAAGCTGAAACAAAATTTCTTAAACAGATTCGATGTAAAGGACTTGGCGTTGTCGGAGACTAAGTACTGGCAAGGACCAAAGGACGAAAATAGGGATTTCAAACATCTAATAGTAGTCTCAGAAGTGGCTAACCTCGTCGGAATCAACCAGGAAAAACGGGTAAAACCCCCACACAAACGAAAACGAATCTATTACCATCAGTCCTAGTTTTCGGCAAAGGGCCTACATAATCGATATAGAGACGCTGCATAGGGAGGGTAGCCTGGCTAGAAGACAGTACGCCGACACGGGTGTTAGGAGAAGGCTTACTGAGCGCACAAACCTTACATGCTTTAACAAGTTCACGTACTTCAGCGTCCAACCCTTTCCAAATAAAATTTTCCCTAATCTTCTCCCTGGTCTTAAATACTCCTAGGTGGCCACCGAGAGGAGTTTCGTGAAAGTATTTAAAAATCATAGGCACCAGGATTGAAGGAATAACGACCTTCATTTTATGATCGTGACGGGCGGGACAACACAGTACGCCATTCCTTAACACATAAGGATCAATAATTTTCCCTTCCTTAAGATCTTGAACAATAGGTGCCAAAATAGGGTCCTCCACTTGAAACTTAGCAACGTTGTGATACAATAATGGGGTATCAGACAAGATAGCCCCCGCTAGGGGTAATGACAAGGGAACCCCAGAACTCGACGATTCGCCCTCCTGAGTAGGCTGATCCGAAAACATGCGACTGAGAGAATCGGCGACTACGTTGTCCGAACCACGGATATGACGTACGTTGAACTGAAAAGCTGAGATCCTAATGGCCCAGCGGGACAGACGGCCAGTTTTCCTAGGTTTCCCTAAAACCCAACTCAAAGCCTGGTTGTCAGTCTCGAGTTCGAACCTTACATGCTCAAGGTAAAACGAAACTTTTCTAAAGCGAACAATACCGCCAATCCTTCTTGCTCGTATACAGAATACTTGGCTTCGACAGAAGACATGGTCCTAGAGGCATATGCAATGAAACGTCTCCCCAATTCTGAGTCCTGCAAAAGGACGGCCGCAACGGCAGACGCCGACCCAGCGGTCTGAACAATGAAAGGCTTGGAAAAGTCAGGCATGGCCAGCACCGGAGCGTTAGATATGGCCAACTTTAAATCATCAAAGGCAGCTTGTTGGGAGGGTCCCCATTCAAATTTGACCCCTTTACGTCGGAGGGCGTTAAGAGGCCCGGCTCGATTGGCAAAATTTGGAATGAATTTTCGAAAAAAGTTCACCATCCCAACAAAGCGAGCAACACCTTTAACGTCCAGAGGAGGTTTGAACTGGCGAATGGCCTGGGTGCGAGAATGATCAACAGAGACGCCATTGGATGACACAATATGTCCCAAGAAGGACATTTGGGGCTTGGCAAAGGATACCTTAGAAAGTTTGACCGTAAGACCAGCCTTGCGAAGACGGGACAACACTTCCCTCAAATGGCGGATATGATCCTCGAAGGTTTCGGAGTAAATTACGACGTCATCAAGATAGTGATAAAGGTAGTTGAACTTGATGTCAGAAAACAGTTGATCAAGCAGCCTAGTGAGGACGGCAGCGCCAGTGGAAATGCCAAAGTGCAAACGACAAAATTCGTAAAGATTCCAGTCCGTAGCGAAGGCTGTCAATTGACGAGACTCTTCAGCTAACGGAATCGGATAGTACGCCTGATTTAAATCTAAAACAGTAAAATATCTAGCCTTCTTGAACCATGAGAAGCAAGAATGCAGATCAGGGAGAGGAACTGACTGCAATACGACTTTCTTATTCAAGGCTCTATAGTCCAGCACAGGCCGATAACCACCTTGAGGCTTCGGGACAAGGAAGATGGGGGAGGAGTAGGCAGAAGTCGACGGGCGAATAATGCCCTGATCCAACATTTTATTAACTATCTCCTTTAACGCTTGCATTTTGGGAGAAGCCAAGCGATAGGGCAGTGACCTAACCGGAACCGAGTCCGTGTCCTCGATCTTGTACTCCAAAAGATTCGTCATCCCCAATTCTTCGATAAAAACGTCCGGGAAGGCAACACATATTTCCCTAATACATTCAGCTTGATCCTCAGGCAAATGACTAAGGTCTGTGCCATTTGGTCTTGAGGAGGTGAGACAACAGATGAAGAAACAGAATTAAACATAAGTAAGGGTATCTTAGTAGCATTACAATATTTAAACCAGCAGGAGCCCTCCTGCATATTCAACAGGAGCCCAGTATGCAAAAAAAAATTAGAGCCGAGGATTATAGGATATGGCAAATTTTTAGTTACATAAAGGGGAAATTTCCAGGAAAAATTAGACAGTCGAATTTTGCACTTTACCACGCCGGAAACTTCAACTCTCGAAGAATTCGCGGCAACAAACGACAAAGAAACAGGCAAAACGTCGGAAAATTTACAAACAGAACTATTGAGAGCAAACCACCTCTCACTGATAAACGAGACTACGCTTCCCGAATCCAAAAGAGCCGATACCAGTTCATTATTTATCTCTACCTTGACGAAGGGGGCTATACTCTTGATCTCGGTAGATATGGCTAAACACTGATCAGGGCACCCAGGAGAATATTCGCCGGAAGAAAGGCGAGAATAACATGGTTCTACGGGCGATAGATCGGGGAGGCCAACGCTTCCCGCTTCCCTATCTAGTCAGCTAACATTTGGCTTACGCGAACACTGCCGCGCCACGTGACCAGGAACCCCGCACCTGAAACATACAACATTAGAAGGCCTAGACTGAACCCTGGTGCCCGAACTGGCACCCGACACCTGTGCGCTAGTAGAACGAGCAGGGCACTTATTTCGAAGATGATCGGAAGCCCCGCAACCAAAACATCTTTTTAATGGGGCAGGTTTATTAACTAACGAAGAGCCAGAATTATCACAGGGCAAGGAAGAAGTACTCTCAACTCGAAGTGAATCAGCATGCCGAAAACCCTCCGCGGACATAACCATCGCTTCCAACTCGTCAAAATTACGAGGCTGGGACGCGAAGCATAAACATGAACGATATAATGGAGAAATGCCCTCCACAATTGTAGCCACAATTTGCTCTTCAGTGAAATTCAGCGCAAAAACCTTGGCATAAAACTTAATATCCGAAATAAACTCCGATAGAGACTCATCCAGGCGCTGCACTCTGAAATAAAATTTCTGGACTAACGAATGAAGAGCCCTAGGAGGAATGAACTGAGCCAATAAATGAGCATGAAACTGATGTAGTGAAGATTGGCTCGAAATAGCGTTTACGATTTTATTTGACAAAACCCCAACAGTATATGGGTAAATAATCTGTAGAATTTGAGCAGGTGTTAACCCAAAGACAAAGGCATGATCCAGAAATTCAACCAGAAACCGAAGAAAGGAAACCACATCGCTTGCCGAGTTTACTGAGTAACGAGGGGCACTTTTCAACATCATATTCAAAGGGTGAGGCATGTTCGAAAAGGGTGAGCTCAAAGGTGGCACAGTTGACTATTGTTTCAACGGGCGACAATCAGAAGGAGCATTTAAGTGAACAGACTGGTGCGGTGGAAGCGAAGCTCTCTCCTCGTCAAGCTCGCCACTACGAGTTTGTTGATTCAACTCGCCTTCTACCTGGGCAGGTGGGGCAAGAGCGGGCTTTGTTTTAATGGATAGCCCAGCTAACCAGGCCTCCACTTTCTCTAAAAGATCAGCTGATGTGTCCTTTAATTCGAGAACCTGACCCGATATTTCTTCCTTCAATTCCAGGGTAAGGAGATCTTCCACTCGTTGACAATAATGATTTAATCTACCCTGTAGTCTCTTAAGTTGATGAGGAGACGCCAGGTCATTCTCCAGAAAATCCATCACAGATGCAATATTGGACAGGTTCACCTGGATAAGGGACAGCGCACTAGCGACCTCACCTACGGTATAACGAGGCACAGTAATCGGTCTATTTAAGTTATTTCGTAACAAAAGTTCATCGGCCTTGACGGTGCCTTTTGACTCAAGGTTACGTATCCCAAGTTCATACAAAAGCTCCTCCTTCCGCAGGGAACCCGGATAAGGTATGTCTCGAATGGACATGGTGCGAAAAATACAAGGCACACGACAACTAAAGAAATCCTGAAAACGGAAGGAACGTTACGAGCCCAAATTCCGCGGCTAAACGCAACAAGTCCACATCCAACCACGCTCTGCTACCAGATTTATTCCGTAAATTATCTCTGGTTAACCATAAGAAGGTGCAGCCCTCACAGGATCTGGACTATCTAAGGATGGAACCTACCCAGAGGGCAAAACAGTGAAACCGGCAGGAAAACAGTATAACAAAATTTATTAAGCAAGGAAAACAAACATCGAAGAGAATAGGAAAAATGTTAAATGTTTCAAAAATGAACATCCCTGAGGTTTACATTGACACGTGTCTCGTACAATTCACAGGGGACCAGCCCTGTTCACCATTTAACATGCAGTGGACTCGAAAACAATAAATAACTCTGTTTACATATATCATCAATAATTCGCCACTTCAAGTGACTCAAGAAGGGGGAGAACAAGATCCCCCTAACGACCATTCAATGGTTTCAAATGTTTCTTAAAAGAGCAAATGCTCTGCCCCACATGATTTCTTACACCTACCAAGGAGGTACAAACTTTCGAAAACATGCTCTAAACTGCAGGAATCAGAACGCATGGTTCACCGAGAACTTGCTAATATACACTTGCTAGGTTTTAAACAACTTGGCCTTTAAAATGCCTTAAACCAATCTTTAGCGCCCATCAAGGGGCATAGAAGAAAAGAAATGTCCTCCCATCATCCACAAGTTCAATGAAGAGTCAGACGCTTACCACCCATACCCCAAGCGGTCCTGGGTTCGACGGAGCCGTGCGGTGCTCGAGATAGAGAAGGAGCTAGGCACGAAGTGAACAGTTGCTCACAGCGAGTCCGCCCGACCTTGCCAAGCGAGGCAATCGCGCAAGGCGACTCGCGCAGGCGGCGTAAAGAGAGCACGGCGCATCCGCAGGGGTAAGGAAGGGAAGCAAGGGGAGAAAGCATAGGGCAGATCGCTACTAGGGCGGAAAGCTCCTTTACCCTAGGGCCATAGTTTAGGAACATAATTTCATTTTGCCCGAGGGCATTACACAAGGGGGCGAAATACCATAGTTATGCATAAAATAATCAGTAAGACATAATACATGAGATAAATGGAGAGGGGAAATCAAATTCATGGCACAATATCAATAACGTAACAGCGTAAAGATAAAAGGTGTTAATCATATTTATGTATTTACTAGGCTGTATCCACCCGTACTGATGGATTAATCAGAATGAAGGTACAGTTACACTAAGAGGAATTTGGGAAAATGGAAGGTTAGTTTCGTGTTGCCTACTGTTGAGGCTCAAGGTCACATGGCCTCCATCCTTTATTTTTTGCACGCCGATACAATGTTGCAGAAGATATTGATATTCACAAAGGATCCGTAACTTCTTCCTTGCTGACATACTGAATTTTCGGCGGTTCCGTATGAGGACAGTACTATTTTAGGGATACTTGAAGCACCTTATTTAATCTAATGTTCCACTGTACACCATATCCGTCGTTCTGTTACCGTGAGCACAAACGAAGAATGATTTACTGCTCCTAACACGAAAATGTGCCACGAACAGTTTTAGCCGCGTGGGAAGCAGCTCGACAACCGTCGGTTTAGGCGTCCAGATTCAAACTCCAGGTCTTTCTTTTCTTTTTCTTTTTTGCCAGTGGCTTTATGTCGCACCGACACAGATAGGTCTTATGCCGACGATGGTATAGGATAGGCCTAGGAGTTGGAAGGAAGCGGCCGTGGCCTTAATTAAGACACAGCCCAGCATTTTCCTGGTGTGAAAATGGGAAACCACGGAAAACCATTTTCAGGGCTGCCGACAGTGGGATTCGAACATACTATCTCCCGGATGCAAGCTCGCAGCCGCGCGCCTCTACGAGCACGGCCAACTCGCCCGGTAACTCCAGGTCTCCGAACAGTTCGGTGAATAAAGAATTTTACGAAAGATGTAAGGAAAAATGATCAGTGGTTTTCCAGTTATAACAAATCTGCACTTCGCGCACCAGCTGCTGGACAATATCCACTAGGACTTAGACAATAAAACATTCCGCTTATGCTATCGAACTTATCGAAAAAGTGTACAGGGGAAAAATGTTTTAGAAATAGATTTCCATTAAGGTTGATCATGAATATTTTCCGGAGGAGTAAAATCACAGTATCGGTCTTGCTATAAACACTCAGTCCATTAAGGAATTATGAGATGGTATGGACCCTAAAACGTACCTTTAGAGATGTCTATGTGCAGTAGTTATAAGAAATCAGCTCTACGCGCACTCGCCTTTGGGCAATGTCCGCTAGGAGTTAGAATATAAAACATTTCGTTAAATATCTCCCTCCATCGAAAAAGTGTACATGAGAAAATAGTTTTAGAAGTAGGTTTCCATTAAGGCTCGCGGATTTCCATTAAGGTTGATGATGGGTACATTTTGGATGACTAAAATAACTATTTAGGTCTTCCAATAAATTCCTAGTCCATTAAGGGATTTTGAAGTGATATTTACCCTAAAACCTACTCATGGATAGGTGGATTCTATGTGTGATGTTTGGGTGAAATAAGTTATATCCAGTGCTTTTTTCAATCATAAGAACTGAAACAAACAAACAAACAAACAAACAAACAAACAAACAAACAATTTAACTTCTTCTTAATCTGTTTACCCTGCAGGGTCGGTTTTTCGCTCGGACTCAGCGAACGAACCCACCTCTACCGCCTCAAGGGCAGTGTCCTGGAGCGTGAGACCTTGGGTCGGGGATACAACCGGGGAGAATGACCAGTACCTCGCCCATGCGCCCTCACCTGCTATGATGAACAGGGGCATTGTCAGGGGATGGGAAGTTTGGAACGGATAGACAAGGAAGAGGGAAGGAAGCGGCCGTGGCCTTAAGGTAGGTACCATCCCGGCGTTTGCCCGGAGGAGAAGTGGGAAAACACAAAAAACATTTTTCCAGTATGGCTGAGGTGGGAATCGAACCCTCCTCTACTGAGTTGACCTTCTGAGGCTGAGTGTATCCCGTTCCAGCCCTCGTAGCACTTTTAAAATTTCGTGGGAGAGCCGGGAATCGAACCCGAGCCTGCGAGGGTGGCAGCTGATCACACTAACCACTACACCACAGAGGCGGACAACAATTTAACTAACAAACAAATAGACACCAGAGCTACATGGTCATTTTTACACCTGAAACGGATAACTATAAGAGAATTCCGCCAAAATACTCAATGTGCAGTTTCACGGTCGTTACGATTTTATATATAGACTTCTTTGAGTTTATATGCGGGCCACCTATGGACCGCGGTGCTGTGTTGTTGTGGATGTTTGCCGCTTCTAGTGTTCTTGACGGAGGATTTGGCGGCTGATTTCTGCTTCATACCTTTAGTTTCGCTGTCGGCCCAATAATCCTTCCTGTTCTCGCTCAACTCTAACTTCACAAACGATAAATCTCATGCCAGATCCGTATTAAGTATTGACTAGGAGGATAATTAACACAATTTTGCACAATTTGTAAGATGAACTCTATCTTGCACTCCTCAGACAATTTCCTTGAGACAATTTCCTTTATTTATTTATTTATTTATTTATTTATTTATTTATTTATTTATTTATTTATTTATTTATTTATTCGTTATGCCAACTAAGCGGGTTTGAACTTCTTAGCACTTATTTTCTTCTTCTCTTTCCAATACCTCTTCATCCTCTCGCTGTGTTCTTTGTTATGTTGTTCAATCCATTCTGTATTTATTCGGGTTGGCTTTACAGAAAATTTGTGTTCGTGAATTAGCCGACAAAACACGTGCCTACTAGGCCTAGACTGACCTTGGGCCTTTATATCGACAGCAGCGGAGAACATGTATCACACTATTCATTTTCTTGGTCGAAAGATTTTTCTGAACATTTTCCTTTTTTTGATTTTTCGATTTTTTACTTCATGACAAGTGCCCACTGCAATGCAATAGGTCCCTTATTAGATTTATGATTGGGAAAAGCTTGTGTTGTATTGACTGTCTAACGTCTTTCATTTCAGAGTTGTGTCGCGCAAAGTTGTCAAGAAAAGTCAATGGGACAGTGAGTCACAGTCCGTATTTGTGTGTATTGAAACGTATCTGACTCAGTAAAGATCTCAGAGACTGCTTGTTATAGCCGGCCATGGCTTGCTGCATAGCGACGAGAGAAGTACGTCACAGTAGATGGATATTAGTGGCAGTTATCATTTGTTTGACACCAAGTGAATGTTTCTGCGGCTCGCATGGTGGGCGCTGACTTGTGTAAACCATGTGCCCACCTACTGAAGAAGTGGCTGTCACGCTCCGCTAGCCTCTGTCCAGTACTCTTTTACACCAAATGTCGCTAATTAGGCCTGTTTCCGGTGTGTGCACTCTACTGCATCGGATCAAACTTTTCACGCTTCACTGCAAGGATTTCATTATCAGAGCGATTCACGTGTCACAGCATTTTACCAAGAAAATATCTATCTTTACTGTACTTCTCTTCAATCTGATAAAGAGTAAGATACGTATTTCTAGAACATATTTTGAGTAATTATTGCAAGAATTTGAACTCCAAAACTCCAAGAAGTAATTTGCATATACAGTCGAAACAGAGCCTCCGTGGATCAGGCGGCAACGCGCCGGCCTCTCACCGCTGGATTCCGGTCACTTCATGTGAGATTTGTGCTGGACAAAGCGGAAGTGGGACAGCTTTTCTCCGGGAACTCCGGTTTTCCCTGTCAACTTTCATTCCAGTAACACTCTCCACTATCACTTCATTTCATCTGTCAGCCATTAATTATCGCCCCAGAGGAGTGCGACACGCCTCGGCAGCCGGCACATTTCCTATCCTCGCAGCTAGATGGGGCTTCATTCACTCCATCCCTGACCCGGTCACTGACTGGAAAACGGGTTGTAGGTTTTCATACAGTCGAAATCGTTTATTGTGTCATCGCTTTTAACTACCCATTGGATCTTCTTCTTCTGCCGCTTTTCCCACACTTGTGGGGTCGCGGGCGTTAACTGTATCCCACATGTGGATTTGGCCATGTTGTACGGCCGGATGCCCTTCCTGACGCCAACCCTATCTGGAGGGATGTAATCACTACTGAGTGTTTTTGTGGTGGTTGATAGTGAAGTATGTATGTTGTGTGAACATGAAGAGGAAAGTGCTGGGGCAAATACAAACACCAAGTCCCCGAGCCAGAAGAATTAATCAGACGGGATTAAAATCTCCGACCCGGCCGGGAATTGAACCCGGAACCCTCTGAGCCGAAGACCTCAACGCTGACCATTCAGCCAAGGAGTCGGACGGCGTATTGGATATAACAGCGAAATTTAACAGTCCCGTCTAAATCTATCTATAAATATCTATATAAATAAAATCTTAACGACCCTGTGTCTGTGCGTTGACTATTTTGGCGAAATTTTCGTTTAGTTATCTGTTTCAGGTGTAATAATGACTATGAGCATATGTTTAAGCTTTGGTGTTTGTTTGTTTGTTTGTTTGTTTGAGTTCTTATAACTTGAAAACCACTAGATATCTTTTTCTACCTAACTTCGTATTTATATTCCGCCTGTCCTTGGGTAGGTTTTAGGGCCAATATTGTTTCTAAATCCTTGAACTGACTGGGGGTTTATACGAAACCGAAACCGTGATTTTGCACTCTCACAAAATATACACAACAAAACTTAGGAATCTACCTGCCTTAATGGAAATCAGTTTCGAAAACTTTTTTCTCACGTGTATCATTTCGCTACGAGGGTCAATAGGAGAGGTATCATTAACGGACCGTTTATCAGTCTAACTTCAAACGGACTTTTTAAAGCTTTTTTGTCGATTTGTCTGTTCGTCCGTTTGTTGAGTTCTTATAACTATGAAATTGCTCTATATATTTCTAAACTTTATATCTTCCGTTAGGTAGTGTCGAATACTCAGGGCCGATTGCAGAAACGGTATTTAGACGATGTTTACGGTTAAACAATGCCTAAGTATGGCTGCCGCATTGCAGAGACGTTATTTATCACTTAGACACTGTCTAAAACCGATGTTCAACACTGCCGAGAGCACTCTTTAACCTCAAATGAGAGGAGTGAATCACAACAAGAGGTTATGTATCGCGAAATATGTGATTTATATTATCATGTTGAGACGATTCCGGGAAGAAAGGTTAGTCCGACGGCCTCTCTGTGGGTCGCCCGCTGCAAAATCGCAACAATTCGTTTGACATGCACGGGGAGATAATCATAAAATACGGTTTCGCTTTTCGAGATTTGTTTCTTGAGACTGACAAAGTGACAGTCCGGTAACTGTCAACTTGAATACAAATCTTGGCAACCGATATATTTTATTATATACATGGGGTAATTTCCACGGAATTATAAGTCATTTCGACTACTCACGGTACATATCAGAATTGCGTGTCCCGATCGTCAGAGGGCTGTCACATACATCAACCGGGAGGGATTCACTTATATTTACTGCTAATTAAACACACGTAATAGTGAAAACTAACAAGTAGGTTGTGTGGGGTTTATATATATATATAATCGTATTTTTCGGCAACTATCAGTTACGAAAAGGCAAGTGGTGGTGAATATCGTTTAAAGAGTACTGGGTAAGAAGAGCCGTGGCCGTAATAACAGCCCTAGTATTTGCCTGGTGAAAAAATAGGGAAACTACGGAAAACAATTTTCACGGCTGCCGATAATGCGTTTCGAACCTACGATCTCCAGAATACAAGCTACATCTATATGGCCTGTACAATACACTCGGTTACACATTACTGTTGCTTCATCTTCCCTTCGTCGAAGCTACCGTATTTATGAGTAGATTACACCCACTATTACAGCGTTATATCAAAGCTACACTTCCCCGTACAGTGAAGTGTCGCTTGTCGATAATATTGTGACATTTAATTTCCACCGAAAGCGATACTCTTATCTGTGGGCAAGTCATGCTCAGCCATATTTGAGTAATGTGTAGGAAGACAAACAGCTGACTGGCGTTCGGCGCGCGCACCGACGAATTTCATTGGTTGCGACAAGCAAAGAGTTGCATGAAAGATACTTCTGTCTCCATTTTCAAACCAAAATTGAAACTTTAAGCGATGTCTAGTTAAAAATCGACTGAACAATGTTTATGCAATGGAAGATCATGCTTGATTTAGACGTTGTTTAGGTAGACGATGTCTAAGGCTTAAAACTAGTCATCGTTTCTGCAACCGGCCCATAGTTTTTGGGGTGGCTGAAATGAGTAGTGACACTCTTGGCTTTTTAAAAGTCAGAGTTCAGCACCCCTTTCTAAATATCGGATTGCTTTGGGGATTTATTGGAAGTCGAAACAGTGGTTTTACCCTCCCACAAAATATACATGATCAACCCTTAATGGAAAACTACCAGCCTTTTCTCACGTGCACCTTTTCGATAGGAGGATAACAAGGGGGTTTTACAGGCGGCCATGGAATTTCAAGTTGGGATAAAGAGTTCAAGTAAAGAGTCATATTACTCTTTTCGATAGAACAGACAATAAGAGCGGTTATCATCAACGATTGGTTTCATAGGTCTTCAGCCACAATGCCACTCCTGGTTTCAGATGAACAACAATATGTAACCGAGAAGTAGGGAGAATTAGACGTACAACTTCGGACGAGGAATTGTATCGTTCAATAAAGTCTGTGATCTACCCCATTCTGTCTCCTCTTTGTCCAGCTTTATCGTACTTCACGTTACTTCCACGTGCTTTCGTAGAAGAATATCGGTTTAACATGCCGTATTAAACGTTTGAATACAGTCGTGTAACTTCGCATAAATTCATGAAGGAATCATGAAATCGACTACCATTTCCCATGCAAAGAACGAGTACATATGCTATATAATAAGAGTTTTGTCTGTACATCGCTCAGAATTTAAAAAGAAGGGTATTTCTGTATCGGTCGTGTCACCAATAACAAGGAAATGCTCTTTTTAATTTTCCGTAATGTCTGTCTGTCTGTCTTTCTGTCTGCCTGTCTGTCTGTCTGTCTGTACATGCATCACTAGAAAATGTCTGAACATGATTTAATGAAAATCGGTAAATGAAGTGGTGGATTGAGGCACTACAATGTAGACTATAAATAATTATATTCACGGCGAGTAAAATGGTAGCTTAGGGGAAGACCTAAATTTAATTCTCAAATTCTCTATATTATTAGTGATCCTATCGACAAATACTACATAACTAATGTTACGTAAAATTTAATTTCCGATAATTTATGTGTTACTAGCCGTAGTACTTGCCTGCTGCCATTTCTTGATGGATACAGTACTTTTGTATCCATCTCTTGGCACAGGCCAGAATAAAGTGTAGCTTTCACCAAAGTCCCAGTCTCATCCATGGCTGTGACAGTTTGGAAGCTGCTGGGGTATGGGTGGTGCTAAGTAATGACATTCAGAGCACGGCTAGTGCATCTGAGTGTTATGAAAGGTGTTGCTCATAGGGTCAGTCGTGCTGCAATAGCACTTTCTGACCCAGTGAGGAAAGCAATGGCAAACTACCTCACTCCTCGGCTTGCCTAGTACGCCTCATTTTGGTGCTGCCATTGGTTTTTGCGGTTTCCTTATAACCGCATAACCTTTGGTGGTGCTATTTGAGGATCCAACCAGCCTCTGGGCTGATGACCTAACAGACAGCCGTAGTACCCGGCTCTGCCCGGGTAATTCATTCGAAAGTTTAATTTTAAGATTTGTATTAACTACAGTATTTAAAAATGATTTTTTGTAGATTTCTTTATACCGAGGTCGATAGCTGCAGTCGCATAAGTGCGGCCAGTATCCAGTATTCGGGAGATAGTAGGTTCGAACCCCACTGTCGGCAGCCCTGAAAAATGGTTTTCCGTGGTTTCCCATTTTCACACCAGGCAAATGCTGGGGATGTACCTTATTTAAGGCCACGGACGCTTCCTTCTCACTCCTAGCCCTTTCCTGTCCCATCGTCACCGTAAGACTTACCTGTGTCGGTGCGACGTAAAACAACTAGCAAAAAAAAGTCTTTATTATGACGTTGGTTGACATTTTACGAATTCTTATGTGTTTAAATTTAAGTTTTCCTGTAGTTTCGCTTTAAACGTTGTCCCTGAGACTGCCGAGATTGACTGGGAAGTAGCTGACTCTTTCAAATAAATAATGAAGGAAAGATATAACTATATATACACGTTGCGCTATAGATACGAGGTACAATATTCCAACTGCCACTGGAACAGTCACTAATCAGCCTAGCGAAACCAAAACTGAGGTGATGGTCGTGGTGGTGATCATTGTTTTAAAAGGCAGTGCAGCTAGGCAACCATTCTCCAGAAAATGAGGATTCAACACTTACAGTATATCAGCCTTCTTTTTTTTTTTTTTCCAAAGCTTCTCAACCTACATGCCGATGAAGGTTGAATGTGGATTTCAACGGCATCCACATTGTCAGAATTCGTCTTAGCGACTCCAAAAACAATGGATTACACATTAATATGGGTCGTTTTCGACTATTTTTGATGTCACCCCTCAAAGTATTTTTTTCCAGATAGTAAGTCGTATGTGAACCAACTTTGGTTGAGAGCTGTACTGGAACATTCATCCACAATCTTGGTAATTTTGGACGTTTCGTTTTACACCCCTACTCAACCCCATGGCTATATGGGCAGTACTTTGACTAAACGGCATCACAGTGTCACAGTTCATCTCGGCGACTACGAAAACTGTGGATTCGACAGTAATATTGGTAGTTTTCGATTATACTCAAATTTCACCCCCTGCCCTAGAGGAGCTGGTGGTGTCTTTTTTCAGATAAAAAGTATTATACAGTATGTACCAAGTTCGATTGAGATATAAGCTGGAACATACACACATACATCCAGAATATTGATCATTTAGGACATTTTCTTTTCCATCTCCTTCTCACCCTCATGCCGCTTGGGGCTGAAATTGGACTTAAAATACATCCAGAGTGTCAATATTCACCTTAGCGATCCCGAAAACTAAGGATTTTACTTGAATAGCTGTCGTTTTCTATTATTTTTATATTTCACCCCCTCCCCTTGTGGTGGTAGGGGTACCTTACCCACAAAGTATTTTTGCAAATAGTAACCCATATAATTATGTACCAATTTTAGTTGAGAACTATGCTGGAACATACGCATATAAATCGATAATTTCGGCTATTTTAGACACTTTCTCCTCAACCACTTCTCACCATCCCCTCATGTCGGCTGATCTTGGACTTAACAGACATCCATTGTCACTATTCATCTCAGTGACCCCGAAAACTATATATTTTTTTTACATGAATATTGGTTTTCTGTTAATTTGTATTCACCCCCTTTTCCACCCCCGCCCCTAGGTGCAATAGAAGTATCTTAACCCCAGAGTAGTTTTTTCAAGTATTAAGTCATATGTGTACCAAGTTTGGTTGAGAACTATGCTAGGACATACACATATCCATCCATAATTTCGGTCAGTCTGGAAATTCTTTTTCACCCCTTCTAACCCGTATTCCGATTGGAGTTTAACTTTGACTTAAATGACATTCGAAGTATAATCGTCCATCTCAACGACCCCGAAAACTTTGGAATGGAACCCTCAGTTGACCTTCCTCGTACCACTTTTCAAATTTCGTGGCAGAGCCTGGAATCGAACCCGGGCCTCCGGGGATGGTATATAATCACACTAACCACTGTACCACATTAACAGACAAACAATTATTATTAATCTTTTCAACTATAATTTAATAAAACTGGGTGTGCGAGGATTTTGTTCAGGAAGGAGGTTCGCTTACGTGCAAGAAACTTCTAAAAGCATGAATGTCTCGAACTTAGGCACACGTTTGCTTTCAACACCGGAAAGAAGACAGGTTTGTAGTCTATAGCTGATATAGTAAACGTAACACCGAGCGAGTTGGCCATGTGGTTAGGGCCGTGCACCTGTGAGCTTGCATTCGGGAGAGAGTGGGTTCGAATCACCCTGTCGGCAGCCTTGAAGATGGTTTTTCCGTGGTTTCCATGATAACACCAGGCAAATGCTGGCTATACCACAATTAGGCCACGGCCACTCCCTTCCAACTCCTAGTCGCCCTTTTTTTTATCCCATCCTTTCCATAAGACCTATTTGTGTCAAAGCAATTATAACAAAATAAATAAAAATGTTAGTACAACCAAGTTTTACGTGAAATCCGAATCAAAGAGATATGCCTTTTCATTCCAAATATCCTACGTGCATTGTCTAGGATCCAGCGATGTTTTGTTGTCTTAAGGAGCTAAGCATGGAGGTCAATAGCCCGTCATGTTAGTATGATGCAGGTGGCATTTCCCCCCTCCTCCACTAATACCAAAGATGGGGAAAAGTCTTACATATCTCACTTACACTTAAGCGTACTCTTAAAGGAGTTTCCGTAAGTTTCATGCTGTTTCATCTTTCCATAACAATGGACTGTTAGACTTGTCCGCCACCGCCTATTTTTACGAGAATAAGAGTGAGACAGCAGAAGCCCACCCTGATCTAGGGTCAATCGCCGCACTGCACAGCTTGGTTGAGGCACTGGAAAGGTGCGAACTGTCTTTTAGATTCCATGTTTTTCTCACGAGCTGCAGTTTTAATGTTGTTACTAAGTTCTTATTTAATTTTATTGTTATTTAGGGACACTTGACCCATCGGTCCCTTTTATTTGTTTCCGTATATAAATTAGAAGTCCCCCTCTATGGTGTAGTGGTTAGTGTGATTAGCTGCCACACACACGCAGAGGCCCGGGTTCGATTCTCGGCTCTGCCACGAAAATGTGAAAAATGGTACGAGGACTGGAATCGGGTCCACTGAGTGGAGAGGGGAGGGGGGTCGACTCGCACCTCCACCCTCCTCGAAGTGGTTTTCCGTGGTTTCCCACTTCTCCTCCAGGCAAGTGTCTGGATGGCACTTAAGACCACGGCCACATCCTTACCTATTCCCTGTCTATCCCTTCCGATCTTCCCTTTCCCTCTACAAGGCCCCTGTTCAGCGTAGCAGATAAACCGCCTGGAAGAGGTACCGGTCCTCCTCCCCAGTTTCATCCCCGCTCTAGGACACCGCCTTTGGCGGTCAAGGTGGGGACGGTAAACGGATTAAGAAAGAAATAATGTCATTTTAAAAATTGTTGATTAAATTGTCGTTAATGTCAATACTTCAAACCAGTTTTGATAATTGTGATCTTCTTTCTTTCTTAATCTGCTTACCCTCCAGGGTTGGTTTTTACCTCGGACTCAGCGAGGGATCCTCTACCGCCTCAAGGGCAGTGTCCTGGAGCGTGAGACATTGGATCGGAGATACAACTGGGGAGAATGACCAGTACCTCGCCCAGGCGGCCTCAACTGCTGTGTTGAACAGGGACCTTGATGGGGGATGGGATGATTGGAATGGATAGAGAAGGAAGAGGGAAGGAAGCGGCCGTGGCCTTAAGTTAGGTACCATCCCGGCATTTGCCTGGAGGAGAAGTGCGAAACCACGGAAAACTACTTCCAGCACGGCTGAGATGGGAATGGGACCCACCTCTACTGAGTTGACCTCCCGAGGCTGAGTGGACCCCGTTCCAGCTCTCATACCACTTTTCAAATTTCGTGGCAGAGCCGGGAATCGAACCCGGGCCTTCGACGGGGATGGGGGGGTGTTGGCAGCTAATCACACTAACCACTACACCACAGAGGCGGACATAATTGCAATCCTTGTTCTATATACTAGAGAGTCTTCTGTACTTTACAATCGATTGTTTACTCGTTAGTATAAGAATGACACCACCGAAACAAAATATACAAGGACAGAGGCGGGATCCTTCGCTGAGTCGGAGGGATAACCCAACGCTGGAGGGTAAACGGATTAAGAAAGAGAGAAAGAAAGATATACCAGGTGTGTGCATAAGTTTTTGGCGGTTTTTGTGGTAAAGAAAGGGAAATTCATATTTTGTTTATTCAGAATATTGGCCTTCGGCTTCTACACACTTCGCCCATCTTTCAGGTAAGTTATGAACAGCATGCCAGAAAAACTGCTTGTCTTTTGCGGCAAA
This sequence comes from Anabrus simplex, assembly GCF_040414725.1. Classification (NCBI taxonomy): domain Eukaryota; kingdom Metazoa; phylum Arthropoda; class Insecta; order Orthoptera; family Tettigoniidae; genus Anabrus; species Anabrus simplex. The sequence goes on from NC_090267.1 coordinate 487,528,048, forward strand.
CCATTCGTCGAGCTATTTTCCAACTTTCTCGAAATTGCTGAAGTGCTGCTCTGCGAGCGCGTGCCCCATTGATGCGAAGAGATGTCAGTTAGATGGCGCCAGGTCGGGGCGGTACGGCGGGTGCGGAAGAGTGTCCCATTCAATCGATTTCAAGGTGTTTTTCACTGGTTTTCCTGTAACAAAATCCCCTTGCCATGTCTTTTGACTCCTTCCGGTCGTATTTCGATCAATGTGTGATTTAAACTAATCATTAGTTGGCGATAGTCTTGTGCACTAACAGTTTCGCCGGGCTTCAAGAGTTCATAATACACAATACCGCTCTGGTCCCACTAGAAGCTATATGGTCTCACATGTTCTAATCCATGGAGCGTGTTCACCATATGTTTCTACCAGCAAACGATGGTTTTCCACAGCATTTTTCTTTTGATTAAATAAGAAAAGCAATGCGTGCCTTAAATGTTCTTTTTCAGGCACAAACGTCGACACGATCACTGAACGATACAACACAGACGCTTGTGTTTGGCGGACTCAACTTGTGTTTGGTGGTAGGTAAATGTCAGACGAACAAACTGACATATGTGTCAAATTCATACGGTGCCTACTGTTCGCTGGCGTCATCTCTGAGTGAAACCGGAAAAGACTTATGCATACACCAGGTATCTTAGAAGTCAACCTGTGTATAGCTAATTTATGCATGCATACATACAACGAACTTGCAACCATTCGGTCAAACGAGTCGCAAACAACATGGGCTTGGAAGTGGTTGGCAATTGAACACCTATATGTAAAATCAAACAAGACTTGAGGGAGGGAACCATTCGATACTTTCCTAATGTACGGATTAGACTGAAATTAATTTTTTTTTTCTTTGCTAGGGGCTTTACGTTGCACCGACACAGATAGGTCTTATGGCGACGATGGGACGGGGAAGGGCTAGGAGTGGGAAGGAAGCGGCCGTGGCCTTCATTAAGGTACAGCCCCAGCATTTGCCTGGTGTGAAAATGGGAAACCACGGAAACCCATCTTCAGGGCTGCCGACAGTGGGGTTCGAACCTACTATCTCCCGAATACTGGATACTGGCCGCACTTAAGCGACTGCAGCTATCGAGCTCGGTGGTGAAACAATTCATCAGACACTTGACCATATCCTTAGGAGTATAAGTGTCCGACTCGTTGGCTGAATAGTCAGCGTACTGGCCTTCGGTTCAGAGGGTCCCGCGTTCGATTCCCGCCCGGGTCGGGGATTTTAATCTTCATTGGGTAATTCCAATGGCCCGGTGGCTGGGTGTTTGTGCTGTCCCCAACATTCCTGCAACTCACACATTACACATAACACTATCCTCCATCACAATAACACGCAGTTCCCTACACATGGCAGATGCCGCCCACCCCCATCGGAGGGTCTGCCTTACAAGGGCTGCACTCGGCTAGAAATAGCCACACGAAATTAAATGAATAAGGAGTGTAAGTTATTCAACTCACAGAGAGATGAACTTTGTAGAAGTGTTATGAACTCGGTGGGGCGCTGGCCGATGGAGAAACGCGAACTCGTGGGCTAACACCTACATTTTAAAACAAAATAAATGTTGACATCTTGCAACGAGCAAGCAATTAATTGTATCTTCTTCGTCTTCTTCTTTTTCTACCTCTTTTCCGACACCTGTGGGGTCGCGGGTGCGATCTACGTCGCACATGTGGACCTGGCCCCTTTTTTACGGCCGGATGCCCTTCCTGACGCCAATCCTATATCGAGGGATGTAATCACGATTGCGTGTTTCTGTGATAGTTTGTAGTATAGAGTATTGTGTGAATATGATGAGGAGAGTGTTGGGACGGACACGAACATCCAGTCCCCGAGCCAGTAGAATTAATCAGAAGCGATTAAAATCCCCGACACGGCCGGGAATCGAACCCTGTATCCTCTGAACCGAAGGCTAGCACGCTCACCATTCAGCCAACAAGCCAATGTAATTAATTGTATATAGGGTATTTGTACCGGGTGGTACCCCTCCACGCCGCTAATTCAAACTTTGCGCCAGTTGAAACTCCTCTACTGGAGGAAGTCTGAACTTTATCTACTGTGTTAATTCTCAAGTTTCTCAGAAGATGTCCCTACTTGTAAATTTTGAAGTTTCTGAACTGGGTCGTTTTCGATGTATTTTTGTTTTGCCTGTAGTAAGAAGTGTGGACATTCTCTTCCGGATGGCACTACTGAAAGACTACAATTATGCACCCTAGTGTGAAGTGAAAGAACTGTGTTTTTGGAGAAATTTTGAATTCATAAGTTTGTTCTTTGTTAAATTTCTTTCAGTTATTGTTTAAGTTGGCAATATTAACCCTTTCTTTCCACCAGTTTTGAATTCGACCAATAAGGAATTTCTGTAATTAATTTTCCACCAATAATGTGTTTCTTCTTCTTAGAGTGCAGGGGTTTTCGTTGTTAGCCAATAAAGTTCTTGTGGGCGGGTGTTATCATTCACGAAACGCCTCGAACTTTCCACGAGGGTATTTAAACTGCTGATTTTCGGGTCTCCGGGCCACTTCAGTAGCATCTATCATTGTGTAAAAATCCCCGACACGGCCGGGAATCGAACCCTGTATCCTCTGAACCGAAGGCCAGCACGCTCACCATTCAGCCAACAAGCCAATGTAATTAATTGTATATAGGGTATTAATTAATACTCTCGTTATGTATATAAGCATATAGTATTATCTTCTGTAATGAAACATGTTGTTAAACATAATTTTTAAAAATGCATACGTCTCCATTACAGAATGGTATGCCTTTCAGCCTTCCGTCTGCAATCTTCTGTGACTTTAGTAATCTCCACCATAAACCTCTATTTGTAACTAGCTGTGTGTGCTCGTTCAGTTCTATACCTCTTATTTTTTTAAATGGTTAGGAAATGTCGTATACGTCTCCCTCTTCTTCTCTTACCCTCCATGACGGAGTCCATTATTCTCCCAGGTGACCTATCCTCCTCCACATGACCCCACCACCAAAGCCGGTTAATGTGTACAGCTTCCTCACTCGAGTTCATTCCTAACTTAGTCTTCTTCTTCTTCTCCTGGTTCCTAGTACCCTCCTGCCACTGTTCCCACCTGTTTTTACCAACAATCGTTCTCACTACGTTCATGTCTGTTACTTCTAATTTATGAAAAAGATATACCCCGTCCACCCAGCTTTCACACCCGTAAAGCAATGTTGGTCTGAAAACACTTCGGTGTAAAGATAGCTTCGTCTGGGAGCTGACTGCATTAGCTTTACTGCACTTTGATTCAATCTCGCTTACTACATTACCATCCTGCGAGAACACACATCCTAAATACTTGAAATTATGTACCCGTTCCAGCTTTGTATCCCCAATCTGACATTCAGTTCCGTTAGTTTTCTTACGTACTGACGTCAATTTATTCTTGGAACGGCTAATTTTCATACCATACTCATTGCACATATTTTCAAGTTCCAAGATATTAGACTGACTGCTTTTGGCACTCTTATCAACTGGCTAAAATTTTCAAGAAAAAGAGCATCAATGTCGCATATAAAATGGATAATAATACTAATAAGATAATTTTCAATTCAGATAAGATAGAGAATAAATATATATTTAATAAATCAGGAATTTACAAATTAACATGCCAAACATGTAAACAACGATACATAGGACAGTCTGGAAGAAGTTTGGCTATAAGGGACAAAGAACATGTTAATGCAGTCAAACATAAAAGATATTCGGCAATGGGAGAACATATGGTTGAAAAGAATCATAAATTCACAGACATTTCTAATGTCATAAAATGATTACATTCGGCCAAAAAGGGAAAATTAATGACTGTTTTGGAAAGTTCAGAAATTTATCTTACACAAAAAAATAATTTTGAATCAAGTTTAAATGAGAGAAGTACAGAAGATAACCTACTGTATAGACTAGCATTTGATCATTTAAGGAACAAAAAGAAGAAAAAGAAAGAAACACTTGAAGACCTTAAATTTATATAGTATTCTCATGCAGTTCAACCAAAATTTTATGTATTGATCATTTTTATAATATTTCATTAAGTTTTCTTTACTCATCGATATGGTGTATTAGGACACAATACTTCTTTGAATTGTAAGAATAAAAGATTGTGTTATGTTGTTTTATTCTTTGATCTGACCACTGATGAAGGGAATAGTTGAATTCCTGAAATATGTTTGGTTGAATAAATAATTTTCTACCATTAATAAGTGTATTGACAAGGCTGATTCAACTATAACTATTTTATATATTTATACACTACATTCAAACTAGTCAATACGGATCATTCAATCATTTTAACCTATCATGGTTAAGATTATCAACAGATTGCAGCCTTGTCAACCCTTGTAAGTACCTTCAACCAAGAACTCATTCCACCATCAATTCCCATTGCAGCCCAATCGTCCACATACTACGTAAATGCTTTTGATTAATTTCAATAATGTACCCTTAAACCCATAGTCTCTCAGTACTGAGAACATCGTTTCTCTTGGTACTCTGCCATATGCCTTCTCTAGATCTACGAATCTTAAACATAACTGTCTATACCTCCCGTAGCATTTTAAATTACCTGGCGCATACTGAAAATTTGATCCTGACGGCCCCTCTATGGTCTGAGATCGTACTGGTGTTCATCCAGTTTGCTCACAACGTAATTACTTATCTATCAGTGACGAAGTTACGGCTGTGGTGGCCCTGTCGTACATTTAATCACCTCAGAAGATAATAAAATTCAATAACAAAGCATATCTTCTACCGCATTTCCCGTAGCTTGGTGCGAAATGTGCCGTGCGTGCACATTTGGCCTTGTTTTATCGTCATTCTTCCGTCGGATGGCGACGTTAAGGTCGAACGAGTAGATGCGTGGTTTAGGGTCACGTAACTGTCACCTTGAATTTGGGAATAAAGAGTTCGAACCCCACTGTCAAATTTGGTTTTCCGTGGTTTCCTATTGTCACACCAGACGAATGCTGGGACTGTACCTTTTTTCCCATTGTGAATGGCAGTAGGCAACTAAGCCTGCCATTTATTTATTTATTTATATTTTTATTTATTTATTTATTTATTTATTTATTTATTTATTTATTTATTTATTTATTTATTTATTTATTTATGTTTCCCAATTGCAATGTTCACGACAATTGTTACTTAGACGTTAAAAAAAATTAAAATATATCGCTAGGATAATCTTAAAGATTAATTAATTCCAGTGACACACAAATCACATTACTAAAAGCAAAATCATTAAGGATAATATAACTAATATTATATTACAGTACTAATTAATTCTAATTAAAATTAGTGTCATATTTGAAACAATATTATTTCAACAGGATTTCCACTTGTAGTGTAATACATTTAATAACGTGGTTTACACTAGTTTTCTCTTTTAAATTTCTTCATAATCTATTAAAGTATATTCAGAAGTACAGTGTTACATGTAGAAGTGAATGTACCTTCGGTCATACTTAAAATATCAACTTAGGGATTAATATTATTGTACCGGGCGAGTTGGCCATGCGGTTAGGAGCGCGCAGCTGTGAGCTCGCATCCGGGAGATAGTGGGTTCGAACCCTACTGTCGGCAGCCCTGAAGATGGTTTTCCATGGTTTCCCATGTTCACACCAGGTAAATGCTGGGGCTGTACTTTAATTAAGGCCACGGCCGCTTCCTTCCCATTCCTAGGCCTTTTCTGTCCCATCGTCGCCATAAGACCTATCTGTGTCGGTGCGACGTAAACCAAAGAGCAAATATATATGTATATATTGTAGAGTCGCATTGCTCTGTTAAGTGGGGAGTTCTTATGGATTTCAGTCTTAGCCTCTGATAGAAAGAATATATTTCTTGGACGACTTAGTTTATGTGGCACATAGAATGTTATTGATTTCAATATATTTGAGTCATCAATTACAAAATAAATTATTTAAAGCTATTTACACCTTGTTCCTTCGGTATACCTGAATAATTTATGAAGGTTGAGTAATTTCCGCCGGCCCCGTGGTGTAGGGGTAGCGTGCCTGCCTCTCACCCGGAGGCCCCGGGTTCGATTCCCGGCCAGGTCAGGGATTTTTACCTGGACCTGAGGGCTGGTTCGAGGTCCACTCAGCCTACGTGATTAGAATTGAGGAGCTATCTGACGGTGAGATAGCGGCCCCGGTCTAGAAAGCCAAGAATAACGGCCGAGGGGATTCGTCGTGCTGACCACACGACACCTCGTAATCTGCAGGCCTTCGGGCTGAGCAGCGGTCGCTTGGTAGGCCAAGGTCCTTCAAGGGCTGTAGTGCCACGGGGTTTGGTTTGGTTTGGTTTGAGTAATTTCCTGTGATTTTATAAGTCATGCATTTTAAAAACTTGTTTTGAGCACTCTCGATAAGATTGATATTGGGTTACAAATAATTGAGCCATACTCAAGTATGGACCTTACAAATGAGTTAAATCAAGGTTAAGAGTGGACGAAATGATAATGAATTCCGTATAATGAAGCCTAACACTTTAAGAGCATTATTTGTATTTTTTTTAATATGGTCGTTAAATCTTAAATTTTCATTGAATGTTATTCCTAAATCCATTTTCGTCTTGACACGAGTTAATATGCCAGTATCCATTGCATAGTTATATTTAATCTTCCGTTTCTTCCGAATAAATGTCATGGCTACACATTTACCTACATTGAAATATAACTTATTCGTTTTGCTCCAGTCTGTCCGGCTCCATGGCTAAATGGTTAGCGTGCTGGCCTTTGGTCACAGGGGTCCCGGGTTCGATTCCCGGCAGGGTCGGGAATTTTAACCTTAATTGGTTAATTTCGCTGGCACCGGGGCTGGGAGTATGTGTCGTCTTCATCTTCATTTCATCCTCATCACGACGCGCAGGTCACCTACGAGTGTCAAATCAAAAGACCTGCATCTGGCGAGCCGAACATGTCCTCGGACACTCCCGGCCCTAAAAGCCATACGCCATTTCATTTCATTTGCTCCAGTCTGCAAAAGAATCTAAATCGTTTTGAAGTTGTTGACAATCAGATATTGTTTTAATAGATTTTTATATTTTAATGTCATCTGCAAAAATAAGAATTTCAATAATCTACCCTTAAACTCATAGTCCCCTCGGTAATGAGAACATGTTTTCCTTCGGTACTCTGTCATATGCTTTCTCTGGATCTAAGAAACATAAACATAACTGTCTATTCCTCTCGTAGCATTGTAAATTACCTTAAGTAAGGCCACAGTCGCGTCTTCCCCAGACCTAACCCATCCCTATCCCACCACTGCCATAACCTCTCCCAGATAACATGGGGTTGAACCATTAGGCTTATAGCTAAATAAAACAAATCTTACAAATTGTTTAACTACCACTACTAAATGTTTTCATTCCTCCCCTGAAGGGGGAGGCGGGCCTCTTAGAAGGTGACGCCGTCTCTCACAAGTCAGGCCGAGAGATTTGTTACAGTGAAGGAGATGTGGTCTCCCTCTGTAGTGTAAGGGTTAGTGTGATTAGCTGCCACCCCCGGAGGCCCGGGTTCGATTTCCGGCTCTGCCACGAAATTTGAAAATTGGTACGACGGCTGGAACGGGGTCCACTCAGCCTGGGAGGTCAACTGAGTAGAGGTGGGTTCGATTCCCACCTCAGCCATCCTGGAAGTGGTTTTCCGTGGTTTCCCACTTCTCCTCCAGGCAAATGCCGGGATGGTACCTAACTTAAGGCCACGGTCGCTTCCTTCCCTCTTCCCTGTCTATCCCTTCCAATCTTCCCATCCCCCTACAAGGCCCCTGTTCAACATAGCAGGTGAGGCAACCTGGGCGAGGTACTGGTCATCCTCCCCAATTGTCCCGCGACCCAAAGTCTGAAGCTCCAGGACACTGCCCTTGAGGCGGTAGAGGTGGGATCCCTCGCTGAGTCCGAGGGAAAAACCGACCCTGGAGGGTAACCAGGTAAAAAAGAAGAAGAAGAAGAAGTGGCGGATGAAATCGATTTATTTTACGACCGACCAACAAGAATGAAACTTCTGCTTATATTCAATTCGTGAACACTTCTGCTTTGTAAAACCAGCCCTAAATAGCTGAACCTATATTTTGCCCAATTATTTCCTGTAAATTACTAGGTTTCTTAGAGAGCCCCCGTGGCTCAGACGGCAGCGCGCCGCCCTCTCAACGCTGAGCTCTGTGGTTCAAATCCCGGTCAATGCTGTGAGATTTGTGCTGGGCAAAGCAAAGGTGGGGCAGGTTCTTTTCCGGGTACTCCGGTTTTCATTGCCATCTTTAATTCCAGCAGCACTGTCCAATATCATTTCATTTCATCTGTCAGTCATTAATCATTGCCCCAGAGGAGTGCGACAGGCTTCGGCAGCCGGCACAACTCCTATCCTCGCCGCTAGATGGGTGCTTCGTTTATTCCATTTCTGACCCAGTCGAATGTCTGGAAACAGGCTGTGGACTTTAATCTCTTTCACTAGGTTTCTTAATGTATCTATCAGTAGCAGAAAATAGCAATAAATATACAGTATATTTTCAGTAAATATAATTTATCATGGTAATCTTACATTTGGCCTATGGCTCTCGGAAAAAAGAAAACAGTTGTAAAAAATAAATACAGATTGTTCATGTAGTAATATGACTTCCAGCATTTTCAAATAGGATATGAACAAGTCTTCAAAAGCTTGTGTTTTCCCTTCAAGTAATTGTCCGCAATATTTAACAATTCAACAATCACTTCATATTTAGGCTTGAACAACTTTTGAACAAGAAGGGAAATAAATCGTTACTGAACACTTTAGTTCTTCAGAATGCTTGGAGTAATATGAATCCTCAAATGGGTATTACGTAATCTAATGGGTTAATAAGAGCAAACTTCTGTTTAAAATAAAATCTTGGAAAGTGTCAGAACAACCAGTTTGTACGTATCCTAAAATCGACCTGCAAGCGCGGTCTGTAAGAGCAAACTGCTGAGCCTTCTAACAGGTTTAAGAGTCATGCTGTTCAGGTCTTTTTATTTTGCTGAGATTGGCAGGTTTAAGGAGTTAAAGCTCTTATGATCTAATCCAAGTCCGGCGCTGTTTGACAGGTGTGTTAAAGACACAAGAGAAGACTTAAGTTCGAAGAATTATGCTAGGAGGCGCCTACTTATTATGCAGAGCACATCGTTCTGGGTAATATTATTGCCGTCATGTCAGCTGGCCGTTACACAAATAGAGGTACAAGGAAAAATCCGCTTCTGAGAACTGTTTGCCAACGATGGTCGGGGCGAGCTAGAGCGAACGTGAGTTGGGCGGACTCGGAACTGCGAATTACTGTCACGAGAGAGATCATCGCATGAACATGGAAAGTATAATCCAACCTCAAGTATCTAGACTATGATTGAATATTAGCTATGATATATTCAGATCCATATAAATCTGAAAGAGAGAGAGAGAGAGAGAGAGAGAGAGAGAGAGAGAGAGAGAGAGAGAGATTAAGCCATATAATCCTGAATTGATTTATCAAATAAAACTTCATAGTTATATTTCTTCTTCTTCGTTACGGCCTCTGCGGGACCACGGGCAACGTTGTCATGTTTAGGTTTTCTTAGTAGCTGCGCTAAGATGCTTGGGGTCCCCCGCAATAATTGAGAATGGGCTCCTCGTTTCCTTATAAAGAAAGTTAGAAGTTTATTTCGTAGTACAAGGTTGTACATTATTACAATGAATAGCAACGACGATAATAATAATAATAATAATAATAATAATAATAATAATAATAATAATAATAATAATAATAATAATAATAATAATAATAATAAGTTACACAATTTAGTTTTCAATTCCGAAGGATTAAAAATAATACACGCATATGGTACGAACACACACACACACACACACACACACACACACACACACACACACACACACACACAAGAAATGTATATTTCAATTATAGTAACCAAACTACGCCGACCATCACAATATTAAGAAATAATCTCGTTCCTGGGACCAAATAATTTACAACTTAACGGTCCATCGTAGGCCTACTTAGCTACACTGACTGCCGAGAGTTATAAACAGGCGCGAAACGTCTGTATTTAGAGTTTAGATAAGAAGGATGTCTTTGGTATCGCATCTTCGCTGACTGCTAGCTTCTCAGAACTGGCCAATTACTTCAAAAGCCTTGTTGATTGTTGTGAGTGGGAGCAAGGGATGGTTATTATTGGAACAGGCTGGGAAACCCACATTTTTTCAGAAATAACTGCCGTACTCCTATTGACGAAAGAAGCTCTGCACTACGACGGTCTAAGTCTGGAATAACCGTCTGCAAAACAATTGTTACTGTGTTGTGTGCTGTAGCTTTACAAATAAATAAATAAATAAATAAATAAATAAGTAAATAAATAAATAAATAAATAAATAAATAAATAAATAAATAAATAAATAAATAAATAAATAAATAAATAAACAAATAAATAAATAAATAAATAAATTGAAGTGTCTGTTTGTAATGTCAAAATAACAGCATTTTACTAAGTACATGAAAGTATATACGGTACTTAAAACTAAAAACCAATTTTTACAATTTTTGTCTGTCTGTCTGTCTGTCTGTCTGTCTGTCTGTCTGTCTGTCTGTCTGTCTGTCTGTCTGTCTGTCTGTCTGTCTGTCTGTCTGTCTGTCTGTCTGTCTGTCTGTACCGGCTAATCTCCGAAACGTTTGGACCGATTTTGACGGGACTTTCACTGGCAGATAGCTGATGTTACAAGGAGTAACTCAGGCTACGATTACATTTTCAAACCAATTAGGGGGGGGGGGGGGCGGCGACGGAGGAGGTATAAAAATAATAGGCGAAATAGCGAATTTGTCGAACAGGGACGAAACAACGCTCCTTTTAAGCCCCTCGGCGCTAAGAACGAAGCTCGATGAGCCCTAGGGACCCGAAAACCATGTTTTAAGGCCCTAAAACCAATCATTGTGGAGATGTTGGCACCACACTACCCCTGCTCTAGGAATTCGATAAAGAAATGTGCAGCCATAACCATGGCAACGTCAGCTCAAGCAGCAGCGAGATTTGCCACCCAAAATTGGTACACATATGAATTACTATCTGGAATCATTATACTGTAAACGCTTGTCGGCTCTTGCCTGAGATAAAAGAATAGTCTCACTGGAAGAGATCATGTGTAGTGGAGCTCCGCGATCTTAACATCTTTTCTCGTCAATATATAAAATCACTCTTCAGCTACTGAATTAAGAGATAGTCACGGGCCCCTCACAAGTTATGGGGTCTTTATCGCCGCCACTTGGTTTTCTTCTTCTCCTTCCAGAACCTCTTCATCCTTTCTTCTCTTCCGTTCTTAAGCTGATATTTTCAGTATCCTCTTCTCTTGTCTCCCGCACTGAGTGGTATTCAAACTGTTTGGTTGTTGTCCCCCCAAAATCCAATCGTTTTACCTTCGTACCCCCGAAGTACGAGCATACTGAGATTATACCGGAAATAACAAATATGCCAAATAAAAGCTATCATCATTTTCATCATCTGCAGGTTATCCCGCTTGCTCAGAATCCATGCCCCCACTGGGGTATGAACGAATTGTGGCCGGAGATGTAAGATCGCATGTTCTTTCTGACACCAGCGAGAAAATCCCACCCTGGAAACACCAGGAATCAGACCACTGTCACCAGGACGACACACAAGCAGCTAAGCCGCTACACAATCCTGTTCTCCAAGAATAACAACAATCGTATTGTACGAGAGCAAGTCAATGAGCATCTTAAAATTTGCTCTAGTTGTCTTTAGGTTGGCTCTATGGCGTTGTGTGTTCACCGTCCGCTAGATGGCACCGTTGTCTACGTCTGTGGTAGGTTTCAGCGTTATCAGATCGCGCCACTCTCAGATTGCACCAAGGATGAACAGCGCTCCGTAATCCGTATTTTGTGGTCTGAGGGTGAACCAGGAGCGGAAATTCATGGAAGACTTTCAGCACAATATGGGGACAATGTTTTGCGACAGCGGATGCTTCCATTCCATGCTCTGACGTTTGCTCTCTGGCAGTGGCGGCGCCTGACTTTCGTCACTGAGGGTTCAACAGAAGGAAGAATTCTTGTGCCGCCGCCCCCCCCCCCCCTTCACCCCAACTTACTACCACTCCGACTTTGGTCCAAGTCCCTTCGCTTTCATCACTCACAAAAAAATAAACAGGGAAAACAAAACATCATGTTGGTAATTTCGCACCCACACATCCATTCGATTCTTTTGCATAGGGCCTATATCCATTCTGAATTTACGCACGATTTCTTTACTTTTAATCTGCATCGTTTTACCAAGATCAGGCAGTGGGCGGCGGGCATTCTTAATCTCAAGTTTGCGCTCAAGAGAGAGAGAAGAAAATTTAGTCTTTCTAGGTATCTGTACACTGTTCATACTCATTTTGTAGCTCCTTACCTTTCCCGAGCACAAAGATTGTGGATGCAACCACAATGCACAAAAACACACACACGGACATAAGATTGTAACTTCTTTATGTTCTAAAATTTAAGTTTCTGTAGACACAATAGTACACTGACACGCTTGCACAGCGTACAATAATATAACGAATTATGATAAATACCGCAAAGTTTTATAAACACTAGTATCACATTTGAAAAACAGAAGGAAACTTTAGGGATGTGTGTTCGCACTGTTGACAACGTTGGTAACTTAATTTTACGAACTCGTGTGGGCTAGGCAATTAGCATTTTCATTGGTATTATCTTCCCGCTATTTTTTGCCTCAATGATTTTTAAGTTAAGTTTCTCTCCAAGAAGTAATTATTCCAAAGAAGGCAAATGAATAGATGTTCAGTAAGTATTAGTAATATATTTGGGACAAAATATAAATTGGAATTTGGCAGTTTAATGTGACTTTTGATAGTAATGATGCTTTCCAACACTAGTGTTGACTATATGTACTATTCTTTGCTGCCGTAGTTAAATTCCTGTAAGCGCAACAGATGGCAGGCATGTACTAGTTTTCTAACCCCAACAACACGACTTGCGATTACGAAGACGGTGAGAGAGAGTGGCATATTGCGCATGCGTAAATCACGGATATTCGTTTCTGCGATATCCTGGTCTTGTCTACGTGTTGGTCGGCATCTCCCCGCACCTCACCACACCCTTCGCCGCGGGACGGACGGAGATGTGGCCTTGCATGAGGGGTTGCATTCCAGACGAGTATCCAGCCAGGACTTTGCGCGGCTCGCTTGCATTGAAAGTCAGTAAGAGTATATTACGGATAGATGAGCTTAGCAAAGGCTTCGAGATTGACAAGGCAGTTGTGAAAATTAAGTAGTTAAGTACAATGTGATATAAACTGGAGGTTCATTGCTCCATTGCGCTATACCAGAAACCGCCACTGCTCTCTGGTTCGAGGTGGTGAACCCATGTGTCATCTCCGGTGATGATCCGTTTCAGAAACGTTTCACCGTCGTTAGCATGACGGTCCACTAAGTGCTGACAGATTCTCACACGACTGCGCTTGTGCTCTTCATTGAGTTGTTTCAGAACCCACCTCGAACAGACCTTGTTAAAGTTAAGCCTGTTATGCATGATTCCATACGCAGAACCATGGCTAATGTGCATATGGTTTGCCATGTCATCAGCAGTCACTCGTCTGTTATTCAGGATCACATCACGCACTTGTTCAATATTGGCATCAGTTACGGCTGCAGATGGACGCCCGGAACGTTCCTCATCCTTCACACTGGTAAGCACTTCGCAATGGCAAAACATTGTCCCCGTATAGTGCTTATAGTCTTCTTTGAATGTCCGCTCCTGGTACACCCTCAGACCACAAAAAAGTGGATTATGGAACGCTGTTCTTTCTTGGTGCAAACAGAGAGTGGCACGTACAGCGCAAGCTGTGCTGATCTGATAAGGAGCGCAGCGAGGGATCCAGTCGGCCGTGATCTGATAAAGCAGAAACCACTGCTTTCGTAATATACCTAATATACATCACGAAGGCAGTGCAGAAACCTACCATAGACAAGGTCAGTATAGGAAGGTCTGGTCACGCTACCACAATCCTTTGCGGTGACGGCCATATTGGGTCTTAAATATCGTTATGTAGGCGTGCCCGACGTGATGATGTGAGTTATTACCTGTATTTTGAAGGAAAATGGGATACTGTGCCGCACCAAATTGTCAAAATAAGACAACTGACGGGATTAGAGTGTTTCGCTCCCAGAGAGATAAGTAATGGAGAGCTCAGTGTGTACAGAACTGTAGGCGTGACAAATGGCAACTTACAGATAATTCCGTCTTGTGCGAGGTTAATGAAGTTATACATTCGTATTATTCCTGAATAATAATATGTTTATATGAACAATGCTTTATATTTATCGGTCTTATTATGTATTTGGTATTATTTCAGCCCGGTCAACAACATATTTCTAACGTTATAAGTGGAAATTAATGAAATCTTACTAGGAGTGCGTCTCAGAGGAGAGATGTGTTCATTGCGATGTCCGGGAACCCACCATCCCGTCCCAAGAATAAATTTACTTTTATAACCTAATGAAGAATATTACACGCCATTTTCATTTCTGAAGTAGCTACTTGCATTTCTATTGACCAATGTAAAGTGGCACGTGATCTTGTTCCCGTCAGTAATGTTAATCATAATCCGTTACCAAACCCAGCACAATAAAAGCGCAAGGTCTTGTCCAGATCCTATCCTAACGTAAGTAAAACACAGATCTGTCACCTGGGCGACTTCCCTAAATGCAGATCAGTGGTGGTTGATTGATTGATTGATTGAATGATTGATTGATTGATTGATTGATTGATTGATTGATAGATAGATTTAGATCAAGAGTGGACCAAGGGACGTCGGATAGGATAGATGAAAGTGAGGAGCCAGGCACAAGTAAGTGGAAGCAATGCCGGGACTCAGCTAAGAGCCCCGTGGTCACCAGCCCACGTTCCCAAGTTAGGAGCTCCTTAGTCCCCTTTCAGTCGTCTCTTATGACAGGCAGCGGATACCGTGGGTGTTATTCTGCTGCCCCACCCGCAAGGGGAAATCTATTCTGGATTGTGACCACGAGGCCCTTAGCTGAGTCTTGAAATTGCTTTCACTTACATGTGTCAGGCTCTCACTTTAGAAAGTTTTTCATTTCTACGCACTTTGTGGCCTTCATCTTTCTTTGGCAGATACCTTCATTTTTCGAAGTGTTGGACCCGTTCCATTTGTTTTCTTCAGGTTAGTGGTTGCCCAGTTGTACATCCTTTTAAAACAATAATCACCACCACCACCACTTTGTACTATATAGCTGCATAGGTTATCAATAAAGTAGTTAATAGTTGCTAGGAACATCACTCTTGTTGCATATGTGCAAAGTATTTTTGCCTTAGAACACAAAGAAATTACCATATGAATGGATAACAATAGTTAATGCACTCAACTCAAGAGGCATTCAGTGTTTGTCAACATACTGGGGTAACCTTTTAGAAACGCAGTATCGGTAATTACTTTCTTAATAAAGAAAACGCTGAAGGTAATTTACTACAACCGTCTTTTAGTACTTTAAGTACAGTACCTGTACTTCAAGTTCAGTATTTCATGGACCGGTAATCATAATATGACACATGTACTGTACAGATTTCTATGTTTCTGTCAATAATATTACGTATTTGACAGATTATATTAATAAGAAACGCAGTAAGACCAAGTTGTAAGGAAGTAAAAGAGTAGGACATGAGCTTTTATGCTTATTCTTGTTTCTCAAAAAAGAAAAAAAATTCAGGCTCTGTTAATTTTCTTCCTATTCAAATAGCTGTGAATGTATTGAAGTCATTTAAGTGTTATACGGTTATATATGCATGAACAGTAGATGCCCAATTAAATTCTATATGAAAAATAGTTGGTAATTTGTTTTTATTTCAATGTACGATACCGAAATCATATAAATTCCAATACACTTGCCTTTGGTTACGCTCGCTTAAAGACCCAATATGGCGGCTCCATAAGTAGCATTCGTGACTTGACCTCCCTAGACAGACCTTGACCATAGATGTAGATAACTGTGCCATCTAGCGGCTGGTGAGCACACAGCGGCATAGTTATTGACTTGCCTACGTATATAATCGTCGCTGGACAAAACTTCTTTGGACTAAAGTTTACAGAAGTCCAAAACTGTGCGGTCAGCAATGGCCAAGAAACTGTTGCTAGTATTTTCATTGCTCAATGATAGCCCAGTTATTCGCCCACTGGAGTCGGCTGTTCCCTTCTGAGGCAACGCAGCAAGCCTTTCTCAAGAGTGGATATACGAGGTTTTCATTGCTTAGAAACGATATACCTATATATACACGGGTATTATTAATCTAACAGTTAGTATTGTACTACACACACTGCTACTGAAAAAAGCGAAGAAAATGAGTGAATTTCGAAACAAAAAAATAAACAAGAGCAATGCGGCGTAAACAAGCATTTTTATATACCAAGTCAATGGGACGTACAAACTGATACATGTTTTAGAATGAGCAGTTCAGAAAGGAGACTCTATGTAGTAGTAGACAGAAGCACTGAATCAAAACTAGATTTTATTGAAAATAAGCAGGCTCGCTCTTTTCCGAACGTCATACTTAAAACCGAAGCTACAAGAAATTCGCGTACCCCTTGAGATGACTCCGAGTACCCCTAGTACCACACTTTGAATACCAATGCTCCATCCTATTCCTGTAGTCATGGGATAATCGAATAGGTACAAAATAGTTGTTGTTAGATTACCTCATTTTATTCAATTATTATTAGATTATATTTCCCATTAGATTATTTTTCTGATTATTCATCCGGACTTGCCGGGGGTGGCAGTTACAGCACAGAGGTGGTCTGAAATATTTGCTAACGATTAAAAGTTGGGAAATGCACAGCGTAATGTTGCAGCATCTCTGGAAGGCACCGCCTCAAATTTTCCTTTACTTCCAAGGTTTTGAGAGGATGCGACGTAGGAATAGCTGGGTTAGGATACTGGTTTGAAGAGTGACATCATGTGAGTCTTGAAGTAATCGTTGGGTGAACTTACAGGTGGCAGGGTTCGAATGGGACTAGTTCGGAGGCTGGGGGTATTATTGGCAATATTTAGCAGTGGCGAATTTGCCACACGTCTGCCTCCGTGGTGTTATGGTTAGTGTGATTAGCTGCCACCCCCGGAGGCCTGCGTTCTATTCCCGGCTCTGCCACGAAATTTGAAAAGTGGTACGAGGGCTGGAACGGGATCCACTCAGCCTCGGTAGGTCAACTGAGTACAGGTGGGTTCGATTCCCACCTCAGCCATCCTGGAAGTGGTTTTCCGTGGTTTCCCACTTCTCCTCCAGGCAAATGCCGCGATGGTACCTAACTTAAAGCCACGGCCACTTCCTTCCCTCTTCCTTGTCTATCTCTTCCAAACCTCCCATACCCCCGCAAGGCCCATGTTCATTATAGCAGGTGAGGTTGCCTGGGTGAGGTACTGGTCATCCTCCCCAGTTGTATCCCGACCCAGAGTCTGAAGCTCCAGGACACTGAGTCCGAGAGAAAACCGACCCTGTAGGATAACGACATAAATAATAATAATAATAATAATAATAATAATAATAATAATAATAATAATAATAATAATAATAATAATAATAATAATAATAATAATAATAATAATTTCCCATAGTGCAACTGGTGTGTTACATCCCTTGTATTTTCAACCAAAAATAAATATTCAATGTTCATATTTTAAAGGAAGTTATTTATATAAAATTCCAACGCACAGTTATCGATACTCAGAGATGGAGGAAACGAACGTGGCTAGATAGTGACGGCTACTAATTGCCAAACTACTCCACGGACAGCAGTACGAGAAATTGGATCCTTGTTGTTTGTTGATCTCTTTCGTGGGGTTGGAATGCGGAACGAACAGCCATATCCATCCAGAGGGCGGTGCAAGGTGGACATCACACCTATGAGAGAGTAGTTCAGCGGGCTTGGCTGTAGGATCGCGTTTCTACCGCGCAATCCGAATTGATTTTTGACCATTGTGCAATTTTTTTAAAAACGTTGTTTTTACATCGCACTGACACAGAGGGGTCTTATGGCGACGATGGGACAGGAAAAGGCTAGGAGTGCGAAGAAAGCGGCCGCGGCATTTGCCTGGTGTGAAAATGGGAAACCACGGAAAACCACCTTCAGGGCTGCCGACAGTGGGGTTCGAATCCACTATCTCCCGAATACTGGATACTGGCCGCACTTAAGCGACTGCAGCTATCGAGCTCGGTTATTGTGCAATTGAACGATTATTTAGGTGAAACGTTTTTACGGAGAAAAGCACAATTATAAATGAAGGATAACCGTGTCCAACTATGAATGTAACTACACAGCTTAAGTCGTGTGTTCGTCATTTAAACAGACCATTGGATTAATGGATGTGAGACCTTAAGTAAACTTTTTTGTTGACCTTGCTTGTTGTTTTCTCTTGAGAAATGTGTTTGGTGTGACGGCCTGTTTGCGTTGATGTTTGCAATTTTTTCGGTTACATCCCTTACATCCCAGGAGTCGCCATTGCAATTTAGGTTGAGTTTGTGCCGGTAGTGTAGTGTGCAGCCAGTGAACGAACCAGCCAGGCTGCCTTAAAACTGACGTACTTCGCCTTAAACTCAGTGTAGCGGTGAGCCCCTCCGCATCACGACAGTTCACGCCATGGCACTTTTAACCTCACCGAATATTAAGCTGCACACCTATGGCGGTAGATCTATTCAGTATCAAAAGTGCAGATGACAATTACTAGTGTTCCGCGCGACCCGTACGCTCTGAATGAAGAAAACTCTTTTATTATCTGGGAACATGTTTCTGCTGACGCATTACACAGTGAGTGACAGGCAAAAAGAACTCGACGCTGAGCCGGAGCTCGGGCCTCTCCCAGTAAGTCTGCAGAGCAATGTCCTGTCGGAGGAGGATGGCAGGTGACTTATCTCCAGTATAAGTCTAGGGTGACAGGAGAAATGTACAGGTCGTGATTGAAACTTTACTCATAAAGAGGAGGAGATTCTACTCTTTGAAGGATGAAGGTATCGGTTAGAAATGCGAAAGGCCATGAAAGGCATGAAACTGAAAGTACCCCTGTTCCTCGCAAACCCTCGTGCGTTCAATCAATCAATCGATCGATCAATCAATCAATCAATCAATCAATCAATCAATCAATCAATCAATCAATCAATCATACAACTTACATCTTGTTTTACGTCGCACCAGCACAGATGGGTCTTATGGCGACGATGGAACAGGAAACGGCTAGAAGTGGTGTGAAAATGGGAAACCACGGTAAACCATCTTCAGGGCTGCCGACAGTGGGATTCGAACCCTCTAACTCCCAATTACTGGATACTGGCCGCAATCAATCAATCAATCAATCAATCAATCAATCAATCAATCAATCAATCAATCAATCAATCAATCAATTAATCGAGCAAGCAAGCAACAAATCAATCAATCAATGAAATGAAATGTCGTATGGTTTTTAGTGCCGGGATATCCCAGGACGGGTTCGGCTCGCCAGGTGAAGGTCTTTCTATGTGACGCTTGTAGACGACCTGCGCGTCGTGATGAGGATGATATGATGTTGAAGACAACACATACACCCAGCCTCCGAGCCATTGGAATTAACCAATTAAGGTTAAAATCCCCTACCCGGCCGGGAATCGAACCCGGGAGCCTCTGAACCGAAGGCCAGTACACTGACCATTCAGCCAACGAGTCGGACAAATCAATCAATCAATCAATCAATCAATCAATCAATCAATCAATCAATCAATCAATCAATCAATCGATCAATCAATCAATCAATCAATCAATCAATCAAGAAACAAATCAATCAATCAATCAATCAATCAATCAAGCAAGCAAGCAAGCAAGCAACTAATCAATCAATCAATCAATCAATCAATCAATCAATCAAACACCACTGGTCTTCATTTACGACAGTCGGCCAGGTGGCAGACTCCCTACCTGTTGTTTACTTAGTCTTTTCTTAAATTATTGCAAAGAATTTGGAAATGTATCGCACATTACCCTTAAAAAGATTCCAATCCCTAATTCCTCTTCCTATAAACGAATATTTGTGCCAGTCTTTCCTCTTGAATTCCAACTTGCCCGTGTCTGTGGTGTAGTAGTTAGTATGGTTAGCTGCCACCCCTGGAGGTCCGGGTTCGATTCCCAGCTCTGCCACAAAATTTGAAACGTAGTACGAGGACTGAAACGGGGCCCACTCAGAGCCGGTAGGTCAACTGAATAGAGGAGGGTTCGATTCCTACCTCAGCCATCCTCGAACTGGTTTTCCGTAGTTTCCCTCTTCTCCTCCAGGCAAATACATAACTTAAACCCACGGCCGCTTCCTTCCCTCTTCCATGTCTATCCCTTCGAATCTTCCCATCCCCCACAAGGCCCTGTTCAGCACAGCAGGTGAGTCCACCTGGACAAGGTATTGGTCGTCCTTCCCAGTTGTATCCTCGACCGAAAGTCTCAAGCTCCAGGTGGTAGAGGTGGGATCCCTTGCTGAGTATGAGGAAAAAAAAACCCTGGACGGCAAACAGATTAAGAAAGAACAAATAAGAATTCTAACTTTATCTTCATATTATGATCTTTCTTACTTTTAAGAACACTACTCAAATTTATTCACCTACTAATATCATTACACGACACCTCTCCACTGACAGCTCGGAACTTACCAGTTAGCCGAACAGCTTGTCTCCTTTTTCCCAATCTTCCAGCCCAAACTTTGCAAAATTTTCGTGACACTACTCTGTTGTGGGAAATCATCCAGAAGAAATCGAACTGTTCTTCTCCAGTTCTCAAATCTAGTAATCCTGATGTGTTTTCAGACCAGTGCGCTAATCAAAGGTAACAAAATCTGCCATTTCGGTTTTGGTCTAGCTGCTATCTTTCTCACTAGCAAAAATTAAATATGGAATGCAGTACAGTCTATTCCTTATGCAGTAACCTGCAGTCTATGCTTATTTCTCATATATACTAAATATACTTTTTTCAAAGTAACAATTCGTAACCATTTGCAAGACGAACTGCCTGAGAAATGGATAGGACGAGGATGCCCTGTTTCTTGGCCCACCAGATCACCGGATTTAACGCCGTGGAGGCATTTGAAGAACGTTGTTTACACTCAAGCGACGGAAAACACCGACCAGCTCCGGCAACTCATCACGGACGCCTGCCGAGCAATTACATCTGGAATGCTTCAGCGCGCAAGACGATCTATTGGACACCGGCACCAAAATGGTCATCACATCGAGCCTCAACAGCGATAATACATTGTCAGGGCGGCAGTGCTCCGGCCTGCTAATTAATCGGAGCTTCTTAGGGCCACAAACACATTCATTCACACACAATTTGCATGAACGCGGGCACTGAACTAACATTGTATGCGGTACGTATTAAACAAGTATTTCGAAAATTTGAAATCTTCGCCCCGGACTCGTATCTCCGATCTGACATGCAAGCCCGATCCGCCACGCCGTTACCACTACACCACGGTTCCACACGGCACACCGCGCAGCTTATAGGAAGTATTAGGTTTACTGCGTTACAATATCAATTTAGTGTTTCGCCGGCGTGTCAAGTTCATATGGTCTAGAGCAGGGGTTTCCAGTTAGTAAGACCTCATGGGCCACATTGGAAACCTGAAGCATGACCGCGGGCCGCACATTAATAATAGGCTACTTTTCCTAAAATTACGCAAATAGAACAGAGGTACCAGTATACAAAATAATATGCATAGTTCAATTGAAATGAAGGTTTAATCGTTTTAATTGCTTAAAACATATTTTAAAATTGCATAAAAGACTGAAATTAAGAATAATCGCTATTATACCCAGGACGATTGAATTTGGAACAAGAGCACCCAACAATGTCAGTTCAATTGAATTAATATTTATTTCTCTTTCTTAATCTGTTTACCCTCCAGGGTTGGTTTTTCCCTCGGACTGAGCGAGGGATCCCACCTCTACCGCCTCAAGGGCAGTGTCTTGGAGCTTCAGACTTTGGGTCGGGGATACAACTGGGGAGAATGACCAGTACCTCGCCCAGGTGGCCTCACCTGCTATGCTGAACAGGGGCCTTGCGGGGGGATGGGAAGACTGGAAGGGATAGACAAGGAAGAGGGAAGGAGGCGGCCGTGGCCTTACGTTAGGTACCATCCCGACATTTGCCTGGAGGAGAAGTGGGAAACCACGGAAAACCGCTTCCAGGATGGCTGAGGTGTGAATCGAACCCACCTCTCCTCAGTTGACCTCCCGAGGCTGAGTGGATCCCGTTCCAGCCCTCGTACCACTTTTCAAATTTCGTGGCAGAGCCGGGAATCGAATCCGGACCTCTGGGGGTGGCAGCTAACCACGCTAACCACTACACTACAGAGGCGAACTGAATTAATATTTGAAAAACGAAAAAATAAATCAATAGACAAACTAAAATTAATAATGAACTGAAAACAAAAAGGAGGAAAATATAGTGGAAGTACCGTAGTGTGAAGAGCACAATGCTACAATGTACTTCCAGGAGTACTTCCTTGAAAATTTTCACTCTGTACTAGCCGGTATAGCCAACGAGGGAAGAAATGAAACCGCTTCTTACACTAATGACTTTTAAAGTATTTCTTGGTATTCATTGCATGCTACGTTGAATAAAAAGGCCACAGTGAGGTTGGCATGGAGTTCAAGAATTGGTATTGATACCATAGCCATTTTTATAATGATTAAGACATAGAACTGGTATTTATGAGGACTCATTTTTCGGCAAAATTTTATTAAATGAAAGAATCTATTTAGCAGAAGTGAATACTAAAAAACAGGAGATAATATTAAAGAATGAATTAGTTCTGTCTTTGGTCTATGCAGGATATAAAAATGAATACAATTTTTGAACGAGCTATGAAATATTTTTCGTAAATTTTCTTCACATTTCTTAAAATACATTTTTAAAGCCCCCGCAGGCCGCAAGATATAGCTTTCCTGGCCACATGCGGCCGCTATTTGCAAACCCCTGGTCTAGAAGGCACACGCATGTCTTCCAGTGTTTAATACGAGTATAACATTACGGCGTCCTATCATGGTGAGGCGGTAAATAGCAAGATATCCGGTTGTGTTGTCTGAGCATAGCGTCAGGACGGAATGAATATTGTAGGTGGCATAAAACTACATTGGAAGGGGTGGCTGAATCACGCTGTATAGAGTGTAAGTTTCGAGACACTACATCTATGTTCGAATTGAACAAACCTTATGACACCCTACGCAAATATTCCTTTATTGAGGCTCTATCTTCTAGGATCGTCTATGTATATAAAGCATTTTAGAATTTCTTCCAAAAATGTAGGGATCGTGGTGTAGGGCACAACGAGCGCCTTCTGTCGGTGAGCAGGAAACTTGAGTCACGTCGCTCATCAAGTGGGCAGCAGTGAAAATCAAATCGAATGAAGCGATGATTGCAGAATCCTCAAAATAGGTCTACGAAGCTGATTTACAAAACTAATCTGAGAAGAAAATAAACATAATTTACGCACAGAATCCTGTGTTATGTAGATGGCTGAAGTTTCACTCAAATTCACGTAACATCAGGATGGATTGTGCGTTAAATGACATTGTTACTATTTGGAAAAAGACGAGTCATAACCACAAGTTTAACATCCTAGTACTCTGTTGTTCTATAACTCGTTTCCCGGCTCTGCTACGAAATTTGAAAAGTGGTACGAGGGCTGGAACGGGATCCACTCAGCCTCGGGGCGTCAACTGAGTAGAGGTAGGTTCGATTCCCACCTCAGCCATCCTCGAAGTGGTTTTCCGTGGTTTCCTACTTCTCTTCCAGGCAAATACCGCTTCCATCCCTCTTCCTTCACTATCCCTTCCAATATTCCCATCCCCTCACAAGGTCCCTGTTCAGCATAGCAGGTGAGGCCGCCTAGGCGAGGTACTGGTCATCCTCCCCAGTTGTATCCCCCGACCCAATGTCTCACGCTCCAGGACACTGCCCTTGAGACGGTAGAGGTGGGATCCCTCGTTGAGTCCGAGGGAAAAGCGAACCCTGGAAGGTAAGCAGATTAAGAAGAAGAATGTTATTTATTTCAGGTCGTTAAGGCAGGCAATACAGCTTTCATGATAGAAGTAATTTTCTTCAAGTCGCTCGGGATATTATTATTATTATTATTATTATTATTATTATTATTATTATTATTATTATTATTATTATTCAGATTGTACAGAGTATGTATGTATATTCAGTCTTCAGCCCTAAGGCTGGTTGGATCCTCAACAGTTCCGCCATCAGCTGTAATAGATGGCCTAGGCATCACTGAAGAGGCGTATATATCCTGATCGAAATTCCCTGCTTTGTACAATATATATTTAGTGCAAACTAAGGAAGTGTAATTACTGAATAGTGCCAAAAATGTTATGTTCCGGACGGGGTCTCTGTACAAGAAGTACAGGGCGAAAACTCTTGCCAATTTTGTTCGCCTGCGAGTGTACCGTGAGCAACAGGTTGTCTACTGCCCGCTCCCCTGCACCCAAGTCAGACACGCCCAGCAAGACTTTGACCCACCATCGCATTCCGTACAAGACTTCCTTACCTGCGCCATATACCTGCGGTTATCCTAATACTCCTCGAGTGGGAAGAGCAGGCCACGCATGTGTGTGACGTAGATTCTGGCTGCCGGTCAGAGTGGGCTTCGTTTGAAATACGATCGTTGGAAGTTCCTTAACCCATCTACCTCCACAGCGGTGCGCAGAGACTACTCCCAGTAACTCATTCACTCCAGCTTCCTCATCTTCCTCTTTCTTCCTGAGATGGCATGTTCTACCGAAAATCGGCGACCATTCTGACATTCTGAACTGAAGATTTACCAACTTCTAGAAGTGAATTCGTACCTATTTCCTATTAATTCTGAAATAATAATAATAATAATAATAATAATAATAATAATAATAATAATAATAATAATAATAATAATAATACTAATAAAAAATCTACGAACTCATGTATCTTGGTGAATGGCTAGAAAAGAATGGATTAAAAATAAACCCTTTAAAGTCACATGCTACTATTGACAGGCATCATAGGCCAACAGTGCTGTTGTGTTTGAGTCATCAACCCTTAGACTGGTTTGATGCAGCTCTCCATGCCACCCTATCATGTGCTAACCTTTTTATTTCTACGTAACTACTGCATCCTACATCTGCTCTAATCTGCTTGTCATATTCATGCCTTGGTCTACCCCTACCGTTCTTACCACCTACACTTCCTTCAAAAACCAACTGAACAAGTCCTGCGTGTCTTAAGATCCTATCATTCTATCTCTTCTTTTCGTCAAATTTAGCCAAATCGATCTCCTCTCGCCAATTCGATTCAGTATCTCTTCATTTATGGTTCGATCTATCCATCTCACCTTCAGCATTCTTCTGTAACACCACATTTCAAAAGCTTCTATTATCTTTCTTTCTGAGCTAGTTATCGTCCATGTTTCACTTCCATACAATGCCACGCTCCACACGAAAGTCTTCAAAAACATATTTCTAATTCTTATATCAATGTTTGAAGTGAGCCAATTTCTTTCTTACGAAAGCTCTTTCCTGCTTGTGTTAATCTGTATTTTATGTCCTCCTTACTTCTGCTATCGTTAGGTATTTTATTACCGAAGTAACAATATTCATCTACTTCCTTTAAGACTTCATTTCCTACTTTAATATTTCCTGCATCACCTGCCTTCGTTCGACTGCACTCCATTACTTTTGTTTTGGACTTATTTATTTTCATCTTGTACACCTTACCCAAGACTTCGTCCATACCATTCAGCAGCTTCTCGAGATCTTCTGCAGTCTCATATAAAATAACATCATCGGCAAATCTCAAGGTTTTGATTTCCTCTCCTTGGATTGTGATTCCCTTTCCAAATTCCTCTTTGATTTTCTTTACTGCCTGATCTATGTAAACATTGAAAAGAAGGGGGAAAAATGCAGCCTTGCCTCACTCCTTTCTGGATGGCTGCTTCTTTTTCAAAGCCCTCGATTCTTATCACTACAGACTGATTTTTATACAGATTGTAGATAATTCTTCGTTCTCGGTATCTGATACCAATCAACTTCAGAATCTGAAACAGCTTGGTCCAATCAACATTATCGAATGCCTTTTCTGATCTACGAATGCCATGTACGTGGGCTTGTCCTTCTTGATTCGATCCTCTAAGATCAGACGTAAAATCAGGATCGCTTCACGTGTTCCTACATTTCTTCTGAAGCCAAATTGATCTTCTCCCAACTCAGCTTCAACTTGTTTTTCCATTCTTCTGTAAACAATACGTGTTAAAATTCTGCAGGCATGAGATACTAAACTAATGGTACGATAGGTTTCACACCTGTCCGCACTGGCTTTCTTGGGAATAGTAACAAGATTCTGCCGAAAATCGGATGGGACTTCTCCAGTCTCATACATCTTACACACTAAATGGAATAAACTTGCCATGTTGCTTTCTCCTAAGGCAGTCAGTAATTCAGAGGGAATGTCATCAATTCCAGGTGCCTTGTTCCTGTTGAGGTCACTCACAGCTCTGTCAAACTCTGACCTCAAAATTGGGTCTCCCATTTCATCAGCATCAATAGCTTCTTCATGTTCCAAAAACAAATTATCTAACCTTGATACAACTGTTGGATATCCTCCTGCCATCTTTCTGCTTTGTCTTCTTTCCCTAGAAGTGGCTTTCCATCTCAGCTCTTAATATTCATACACCTAGATTTCCTTTCTCTAAACGTTTCCTTGATTTACCTGTATGCAGCATCTACCTTTCCTAGGACCATACAACCTTCGACAACCTTGCACTTCTCCTTCAGCCAGTCTTCACTTTCTATCTACTTCATTCTTTAATCGCCTGTATTCTTTTCTGCCCTCCTCATTTCTAGCATTCTTGTATTTTCGTCGTTCGTCAGTCAGATCTAGTATCTCCTGAGTTAACCACTGATTCTTAGTTGACCTTTTCTTCCTTCCTAACATTTCTTCAGCAGCCCTGCTGACTTCATTTTTCATGACTATCCACTCTTCTTCCTTTGTGTTTCCTTCAGCCTTTTCATTTAGTCCTTTTGCAACATGTTCCTTGAAACAATCCCTCACACTCTTTTCTTTCAATTTGTCTAGATCCCATCTTTTTGCATTCTTTCCTTTCTTCAATTTCTTCAGCTTCAGATGGCATTTCATGACCAACAAGTTGTGGTCAGAGTCCACGTCTGCTCCTGGGAAAGGTTTGCAATCCAGCACCTGGTTTCTGAATCTCTGCCTAATCACAATGAAATCTATTTGATACCTTCCAGTGTCTCCAGGTCTCGTCCACGTATAAAGCCGTCGTTTGTGGTGTTTGAACCAAGTATTGGCAAGGACTAAATTATGATCAGTGCAGAATTCAACCAGCCGACTTCCTCTTTCGTTTCTTTGTCCCAATCCGAATTCTCCTACTGTATTACTTTCTCTTCCCTGGCCTACCACTGCATTCCAGTCTCCCATCACAATTAGATTCTCGTCACCTTTTACATATTGAATTAAATCTTCTATCTCCTCATATATTCTTTCTATTTCCTCATCATCCGCCGAACTAGTAGGCATATAGACCTGCACTATTGTGGTGGGCATTGGTTTGGTGTCTATCTTGACGACAATAATTCTTTCACTATGCTGGTCATAGTAGCTTACCCGCTGCCCTATTTTCTTATTCGTTATCAAACCAACTCCTGCATTTCCTCTGTTTGATTTTGTGTTGATAATTCGGTAGTAGCCTGACCAGAAATCCTGTTCTTCCTGCCAATGTACTTCACTTATACCAACTACATCTAACTGTAGTCTATCCATCTCCCATTTCAGATTCTCTAAACTACCACAACGATTCAAACTTCTAACATTCCACGCTCCGACTCGCAGAATGTCAGTATCCATCTTCCTGATGATCGCCCCCTCTCGTGTAGTCCGCACCCGGAGATGATCTGATTATCTGTGGTACCAGCATACATATCAGTCAAACAGTAGAAGATTTCCTATCCGTATTGATGAAAATCTATCATGGAACGAACATATAGTAATTGCATGTAAAAATTGTACCCAGCGGTATTGGTATTATTATTATTATTATTATTATTATTATTATTATTATTATTATTATTATTATTATTATTATTATTATTATTATTATTATTGTTACCGTGGTTTGGTGGATTAGCAGAGGTGAAAGAAGGTGCGGGGGTGAACATGTCTCAAAATACGAAATTAAAGTTAAGATAAAATTTAACAAGGTTATATTTTCTTTTCAAGATTAAGAAATAGCAAATAGAACAGGTACACAGTAGCCGAAACCCAATTCGAAAATGTACAATTACAGTGATTACAGGATTTGGGCTCCGAGAGCCAGACACATAATTCTTGAGCAATGAGCCCAACTTTACTTATATTCAAGGTTCAACAAAGGGGCAGAAAACCCCAATCAGGCCTAGGAGCACTTGCTCCTCTTTACACGGTAAAGCCTCCTCGAGGCATACAGCAACTCAATTTTCAAGAAAGAGCAACTCGCTCTCAAAATTTAAGCCTATCAAAGGCCATACCAAACTCCACTTTCAAGTTGTCCTCCAAGGACATGAAAACAGGGGTAAAAATACCCAACCTACTGAGGCCTATTAAGTAAAGAAACAGGCCAATTACATGGCCTCTAAAATACCAAATTGAGAGGAGGCGTTCTTGCACTCCTAATACACTACTTGCCACTAGGCCGTTACTGCAAGGGCTAATCGCATACTAGAGAGGTGACTTATAGAAGAAGACAATTTACATTACATTAAGGAAGAAACGGTTGAGAAAATAAGTTCACCTCAACGCAATATGATTGGGAGCTCGAGAGGGTTAAGCACTCTCTATCCCAATATGTAGTTTAAAAGATAGAATTGATACTAGGTGTCTTTACATTTTAGGGGAAAAGTTACATGGTAGAAAGCTTCGGACCTGCCTCGAGAATTAAACTGCTGAGCTAGCAAGAAAAGAAGTTATTAAAGGCCATTACCTGGTGGCTGAACTGCTGCCCGTGGTAAGAGGCGCTTCCCGCCCCCTGCTACGTACTTTACACACTGATAGATGTTACTGAACTGGCGCAGAGACCCTAAAATCAGCAGTTTATAAACCCTCGCGGAAAGTTCGAGACGTTTCATGAATGAGAAGCCACACCCCCCTCACTTTATTGGCTAGGGTTAAGCAATATATCCAAGTTGAAGAAGATACACCTGATTGGTCATAAATTAATTAAAGAAATTCGGGATTGGCTAAATTCAAACCTGGCGGAACGAAAGGATTAACATTGCCAACACAAACAATGACTGAAGGAAATTTAACAAAGAGCAAACTTATACATACTAAATTTCTTCAAAAAAAAGTTCCTTCACTTCGCACTAGGGTGCACAATAGTAGTTCTTAAGTAGTGCCATCTAGAAGAGAATGTTCACACTTCTTGCTACAGAGAAAACAAAAATGAATCGAAACTGACACAGTTCAGAACTTCAAAATTTTACAAGTAGTGACATCTTCTGAGAAACTTGAAAATTAACACAGTAGATAAAGTTCAGACTTCCTCCAGTAGAGGAGTTTCAACTGGCGCAAAGTTTGAATTAGCGGTGTGGAGGTGTACCGCCCGGTACAATTATTATTATTATTATTATTATTATTATTATTATTATTATTATTATTATTATTATTATTATTATTATTATTATTATTATTATTATTTCTTAATCTGTTTACCCTCCAGAGTTGGTTTATCCCTCGGATTCAGCAAGTGTTCCCACCTCTACTGCCTCAAGAGCAGTGTCCTGGAGCGTGACACATTGGGTCGGGGAATACAACTGGTGAGGATGACCAGTACCCCGCCCAGGCGGTCTCACCTGCTATGCTGAACATGGGCCTTGGCGGAGGATGGGAAGATCGGAAGGGATAGACAAGGAAGAGGGAAGGAAGCGGCCAAGGCCTGGAGGAGAAGTGGGAAACTACGGAAAACCACTTCCAGGATGGCTGAGGTGGGAATCGAACCCATCTCTACTCAGTTGACCTCTCGAGACTGAGTGGAGCCTGTTCCAGCCCTCATACCACTTTTCAAATTTCGTGGCAGTGCCGGGAATCGAACCCGGGTCTCCGGGGGTGGCAACTAATCACACTAACCACTACACCACAGTGGCGGCTCAATTTTAAACACTAATATATGAAATTTTATTTCTTTCCTTTCTTTTTCCTGACTTTAACCTTGATAAATAATCTGAGTGAACAATAACAAATGACAGTTGAATTATGATGACATCTTAGGAGACTGAGCTCCTAAATTTACACCTTTCCAGCCTTCAAAATCACAAGTTTCTAATCCAAATTTTACATTAGATCATTTTGAAAACAGGTTTTATGGTCTTCCCCACTCGACAGTCTGATTCGCAATTGACTATGAATTGTTAGAAATTAAACAGGGGCAATAAGTGCCCATACTAAATGGTCTACATGTACCGAAAGAAAAGTTTTAAGAAATTCGGCCATGAACAAAATGCTAGGAGGCGAAGCACTTGCACTCGTTTTGACATACACTATGAAAAAACAGCTAAAATTCCATATGGGCTTATGGTCTGAATTTACAGAGTCTAAGCCTATACTACAGAGGGTGAAAAATATTAACTTCCAAACATATAGTTAGAATTACAACTTTTAGAAAATCCTAGTCACCCCCATATCAAGTTGAAAGGGAATTAACAGAGGATGAACCCTCTTTATTCCATAAGTTACACATTTCCCAGCAGGGATTTGAATATAGTCCTTAGACTTGCTTGAAAATTTACATTAAAAGATGATATTTAGAAATTTGCATTAAGAAACCTTCCCCTCAAGTCAGCTTTCTGGAGCTAACACTTATTTAAAAGATGTCGGCCATTACCTTGAGCTCGTGGGGCTTCCGACGCGGCCACGTCTTTTCCGTGCCTCCACAAACACATGCACTCTAGACCGAAGCAAAGAAGAAGACAACATGACCCAAAGGCCCCAGCTTTTATAGCAGAGGGGAGAGTTCCCGAACTCCCTACGCCCATGGCCGATACACACCCCCGATTTTCATTGGTTAGAAAAATAAATAACAACATTTCTGTTCGGCTAAAAATTTCTCGAAGAAGGAAGTGATAGAAGTGCTAGTAACTTTAGCACACAAAAATCAATCTTCTAACACTTCAGTTTTACAAACTTAGAAAAAACACAATTCCTTTGAAATTTAATTTTCCGTCCTCCCACTAGAGGGGGTACATAAGTCGACAGTAGAGACATCTGAAGATTAAAGTTCCAAACTTCTTCCCATACACAGTTCAGGGTTTACACCACAGATGGCCTTTTAAGAGGCGCTCAGTTCAAATGCATGGAGAAGGTGTACCTCCAGTACAATTACTATTATTGTTATTATTATTATTATTATTATTATTATTATTATTCATCATCATCATCAGTTTACCCTCCAGGTTCGGTTTTTCCCTCGGACTTAGCGAGGGATCCCACCTCTACCGCCTCAGGGCAGTGTCCTGGAGCTTCAGACTCTTGGTCGGGGGATACAACTGGGGAGTATGACCAGTACCTCGCCCAGGCGGCCTCACCTGCTATGGTGAACAGGGGCCTAGTAGGAGGATGGGAAGATTGGAAGGGATAGGCAAGGATGAGGGAAGGAAGCGGCCGTGGCCTTAAGTGAGGTACCATCCCGGCATTCGCCTGGAGGTGAAGTGGGAAACCACGGAAAACCACTTCGAGGATGGCTGAGGTGGGAATCGAACCCACCTCTACTCAGTTGACCTCCCGAGGCTGAGTGGACCCCGTTCCAGCCCTCGTACCACTTTTCAAATTTCGTGGCAGAGCCGGGAATCGAACCCGGACCTCCGGGGGTGGCAGCTAATCACGCTAACCACTACACCACAGAGGCGGCTATTATTATTATTATTATTATTATTATTATTATTATTATTATTATTATTATTATTATTATTATTAATGATTATTATTGTTACGGAGTTATCCGTGGTAGATAGAGGTGAAAGAAGGTGCGGGCTGGAATAGGTCTCAACTACAAAATTAAAGTTAATTTAAAACTTTAACAAAGGTTATATTTTCTTTTCAAAGTCAACAAATAACAACAACAGAGTAACAGGTACCAAGTAGCAGGAAAACAAGTTAAGAAATTACAATTCGTTACAAGATTTGGGCTTCGAGCCCCAAGATTAATTTCTGAGCTCTCAGCTCACCACCACAATTGCTAAAGGGCAGAAAACCCCTTAGTACGAGGAGCACTTGCTCCTAATTACAATGTTAAGAAAAAGAGCAGACCCGCACTCAATTTTACAAACCTTTCAAAGGCTACAACAAACTTCATTTCTATCTGCCCTTAAGGCGCACAAGGAAACAGGGGTAATTAATACCCAACCTACGGGGCCTTCGCATGAAGAAAACAAAACATCAGGTTAAGTTACTGGCGCAAAGTACAGAAGAGTTTGGAGGCGTGAACTTGCACTCCTAAATACAATTTTAAAACCTAAGTGGCTCTAGGCCGAAACACAGGGGCTAATCCCAAGCTAAGGAGGTGACCCGTATGAGAAACTTTAACATTTAAGGAAGAGAAGAAACGGTTATGAAAACGTAGTCACCTCAATTTCCAAATGAAGGGGAGTTCGAGAGGGTAAAGCACTCTCTATCCCCGCTTTACAGTAAAAGAGATTTGAAGTTTTTACATACACAGAAGGAAATTTGCATTTTAAAGGAATAGGTTACATATTAAAGGCTTCGAACCCTCCCCGAGAGTTAAACTGCTGAGCTAGCGAGAAATAAAGATGTTAGCAGGCCATTACCTTGTTGAAGAACTTCTGCTTGAAGAAAGAGGTGCTTCCCGCCCCCTGCTACATATTCACACACTAAGAAAGATGTTACTGAAGTGGCCCCGAGACAAAAAATCAGCAGTTTATATACCCTCGTGGAACATTCGAGACCTTTCAGGAATGAGTAGACACACCCTTTCGCTTTTATTGGATAGCTGAAAGTTACACATCAACATTGAGTAAGAAAGACACTACGGTATTGGTCAGAAATTAATTACAAAAATTAGTTATTGGTTAAATTCAAAACAGGCGGAAAGAAAGGATAACTGTTGCCAACCCCCAAACCACAGAACAAAATTTAGTAAAAACAAAACTTATGAATGCTAAATTTCTTCAATAATGTTCATTCCTTTACACCCGAGTTCGTTATCAAAGTTTTGGTAGAGACATCTGTTAGAGAATGTCCAAACTTCTTGATACGGAGCAAACAAATACAAATCAAAATAGACACAGTTCAGAACACTTCAAAATTACCAAAATTACAGTAGTGACATCTTCCGAGAAACCGTTGAGTTAATACAGTTTGTTAACGTTCAGTCTTTCTCCTGTAGAGGAGTTTTTCAACTGGCGCAATATTTAAATTTGCGGGGTCGGGGTGTACCAACTGGTACGGACCCCCCCCCCCAAAAGTCCTTCCAAGGGGTGGCACCGAAGAAAACAAAAATTTTTGTTTTAAAACAAAGTCCACGTTTTTCCCCCCTGATTGGATGAAGAAAAATTTAGCTGAGAAATTACCAATTTTTCAGTAGTCAGAGATCTCTTAATAGGTTTGATATTGGTGGATGCGACTAGATTGTGTCCAGTTTTAACTTTTGTAGTAGATTTTGATGAAAGGTCTCTATGTTTGTAGTAGTTGAATTCAAAAAACACATTAATTCTTGAAGAAGAAAAAACTTTTTAAGTCTACCAAAGGTTGATTTGAAGCAAAAAATTATTAATCGTAGAAATAAAGTCTCCATGTAGCTGAAGAAGAACCTTTGCTGTTGATTAAGTTTGACGGCCAGACCAGCCGCCGCTGCTTATGTCCAGAGGAGGCCGTTCGGACCCCTCAAGTACTCTGAGATACACCTCTCCCGTTACTATGAGAGGGGTATTGGTGGTGAAGCACGCCGCACACGCGACGATTGTTTACAGTCCGCGGGCAGTTTGCAGGTGGTGCGCCGCACATCAGCCTTGGCCGGAAGGAGGACTCCGGCTCGCCGTACACTGGTTGACCTCACTGGAGTGGAGTGGGTCCGTACCCCGCCTCAGTGGCGGTACGGCGCCGCACGGCTGCGGGGGCACTGAAACATTAAGATCTCGGCGGCAGAATTTTGTTGGACCATCATGGTTTTAGGGTACAGTCTTTGTGGTGAGGCTGAGGGGCCAGCGGCGTGGAAGTTTTTATTTCATTTTAATTAGCCACTGGTGTGGTTTAGCAGGAGACGGGAGCTTGGTAATGGCCTTATGGAGAGGACAGCAGAGTAACCTCAAGGAAGGTTTCACAACATTTATACAAGGCAGATTCAACCACATGTAAAAATATAAGGGGCAGAAGGCCTTGAAATGAAATTAAAAATATAACCTTCAGGATTATTATTATTATTATTATTATTATTATTATTATTATTATTATTATTATTATTATAAGGTAGGTTAAATTTAAGCTTACTTCTGTTTGTTATTTAATCGATATGTAAATAACTGCTTAGTGGGTTGTATGTATATAACCATGTGATGTGATGTGTGTGTGTAAGTTAGGGTCATAGCATTTTTTATAGTATTTGAAGTTGATTCAGTGTAAGAAAAGCTTTTATAGCCTTAACCACATGCAATAAAAGAAGACAGCATAACTAACCTCTAAATAAAGAAATAAATAACAACCTTTCCAAGCTATGGTATTCGACGAATTCCAGGTTTACGTTTCCCAGCAATCTTACAATGAAGTTTAAACTGCAGGACTTTATACTTTTCTCCCCTCATTAATGACCGGTATATAAATCTTTACAGTCTCAGGGTTTTTTATTCGTCCCTACCATCACCAGCGTATGCTTGTTATTTCCTGTCCACGGGTTGTATCGCCACATTTTGCAGTCACTCTTTCATTTCCACCCCTTCCATTCAATACAGCAATGTTGAAATGGTGTAACATTTGAGACTGCACGAACTGACAACTGAAAGTTTTAGTCGTGGTAAGCGCTAAGACGGTATTACACCTCATACCTATCGGGCGAGTTGGCCGTGCTGTTAGCGCCGCTTAGTTGTGTACTTGCATCCGCGAGATAGTGTGTTCGAACCCCACTGTCGGCAGCCCTGAAAATGGTTTGCCGTGGTTTCCAATTTTCACGCCAGGCAAATGCTGTTAAAGCCACGGCGATTCCTTCCCACTTCCAGACCTTTCCTATTCCACCATCGCCATAAGATCTATTTGTGTCGGTGCGACGTAAAGCCAACTGTGAAAAAAAAAAAAAAAGAACCATCTCATACCATTCACTTTACATTCACTTTGCTAAGATTACCGACTGTGCGTTGCAGTCGGTTAGCCCATTGACACTTGTGCATAAGGTCGTGGGTTTGAATATCGGTGAAATTGTTAAGCATTTGAAGAATTCCTCTGAATAAGGATGTGGAAATGAAAATCCACAGCCTATTTCTAGTTATTCGACTGGGTCATGAATGGAATGAATGAAGCCCCCATCTAGTGGCGAGATCTTTCATTGATCTGTCTCTGTCTTATCCTTGGCTTTGACAATAATGAAAGTGACTGTGTAACGTTCCAGATGTTACAGTGTAATTATATTAATTTTATTATGTGTAATTAATTTAGAAATTTAACGTCATAATATTTATTTTGGTATGTAATTGTATTATAATTCATGTTTAATCATTTGCTCACTATCATTTCATTACTTTGTAACTACGACTTGTAAACGAGGGCTGAATATTCTAATATTCACTTAGATTCTTGCGACATTTGTTTAAAATTAACTTGCAGTAGATTTCCTCTATATTGCTACATCACCGAGGAGGGAGAAAGGACAATTTTAGACATCAAGTTCTGGGAAAAGCGAGCACGTGTTCACGCGTCCCAACGTAAGCTACCGTATTTCGACCAGAATTATTCAAACGAATCAACGCCTATATTTTGAAAGGAGCGTCATGTTGCCATGGATAATGAGTGAATGGACCAATAGAAGAACAGTTTATATCAGAGTTAAGACCCGTCAACTCTAATATCTGGAGTGGGGAGAGACATGTCATCTGATTGGACCACGTGTTGCGACCTGTAATTAGCACCAGTAAAGGTTATAAAAGGGCATGCTGGAGCTCTTGGCTTCATCTCTTCTTGCATCTCTTCTTGATCTCTACTACTGGACTCTGCTGCATTCTTCGGTATTATTATTCGTTTGATTCTGCGTTAGCATTCTACTTCATTACCACAACGTGGTACTTAGAAATTCTGAATGAGGGATGTAGAGCCACTCTCATCAGTAATTACGTACAGCACGGCTACAAGACCGGTTCGAACCAGTCTAAGTCAAGAGGTAGTATTAATCTAGATAGAAATGAAACTTCAGAGAATATTTTCAGTAAAGTTGGAAGGATTCTTAATTGAGTATCCTCTCCAAATAACCCAAGGTGGTTCTGCTAACTATGACTTAGGGCTTATCTCCAATATGGGATAGAGCATAATAGGGAGTGTTAGTTTTGAAGTCATCTTCCAATTAGTGGTGGGTGCAATTTGCAAGGCAGGAATGGTACTTCGCTGCAGATGAAGAGATATCAAAGACGACCGATGATGTTCCAGCTACAAGGAGGGAAGCCTTCCAAGGACCAGCAGAACAAGACTAAATGGTGAGCAAGCGAGTTAAAGATATTGCAAGTTTTCGCGAAGTAGAGTCATTCAATTTTTTATTAAATTCATTTTCTATTTTAAATTCAGTTCTCGTTAAACCGTCGTCATTTATATTAAATATAATAAATAGTATTTTTCTAGTTTACTTTAATCAATTTGCCTTAATTAGCCTTTTAATTTCTAATTCTCCTGCTTAATGATTAGTGCACTATCACCCCACCCCTGTGATAAGAGTCCGTCCAAGCTTGATTATAAATTTTTATCTTTAAGTCCTCAACTTAAAGATTGGCGCCCTTAGCTTGAATGGTTGCATTTCTCATTTGATGATTGTTCTCCGAGAGGGGAAGTCACATAAATGCCGCTCCAACGTGTGGCGAGAAAATCATTAAGTACGGAGCAGTTAATGACAGTAACAATATCAGAATTTGTATTATGGGCAAAATTTGGATATCCACGTTTCATTAGAAGTGTTTGATTGTGGGAAGGGTCATGGCTGATCAAACGAAAGAGGAGAGGATGTTGCGCAGTGGACGGGCGATAAAAGGCAATAACGTATTGAGTTCAGAGGAAGAGTTGTGTAGTCTAGTAGAGGAAATTGAAGATAGAAGTGTAAGTAGTATGGAGAGTGAAGGCAAGCAGAAAGAAGTCAGTATGGAGTCAGATGATAGTAGGATGGGGGGCGAAGCGGAAGTAAACACTAACAATGAAAGTAATAATAATGATCAGTTAATGGGAATGATGCAATTAATGTTAAGTAAGATAGAGGACAGTAAAAATGAGCTTAAAGGTGAATTAGAACAAACTAACACTAAAATTGAGAATATTAAATATGAACTTAAAGAACAGTTAGAGCAAACTAAAGCTGAATTAAGCAGGGAGATGAGGGAAAATAAGGAGGAAGCGAATCGGAGAATGGACGAACACAGTAGGCAGTTACGCGATCTGGTGGTAAAAAATGAACATTTTAATAAGCGATTAGAGGACCAGAAAAGTGAATATGAACGGCGAGGGAAAGAGGTAGAAGAAAAGTTTGCGGGGCAGAGAAGTGAATTCCTGGAATTAATGGGGAAGGAAAACAACTCTACTAGGGAGGAAGTAATGAGGCAGGTCACTAGTATTGATAAGAGAGTTGAGACTCAAGGAGGGGAAATACGGATATTTAAAGACCACGTCCAACAAGAGATTGACACGGTAAAGCTTAGAATAGAAGATGAGACCCGGGCAAGTGAAGAAAGGTTTGCGATAGCTGAAGAGAATAAGATTGAAATTAGGACATTGAAAGAGAAGCAGGTTAATTTGGAGAGAGAAATTGATAGGAGAGACAGAGATGTAGAATGCCGGATGGAGAAAGCAGAAAATCAGTTAAAACAGGTGGCAAAGGATAAACAGGTTTTCACGGGAAGGCAATGTCTAGGAAATAGCTACATTAGGGAAATAGAACTACCTAAATTTAATGGGAAACAAACGAACCCGCTAGATTTCCTTAAGATGATAGAAAAACGATTTGAAAAGCGTCTAGAGGAAGGGTCTATGGACTGGGAAGACGTTATGGAAAATATTGACCATGCTTTTGTAGGAGAAACACGGTCTTGGTTCATGGTATATAGGCAGACGATGACGAACCTGAAAGAATTCAGAAATAAGTTTAGAGAGAAATTCTGGAATGAAGCGATACAAGCTCGGGAGAGAGAAAGGGTGGTATTTGGGAGGTACAAACAGCATGAAGGAGTTACTATGACCGAGTACTTCCTGGCACATGTCATGATTTGTCAGAACTTAGATGGTATAACCGAGGGGTCTGATGTAGTAAGACTACTTTTAAGACATTTTCCGGACAGGGTGAGAGAAGCGGCCTGTATGCAAAAAGTTGGAACTATTCAGGAGATGGAGAACCTACTAGGCAGTTTTGATGCTTTAGGTAACCTTAGGAGTAGAACGGAGAATATTCAGAACTTTAGTCATCACAACGGAATGAGACATAACGGTAGTACACAGAATCACGAAACTCGCAATCAGTTCAGACCTCAGCAGAACAGCAGGAGCGGAGCACAGGAATATAGAACAGGAAATTCCCCACGGAGGCCAGAGCAATGTACTAATGAGTCCAACGTCAATACACAAAGGGAAACTTTAAACTAACTAGAGGCTGTAATGTTAGGTCAGAATTCCAGCCTAGTGCGAAGGTAGCGAAGTGTCTTGCCATGAAAGTGTTACCATATGACCTCGATGTTAGAGACGATTTGTTGTATGAACCCGAGCAGAATAATGGAGATTCAAGTAATAAAGTAGTCAATCCCGTGGTTAAATTGAAAGTTTGGGGGGCGTGGGTTAAAGTTTTGATTGATTCTGGTAGCCAGATATCATGTATTAGTTCTCAGTGGTATGAGTCATTAGTGAAACAGGGTATTCAGTTGGAGGAAATGCCTGTTAAGTCTACTTTCATCATTACGGCTGTTGGAAAGAGGTCTAAGCAAATTAGTAAACAAGTAGCTGTCCCGATCTGCATTAATAATTCTATTAGCGTTCAGATATGTTTGGTAATTCCGCATTTGATATTTGATCTTATCTTGGGATCTGACTGGTTAACGTTAAAATTGGCTCAGTTAAATTACAATGATCTTATGCTAAATTTGAGGTGGAATAATGAGGATATCAAGGTCAAGTTTGAGGAGGAAATTCAGAGGAAAACGGAAGTTAGTACAGTGTGGAGAATGAAAGAGGTTTCTAAAGTAAATGAAGAGGCTAGTGAGGGCCTGAAGTTGTGTCAGTTGTGGATTAATGAGGATAAAATATGTGGCTTGAAAGAAGCCGTAAGTAGAAGTGAAGTAAATGAAATCCAGAAGGACAAGTTATATGAAGTGTTATGTGAACACGTGGAGATTTTTTCCGAGAAACCTGGTGTTACCCATCTGTATGAACATTCTTTTTCTGTGCTGGATAAGACTCCATTCAGCGGACCGCGATATCCGATACCACACAAATATGCAAAAGCCGTAGAGGATCAAATTCAAGCTATGTTAGCAGACGATGTGATTGAATTATCAAACAGTCAATATGTTAATCCCTTAATTGTTGTGCCTAAGTCTGATGGATCAATACGTTTGTGTATTGATGGCAGGGAGATGAACCGACGTATTGGTGCTGATCAGTTGAGATCACAAACCATTGAAGAGTTGATACATAATTTTCAGGGTAAGAGTTGGTTTTCTACGTTAGATCTTAGGAGTAGTTTTTGGCAGATACCTTTGAGATCAGAAGACAGGCCTCTTACTGCTTTCAGCTATAAGCATAGTTTGTACCAATTTAGGCGTGTTCCTTTTGGGACCCGTACGAGTTCGGCAGCTCTTATTCGCGCACTTAGTATTGCCTTGGGAGATGATACTGGAGATTATGCTACTATTTATATCGATGATTTGGTTATAGGATCTAGTACCTTTGAAGAGCACTTGGACCACTTGGAGAGGGTTTTTTCTAAATTAGAGTATGCTGGTTTTACTCTGAAACTTGACAAATGTGTTTTCAGCAGACGAGAGGTGATTTTTTTGGGGCACCGTGTATCGGCAATGGGAGTGACGCCTGAGAGCACAAGAATTGAAAAAATATTGAATACTACGACACCTAGAAATATTAAGGAGCTCAGATCGTATATTGGTGTATGTAATTTTTTCAGACGATTTGTAGTGAGATTTGGTAACTTACTAGAGCCATTTAGAGAACTATTGAAAGCTGGCAGTAAGTGGGAATGGACACAAGATCATGATAGAGCTTTCCTAAAATTAAAAGAAGGATTCAGGCAGGCGGTTGTTTTGAGATACCCCATGCCCGATAGGAAGTATGTGTTGCTGACGGACGCATCTCACTGTGGTATCGCTGGTGCACTATGTCAAGTAGATGATGATGGTAATTTAGGGATTGTGTCTTTAGCTTCCAGAGGTTTAAGTGCTGCTGAAAAGCGTTATACTATAACGGAACTTGAATTCTTAGCCATCGTATACTCCCTGAGTAAATTTAGGATGTATGTTTTAGGTACCGAATTTGAAATTAGGACGGATCATCATGCTCTTTCTTTTGTATCCAAGTGTAAATTATCATCTAACAGAGTTAGTAGATGGATACTCGCCTTACAAGAGTATGATTTTAAGGTAACTCACATTAAGGGAAAGAATAATGTCCTTGCTGATTTATTGTCACGTGATCCGAAGTTGAGCGAAGAAGGTAGCCTTCTAGAGCCACGTGAGGGCATTATTATATGTACATGTCTGTCTAAGGAAAATGAAACTGCTCTAAATAGACTACGTAACCTATTGGTTGAACAGTCGGTAGACGAAGAATGTCGGGAACCTTTGTCTGTACTTCAGGGAGGAGAGCAGCTCACTGTGTCGCATGGTAGGCACACGTACAAACTGGTTAACGGGTTTCTAGCCAGGAAATGTGGCGAGGATCTCTGGGGGATTTGTGTACCCAAAGCGCTACGTGTGGAATTGATTTGGTTTATCCACAAGGAATTAGGACATTTTGGAGCTAATAAAGTTCTGTATGAGATCCGACAGAATTTTATATGGGACAAGATGGGAAGAGATATAAGAAAAATTCTTTCCACTTGCGATCTGTGTCAGCGTAGCAAAGTTCCTAACCGCTATTTAGAAGGACCTCGTCAGGCAGTAATCTCAGAAAGACCTGGTGACTTGGTGTGTACTGATTTATTTGGACCTGTGGTAAAGGGACAGTTCGGCTTCCAATATATTTTAGTCATTATTGATGCCTTCTCGAAATTAGTCAGATTATACGGTATGAGAAAAGCCACTGGAAAATCTTGTAGTCGTATAATCAAAGAGAAGTATACCCCTGAATTAGGTACTCCTCTTAGAATATTATCAGACAGTGGACCGCAATTTATTTCGAAAAAATGGAAGTCCATAATTAGAGAGCTAGGTATTACACAGGTTCATTCATCTATTAGATACCCTCAGGGCAATATGTGTGAGCGCGTTATGAAAGAGTTATCTCGCATGTTTAGATGCTTAGTGTTCGATAAGCATACAGCCTGGGTGGCTCATTTATCCCGCATAGAGACATGGATCAATGCAGTTCAACATGAAAGCACGAGATTGACGCCGTCACAAGTTCATTTTGGTTGTAAGCCTCAGAATGAACTAGTGAGAGTGTTAGGTTTGCCTGAGGAACCACCTCGTAATGCTGAATTTTACGTACGACTGGCACGGGAGAACCTGATTAAATCTGGAGAGAAACGTAAGAGGCAACAGAAACGTAAGGTACTTGATAACTTTGAAGTAGGTGATATGGTTTTGGTGAGAGTTCCCATGTTGTCAAATAGTGAGGATAAGGTGACTAAGAAATTTTTTCTGTTATATCAAGGCCCTTATAAAGTACATCGTAAACTAGGACCCTGTGCTTACAAGTTAGCGGATGGCGAGAGCGTAATGAATGGCTCATATAACATTAGTAGTTTAAGGAGATACCTGTCGTGTGAGGTGGCTGAACCGGATTGTGAGATATAGGTCAGTAACTCGGGGAAGTTGCTACTTGTTATGTCAGACCACGAGCGGGATGTGTTTACGGCTCTATTGTGGTGGTATTTCCTAGTTGTGTCTGTAAACAAGGGAGGTGTTTGTGTGGCGGTAGAATTACGCTTGTTCATTGACGATCGATTATCTGTTTTCCGTATGTGAGGCCATGAAATTTTATATATTTGTTTTCTGAGATGTTACAGAAGGCTAATTAAAGCTGACGACGGCAAATAATTAATTTTCCCGTATGTGCATTTCTAACTTGCAATAATTTTACCGTGAGCTTAAATCACGTGTGTATTCGAGTGAAGTGTATTGCATCCTGCTTCAAGATAAAGTTGAAACATTCGAAAGAGTGATAAAAGTGTAAATTGTTTGTATTATTTGTTTTCCATGTTTCTAATGTAAAAGATTGGAAGAGAACGTGTTACTGCTATCTAGCAAAGAATGTCGGAGAGATATGGGGAGCAAAAGGACAGATAGACACTCGGCAGAGTCTGTAATCTGAATTGTATATATATTATGTTATATTTTCTAGGATAATCTTGTTTTTTTTTTACAAAAGTGAAAAGTTGCTCATGTTGGGCATAATTTAGCATCTAAACCTCAAGATGAACTGAAATAACAGACAGTCGCAATGGTAAGCAGTCTAAGAGAGATATGATGGAAAGAGTGAGAGATAATTAATTGTATGAAAATACTGTCGCTCGTTATGGGCAGGTAATAGAGGTATTTCAAGTCAATGTGGGAGTAAGTGTGTGAGTTCTCAACTCATATGATATTTGTTAAGAACTCATGGGGGCGTATGTAACGTTCCAGATGTTACAGTGTAATTATATTAATTTTATTATGTGTAATTAATTTAGAAATTTAACGTCATAATATTTATTTTGGTATGTAATTGTATTATAATTCATGTTTAATCATTTGCTCACTATCATTTCATTACTTTGTAACTACGACTTGTAAACGAGGGCTGAATATTCTAATATTCACTTAGATTCTTGCGACATTTGTTTAAAATTAACTTGCAGTAGATTTCCTCTATATTGCTACATCACCGAGGAGGGAGAAAGGACAATTTTAGACATCAAGTTCTGGGAAAAGCGAGCACGTGTTCACGCGTCCCAACGTAAGCTACCGTATTTCGACCAGAATTATTCAAACGAATCAACGCCTATATTTTGAAAGGAGCGTCATGTTGCCATGGATAATGAGTGAATGGACCAATAGAAGAACAGTTTATATCAGAGTTAAGACCCGTCAACTCTAATATCTGGAGTGGGGAGAGACATGTCATCTGATTGGACCACGTGTTGCGACCTGTAATTAGCACCAGTAAAGGTTATAAAAGGGCATGCTGGAGCTCTTGGCTTCATCTCTTCTTGCATCTCTTCTTGATCTCTACTACTGGACTCTGCTGCATTCTTCGGTATTATTATTCGTTTGATTCTGCGTTAGCATTCTACTTCATTACCACAACGTGGTACTTAGAAATTCTGAATGAGGGATGTAGAGCCACTCTCATCAGTAATTACGTACAGCACGGCTACAAGACCGGTTCGAACCAGTCTAAGTCAAGAGGTAGTATTAATCTAGATAGAAATGAAACTTCAGAGAATATTTTCAGTAAAGTTGGAAGGATTCTTAATTGAGTATCCTCTCCAAATAACCCAAGGTGGTTCTGCTAACTATGACTTAGGGCTTATCTCCAATATGGGATAGAGCATAATAGGGAGTGTTAGTTTTGAAGTCATCTTCCAATTAGTGGTGGGTGCAATTTGCAAGGCAGGAATGGTACTTCGCTGCAGATGAAGAGATATCAAAGACGACCGATGATGTTCCAGCTACAAGGAGGGAAGCCTTCCAAGGACCAGCAGAACAAGACTAAATGGTGAGCAA
The DNA here is from genome assembly GCF_040414725.1 of Anabrus simplex. NCBI lineage: Eukaryota > Metazoa > Arthropoda > Insecta > Orthoptera > Tettigoniidae > Anabrus > Anabrus simplex. The sequence goes on from NC_090267.1 coordinate 487,572,245, forward strand.
GCGAGTTAAAGATATTGCAAGTTTTCGCGAAGTAGAGTCATTCAATTTTTTATTAAATTCATTTTCTATTTTAAATTCAGTTCTCGTTAAACCGTCGTCATTTATATTAAATATAATAAATAGTATTTTTCTAGTTTACTTTAATCAATTTGCCTTAATTAGCCTTTTAATTTCTAATTCTCCTGCTTAATGATTAGTGCACTATCACCCCACCCCTGTGATAAGAGTCCGTCCAAGCTTGATTATAAATTTTTATCTTTAAGTCCTCAACTTAAAGATTGGCGCCCTTAGCTTGAATGGTTGCATTTCTCATTTGATGATTGTTCTCCGAGAGGGGAAGTCACAACTGAGGTATGAGCGATGCTAGTGATACCATTCCTTCTGCAGCCAGTCCCTGTTATGAATGGTGTGAAAATGTTGCTCATAAGGTCGGTTGATGTATGCATTTCAGTGGGCTTGGCAGACTGATATGTAACTCCAACTTCTGGCTTGGTGAGGAAAGCAACGGGAAACGGGAAACTCATAGGATATGAGTTGTGCCGGCTGCCGAGGACTGTCGCACTCGTCTGGGGCAATGATGAATGAATGACATATGAAATGATACTGGAGAGTGTTGCTGGAATGAAAGATGACAGGGAGAGCCGGAGTACCCGGAGAAAAACCTGTCCCGCTCCACTTTGGTCAGCACAAACCTCACATGGAGTGACCGGGATTTGAACCACGGAACCAAGCGGTCAGAGGCCCGCGCAATGCTGCCTCAGCCACGGAGGCTCTGGAATAAGGATGTAAACAACAACTTTTTGAAAAAGGAGATTTCGTTGGAAATAGTGTGTATCATCACGCCTCTATGCTGCGGTGTCGTCTTATGTCTTACATTTGAACCTCCAGCTGAACTTTCTCCTCCGTGCTGTAAGAATGGAACATGGCACATCACCGGGTATAACAGATCATTTAAATAAAGACCACAGACGAAATCACATCTAAATTTTGTAATATTTTCTTGACATTATTGTTATTACTTTTATTATTACACTAATATTATTTGCTATCACTTTTGTTCCGAGTGCGTGTAGTTACATGATTTCTCTTCTGTTACATACAAACGTGAGATATACTTGCAGACTATTTTTGATTATATCACTTCCAATTCGTACATTATTTTTTTAAAACGTAAGTAGTATAATAAGCGGGTTCGGCCGCCTCCTCCTCCTCCCGCCGCCTCCTCCGCCGCCTCCTCCGCCGCCGCCTCCGCCTCCGCCGCCCGCGGGAAATTTGAATTTTGGCGGGAAATTTGAATTTTGGCGCGAGATTTGAATTTGTAAACAAAGCCACGTGCTTTGTGACAGCTGTCATCGACAACAACGCATCGCTAACCTCACTGCTGCCATCTTGACGGGCCTAAACCTCACTAGTGCCAACTTAACCTAACTAGCATGAGGTAAACAAAGCCACGTGTTTTTTGACAGCCACGTGCTTTTTGACAGACAACAACGCATCGCTAACCTCAGTACTGCCATCTTGACGGGCCTAAACCTCAGTAGTGCCAACTTAACCTAACTAGTGCGAGATAAACAAATCCACGTGCTTTTTGACAGATTTGTAAACAAAGCCACGTGCTTTTTGACAGCTGTCATCGACAACAACGCATCGCTAACCTCAGTACTGCCATCTTGACGGGCCTAAACCTCAGTAGTACCAACTTAACCTAAGTAGCGTGTGGTAAACAAAGCCACGTGCTTTTGACAGCCACGTGCTTTTTTGACAGCTGTCATCCGCCATCTTTAAACTACAGAGCACCGTGCTGCCCTCTTTCATCACCTATCATCGGCAGTGCTGCCATCTTGACAGACCTAAACCTTAGTGCTACCAACTTAACCTCACTAGCTCGAGATAAACAAATCCACGTGCTTTTTGACAGCCACGTGCTTTTTTGATAGCTGTCATCCGCCATCTTTGAGCACAGTGCTGCCCTCTTTAGCTACTTACCTTTGAAATGTGGTGGCGGATAATTTGAAAAATGCTTTTCGACAAGCAGCCATCTTTAATCCAGAGAGAACAGTGCTACCCTCTATGTGGTGGCGGCAAATTGAAAAATTCCACGTGCTCTTGTTTGGAAACAAACTCACGTGCTTTTTCGACAGCTACTATCTGCCATCTTTAATCTATAGAGCACAGTGCTGCCCTCTTTAGCTACTTACCTTTGAAATGTGGTGGCGACAAATTCCACGTGCTCTTGTTTAGTAAACAAACTCACGTGCTTTTTTGTCAGCTGTCATCCGCCATCTTTAATCTATAGAGCACAGTGCTGCCCTCTTTATCGTAGTAGATGTAAATTCGTCACAGCTGTCATCCGCAGTGCTGCCATCTTAACGGGCTTAAACCTTAGTGCTACCAACTTAACCTTACTAGCGCGAGATAAACAAATCCACGTGCTTTTTGACAGCTGTCATCCACCATCTTTAATCTATAGAGCACAGTGGTGCCCTCTTTAGCTACTTACCTTTGAAATGTGGTGGCGGATAATTTGAAAAATGCTTTTTGATAGCAGCCATCTTTGAGCACCGTGCTACCCTCTTTTGTGGTGGCAGGCAATTCCACGTGACAGCAGCCATCTTTAATCATGAGAGCACCGTGCTGCCCTCTATGTGGTGGCGGCAAATTCTACATGCTCTTGTTTGGAAACAAACTCACGTGCTTTTTTCTGACAGCTGTCATCCGCCATCTTGCATCACAAACCTCAGTGCTGCGCTCTTTAGCTAGATACCTTTGAAATGTGGTGGCGGCAATTTGAAAAAATCTATGTGCTCTTGTTTAGTAAACAAAGCCACGTGCTTTTTATGACAGCTATCATCCACCATCTTTAATCAATAGAGCACGGTGCTGCTATCATGCAGGCAATTTCATCACCTGTCATCCGCCATCTTTTAATGAACAGAGCACCGTGCTGCTCTCTGTAGTAGCGGGCAATTTGAAAAGTTCTGTTAGCTGTCATCCGCCATCTTTAATCAAGAGAGCACCGTGCTGCCATCTATGTGGTGGCGGCAAATTCTACGTGCTACGCGCAGCTGTCATCCACCATCTTACATCGCAAACCTCAGTGCTACACTCTATGTGGTGGCGGATAATTTAAAAAGAAAAATTCTACATCAGTCCTCTCTCGACGCTAATTGCACAAGATGGTGACTATACATGACTCCTTAAAGGTGCTTATGCAAGATGATCGCTATACATAGACGCCCTTGGGATGCTTGCGCAAGATGGCGGTTATACAAGGCTCCTTATGAGGGATGCTTGCGCGAGATGGTGGTTGCTCTTATGAGGCGGCTTAAGGATCCATGACTAGAGACGCCCTAAGGATGCTTGCGCAAGATGGCGGATGCAAGATGGCGGCTATACATAGCTCCTTATGAGACAGCCAGTACTCGATACAACATGTGATCAGAACATTGATTGATGTGTTCAGAACACTGTACTCGATACAACATGTGATTAAAACATTGTGTGGTGTGTTCAGAACACTACATAAGTAGAATCGAACGCTGTATTAGGGGATACCTTTGTTTAGATTGAAACATAACAAGACTAGAATTGAACACTGCACATTGATTGATTGATGTGTTCAGAACACAAAATAAGTAGAATCGAACACTGTACTCGATGTCGTTAACTTCAACATGTGATTAAAACATTGTCTGGTGTGTTCAGAACACTACATAAGTAGAATCGAACGCTGTACAACATGTTAGGGGATACCTTTGTTTAGATTGAAACATAACAAGACTAGAATTGAACACTGCACTCGATGTCGTTACATGCGATCAGAGCAATGATTGATGTGTTCAGATCACGAAACAAGTAGAACCGAACACTGTACAACATGTTAGGGGATACCTTTGTTCTAAGAAGATCAGCTTGAAACATAACAAGACTAGAATTGAACACTGCACTCGATACAACATGTAATCAGAACATTGACTGATGCGTTCAGATCACGAAACAAGTAGAACCGAACACTGTACAACATGTTAAGGGATACCTTTGTTTAGATTGAAACTAACAAGACTAACACTTCAAATGATTTGCTTAGTACGAAAATAAAAAAATATATACCGCGTAGCTAACTCGTTCATCACACTGCTAAGACGCTTAGTAATTGTGAATACACTCATACGAAAATCAAGAAAGCACACTGCGTAGCCAACTCGCTCGGCTCACTCGCTTAGTATTTGCAACACACACGGATAAGAATGTTCCGAGATACTTACATGTTTTTTAAGGGAGGGTGAAAGATCATAAATTATATGTACACATGTTGTCTCCTCCAAGTTGTAAGATGAAATAGACGCAGTACTGCGAGTTTCCGCTCTAGCTGGCGAACGGAAGTAGCATGATATCTCAGCAAAAAATAATACGCGTGAGCTTGCAAGTCAGACACAATGATGGATACCGCGATTCAAATCCTGGTAACTTATGCCGTCGGGAAGGGTATCCGGCGAGCATCTAGCTGTAAATCCTCGATTCTCGACAGATTCTTAATCCGAGTTCTTTGACGTCAGGAAGGGCAACTAGTTGAAAACAATTATCGAACACGCATCGCGAAGGCAAGAGTGTGCAGCGATATGCTTGTTTAGACTTGCAGATTACGAAAAGAAACATAACAAGACTTGAGTCTTAAAACAAATTCTTGCGATTTAAAATCTTAGTCAGGAAGGGCATCCAGCAGTAAAACAATAGTTCGTGATTTAAAATCTAGCAGTAAAACCCCCGATTCTCGACAGATTCTTAATCCGAGTTCTTTGACGTCAGGAAGGGCAACTAGTTGAAAACAATTATCGAACACGCATCGCGAAGGCAAGAGTGTGCAGCGATATGCTTGTTTAGACTTGCAGATTACGAAAAGAAACATAACAAGACTTGAGTCTTAAAACAAATTCTTGCGATTTAAAATCTTAGTCAGGAAGGGCATCCAGCAGTAAAACAATAGTTCGTGATTTAAAATCTAGCAGTAAAACCCCCGATTCTCGACAGATTCATAATCCGAGTTCTTTGACGTCAGGAAGGGCAACTAGTTGAAAACAATTATCGAACACGCATCGCGAAGGCAAGAGTGTGCAGCGATATGCTTGTTTAGACTTGCAGATTACGAAAAGAAACATAACAAGACTTGAGTCTTAAAACAAATTCTTGCGATTTAAAATCTTAGTCAGGAAGGGCATCCAGCAGTAAAACAATAGTTCGTGATTTAAAATCTAGCAGTAAAACCCCCGATTCTCGACAGATTCTTAATCCGAGTTCTTTGACGTCAGGAAGGGCAACTAGTTGAAAACAATTATCGAACACGCATCGCGAAGGCAAGAGTGTGCAGCGATATGCTTGTTTAGACTTGCAGATTACGAAAAAGAAACATAACAAGACTTGAGTCTTAAAACAAATTCTTGCGATTTAAAATCTTAGTCAGGAAGGGCATCCAGCAGTAAAACAATAGTTCGTGATTTAAAATCTAGCAGTAAAACCCCCGATTCTCGACAGATTCTTAATACGAGTTCTTTGACGTCAGGAAGGGCAACTAGTTGAAAACAATTATCGAACACGCATCGCGAAGGCAAGAGTGTGCAGCGATATGCTTGTTTAGACTTGCAGATTACGAAAAGAAACATAACAAGACTTGAGTCTTAAAACAAATTCTTGCGATTTAAAATCTTAGTCAGGAAGGGCATCCAGCAGTAAAACAATAGTTCGTGATTTAAAATCTAGCAGTAAAACCCCCGATTCTCGACAGATTCTTAATCCGAGTTCTTTGACGTCAGGAAGGGCAACTAGTTGAAAACAATTATCGAACACGCATCGCGAAGGCAAGAGTGTGCAGCGATATGCTTGTTTAGACTTGCAGATTACGAAAAGAAACATAACAAGACTTGAGTCTTAAAACAAATTCTTGCGATTTAAAATCTTAGTCAGGAAGGGCATCCAGCAGTAAAACAATAGTTCGTGATTTAAAATCTAGCAATAAAACCCCCGATTCTCGACAGATTCTTAATCCGAGTTCTTTGACGTCAGGAAGGGCAACTAGTTGAAAACAATTATCGAACACGCATCGCGAAGGCAAGAGTGTGCAAAGGACAACTCAACAAATTCTTGCGATTTAAACACATTTTTATTCCCAAGAGAATCGAACCCGAGACTACCGGGTGAGAGGCATGCATACTGTAGGCTATGGGTTTGTTCTACTGTCCATGAAGTCGTATCAGCGCAGAGCGAGCAGCGGAATGCGTGTGTTAGCTGAAATTGTACACGTATCTTCCGGCTCGGCCTTGAACGAGGACACTGATAAGCGGCTTGTAACTCGCGAACGTCTTCTTAGCTGAGTACCATTCAAGCTCTTAAAACACAGTACTAATTAAGGTTGTAAAATATTCTGAAATAGTCCTCCTCTGTAGTGTAGTAGTTAGCTACTACCCTCGGAGGTCCGAGTTCGATTCCCGGCTCTGCCACGGAATGTGTAGCATTTAGCCTATGTAAGTTCCTAACGTAAAATATCATGATTGTACGGAGAGGTTAAAACACACACAGTGCCTACTCCTATCGAAAGAACCTGCACGGTACCGGCATGTATGCTTCTCCTGGTGAAGGAGCATGCACATGGTTTAACGCCTCCTATCAACAGCCCTTACTTAATGCTGGCTTTTTTGCACACCCCGCCTCACACCATAGTTTTACGACCGGCTGCCCTTCCTGACTAGGATTTTAAATCGCAAGAATTTGTTGAGTTGCCCTTCCTGACGCAAAACTGGCTGTATCTAACCTCTTACACGGAATGTGTAGCATTTAGCCTATGTAAGTTCCTAACGTAAAATATCATGATTGTACGGAGAGGTTAAAACACACACAGTGCCTACTCCTTTCGAAAGAACCTGCACGGTACCGGCATGTAGGCTTCTCCTGGTGAAGGAGCATGCACATGGTTTAACGCCTCCTATCAACAGCCCTTACTTAATGCTGGCTTTTTTGCACACCCCGGCTCACACCATAGTTTTAAGACCGGCTGCCCTTCTTGACTAGGATTTTAAATCGCAAGAATTTGTTGAGATGCCCTTCCTGACGCAAAACTGGCAGTATCTAACCTCTTACACGGAATGTGTAGCATTTAACCTATGTAAGTTCCTAACGTAAAATATCATGATTGTACGGAGAGGTTAAAACACACACAGTGCCTACTCCTATCGAAAGAACCTGCACGGTACCGGCATGTGGGCTTCTCCTGGTGAAGGAGCATGCACATGGTTTAACGCCTCCTATCAACAGCCCTTACTTAATGCTGGCTTTTTTGCACACCCCGCCTCACACCATAGTTTTACGACCGGCTGCCCTTCCTGACTAGGATTTTAAATCGCAAGAATTTGTTGAGTTGCCCTTCCTGACGCAAAACTGGCAGTATCTAACCTCTTACATCATACACTATAGTTTTCGACCGGTTGCCCTTCCTGACGTCAAAGAACTCGGATTAAGAATCTGTTTTGTTTTAAGACTAGTTGTCCTTCCTGACGCAAAACTGGTAGTATCTAACCTCTTACATCATACCCTATTGTTTTCGACCGGTTGCCCTTCCTGACGTCAAAGAACTCGGATTAAGAATCTGTCGAGAATCGGGGGTTTTACTGCTAGATTTTAAATCACGAACTATTGTTTTACTGCTGGATGCCCTTCCTGACTAAGATTTTAAATCGCAAGAATTTGTTTTAAGACTCAAGTCTTGTTATGTTTCTTTTCGTAATCTGCAAGTCTAAACAAGCATATCGCTGCACACTCTTGCCTTCGCGATGCGTGTTCGATAATTGTTTTCAACTAGTTGCCCTTCCTGACGTCAAAGAACTCGTATTAAGAATCTGTCGAGAATCGGGGGTTTTACTGCTAGATTTTAAATCACGAACTATTGTTTTACTGCTGGATGCCCTTCCTGACTAAGATTTTAAATCGCAAGAATTTGTTTTAAGACTCAAGTCTTGTTATGTTTCTTTTCGTAATCTGCAAGTCTAAACAAGCATATCGCTGCACACTCTTGCCTTCGCGATGCGTGTTCGATAATTGTTTTCAACTAGTTGCCCTTCCTGACGTCAAAGAACTCGGATTAAGAATCTGTCGAGAATCGGGGGTTTTACTGCTAGATTTTAAATCACGAACTATTGTTTTACTGCTGGATGCCCTTCCTGACTAAGATTTTAAATCGCAAGAATTTGTTTTAAGACTCAAGTCTTGTTATGTTTCTTTTCGTAATCTGCAAGTCTAAACAAGCATATCGCTGCACACTCTTGCCTTCGCGATGCGTGTTCGATAATTGTTTTCAACTAGTTGCCCTTCCTGACGTCAAAGAACTCGTATTAAGAATCTGTCGAGAATCGGGGGTTTTACTGCTAGATTTTAAATCACGAACTATTGTTTTACTGCTGGATGCCCTTCCTGACTAAGATTTTAAATCGCAAGAATTTGTTTTAAGACTCAAGTCTTGTTATGTTTCTTTTTCGTAATCTGCAAGTCTAAACAAGCATATCGCTGCACACTCTTGCCTTCGCGATGCGTGTTCGATAATTGTTTTCAACTAGTTGCCCTTCCTGACGTCAAAGAACTCGGATTAAGAATCTGTCGAGAATCGGGGGTTTTACTGCTAGATTTTAAATCACGAACTATTGTTTTACTGCTGGATGCCCTTCCTGACTAAGATTTTAAATCGCAAGAATTTGTTTTAAGACTCAAGTCTTGTTATGTTTCTTTTCGTAATCTGCAAGTCTAAACAAGCATATCGCTGCACACTCTTGCCTTCGCGATGCGTGTTCGATAATTGTTTTCAACTAGTTGCCCTTCCTGACGTCAAAGAACTCGGATTAAGAATCTGTCGAGAATCGGGGGTTTTACTGCTAGATTTTAAATCACGAACTATTGTTTTACTGCTGGATGCCCTTCCTGACTAAGATTTTAAATCGCAAGAATTTGTTTTAAGACTCAAGTCTTGTTATGTTTCTTTTCGTAATCTGCAAGTCTAAACAAGCATATCGCTGCACACTCTTGCCTTCGCGATGCGTGTTCGATAATTGTTTTCAACTAGTTGCCCTTCCTGACGTCAAAGAACTCGGATTAAGAATCTGTCGAGAATCGGGGGTTTTACTGCTAGATTTTAAATCACGAACTATTGTTTTACTGCTGGATGCCCTTCCTGACTAAGATTTTAAATCGCAAGAATTTGTTTTAAGACTCAAGTCTTGTTATGTTTCTTTTCGTAATCTGCAAGTCTAAACAAGCATATCACTGCACACTCTTGCCTTCGCGATGCGTGTTCGATAATTGTTTTCAACTAGTTGCCCTTCCTGACGTCAAAGAACTCGGATTAAGAATCTGTCGAGAATCGAGGATTTACAGCTAGATGCTCGCCGGATACCCTTCCCGACGGCATAAGTTACCAGGATTTGAATCGCGGTATCCATCATTGTGTCTGACTTGCAAGCTCACGCGTATTATTTTTTGCTGAGATATCATGCTACTTCCGTTCGCCAGCTAGAGCGGAAACTCGCAGTACTGCGTCTATTTCATCTTACAACTTGGAGGAGACAACATGTGTACATATAATTTATGATCTTTCACCCTCCCTTAAAAAACATGTAAGTATCTCGGAACATTCTTATCCGTGTGTGTTGCAAATACTAAGCGAGTGAGCCGAGCGAGTTGGCTACGCAGTGTGCTTTCTTGATTTTCGTATGAGTGTATTCACAATTACTAAGCGTCTTAGCAGTGTGATGAACGAGTTAGCTACGCGGTATATATTTTTTTATTTTCGTACTAAGCAAATCATTTGAAGTGTTAGTCTTGTTAGTTTCAATCTAAACAAAGGTATCCCTTAACATGTTGTACAGTGTTCGGTTCTACTTGTTTCGTGATCTGAACGCATCAGTCAATGTTCTGATTACATGTTGTATCGAGTGCAGTGTTCAATTCTAGTCTTGTTATGTTTCAAGCTGATCTTCTTAGAACAAAGGTATCCCCTAACATGTTGTACAGTGTTCGGTTCTACTTGTTTCGTGATCTGAACACATCAATCATTGCTCTGATCGCATGTAACGACATCGAGTGCAGTGTTCAATTCTAGTCTTGTTATGTTTCAATCTAAACAAAGGTATCCCCTAACATGTTGTACAGCGTTCGATTCTACTTATGTAGTGTTCTGAACACACCAGACAATGTTTTAATCACATGTTGAAGTTAACGACATCGAGTACAGTGTTCGATTCTACTTATTTTGTGTTCTGAACACATCAATCAATCAATGTGCAGTGTTCAATTCTAGTCTTGTTATGTTTCAATCTAAACAAAGGTATCCCCTAATACAGCGTTCGATTCTACTTATGTAGTGTTCTGAACACACCACACAATGTTTTAATCACATGTTGTATCGAGTACAGTGTTCTGAACACATCAATCAATGTTCTGATCACATGTTGTATCGAGTACTGGCTGTCTCATAAGGAGCTATGTATAGCCGCCATCTTGCATCCGCCATCTTGCGCAAGCATCCTTAGGGCGTCTCTAGTCATGGATCCTTAAGCCGCCTCATAAGAGCAACCACCATCTCGCGCAAGCATCCCTCATAAGGAGCCTTGTATAACCGCCATCTTGCGCAAGCATCCCAAGGGCGTCTATGTATAGCGATCATCTTGCATAAGCACCTTTAAGGAGTCATGTATAGTCACCATCTTGTGCAATTAGCGTCGAGAGAGGACTGATGTAGAATTTTTCTTTTTAAATTATCCGCCACCACATAGAGTGTAGCACTGAGGTTTGCGATGTAAGATGGTGGATGACAGCTGCGCGTAGCACGTAGAATTTGCCGCCACCACATAGATGGCAGCACGGTGCTCTCTTGATTAAAGATGGCGGATGACAGCTAACAGAACTTTTCAAATTGCCCGCTACTACAGAGAGCAGCGCGGTGCTCTGTTCATTAAAAGATGGCGGATGACAGGTGATGAAATTGCCTGCATGATAGCAGCACCGTGCTCTATTGATTAAAGATGGTGGATGATAGCTGTCATAAAAAGCACGTGGCTTTGTTTACTAAACAAGAGCACATAGATTTTTTCAAATTGCCGCCACCACATTTCAAAGGTATCTAGCTAAAGAGCGCAGCACTGAGGTTTGTGATGCAAGATGGCGGATGACAGCTGTCAGAAAAAAGCACGTGAGTTTGTTTCCAAACAAGAGCATGTAGAATTTGCCGCCACCACATAGAGGGCAGCACGGTGCTCTCATGATTAAAGATGGCTGCTGTCACGTGGAATTGCCTGCCACCACAAAAGAGGGTAGCACGGTGCTCAAAGATGGCTGCTATCAAAAAGCATTTTTCAAATTATCCGCCACCACATTTCAAAGGTAAGTAGCTAAAGAGGGCACCACTGTGCTCTATAGATTAAAGATGGTGGATGACAGCTGTCAAAAAGCACGTGGATTTGTTTATCTCGCGCTAGTAAGGTTAAGTTGGTAGCACTAAGGTTTAAGCCCGTTAAGATGGCAGCACTGCGGATGACAGCTGTGACGAATTTACATCTACTACGATAAAGAGGGCAGCACTGTGCTCTATAGATTAAAGATGGCGGATGACAGCTGACAAAAAAGCACGTGAGTTTGTTTACTAAACAAGAGCACGTGGAATTTGTCGCCACCACATTTCAAAGGTAAGTAGCTAAAGAGGGCAGCACTGTGCTCTATAGATTAAAGATGGCAGATAGTAGCTGTCGAAAAAGCACGTGAGTTTGTTTCCAAACAAGAGCACGTGGAATTTTTCAATTTGCCGCCACCACATAGAGGGTAGCACTGTTCTCTCTGGATTAAAGATGGCTGCTTGTCGAAAAGCATTTTTCAAATTATCCGCCACCACATTTCAAAGGTAAGTAGCTAAAGAGGGCAGCACTGTGCTCAAAGATGGCGGATGACAGCTATCAAAAAAGCACGTGGCTGTCAAAAAGCACGTGGATTTGTTTATCTCGAGCTAGTGAGGTTAAGTTGGTAGCACTAAGGTTTAGGTCTGTCAAGATGGCAGCACTGCCGATGATAGGTGATGAAAGAGGGCAGCACGGTGCTCTGTAGTTTAAAGATGGCGGATGACAGCTGTCAAAAAAGCACGTGGCTGTCAAAAGCACGTGGCTTTGTTTACCACACGCTACTTAGGTTAAGTTGGTACTACTGAGGTTTAGGCCCGTCAAGATGGCAGTACTGAGGTTAGCGATGCGTTGTTGTCGATGACAGCTGTCAAAAAGCACGTGGCTTTGTTTACAAATCTGTCAAAAAGCACGTGGATTTGTTTATCTCGCACTAGTTAGGTTAAGTTGGCACTACTGAGGTTTAGGCCCGTCAAGATGGCAGTACTGAGGTTAGCGATGCGTTGTTGTCTGTCAAAAAGCACGTGGCTGTCAAAAAACACGTGGCTTTGTTTACCTCATGCTAGTTAGGTTAAGTTGGCACTAGTGAGGTTTAGGCCCGTCAAGATGGCAGCAGTGAGGTTAGCGATGCGTTGTTGTCGATGACAGCTGTCAAAAAGCACGTGGCTTTGTTTACAAATTCAAATCTCGCGCCAAAATTCAAATTTCCCGCCAAAATTCAAATTTCCCGCGGGCGGCGGAGGCGGAGGAGGCGGCGGAGGAGGCGGCGGAGGAGGCGGCGGGAGGAGGAGGAGTCGGCCGAACCCGCTTATTATACTACTAACGTAAGTTACAACTGTGCCGGGGGTACACCTTCTCCGTCCTGTTAAACTGCGCGCATTCTATAAGGCCATCTGTGTTATGGAACTTGAACTACTGTTATTCAAGATATTTGGATTTTTCTACCGCTAGGTGTCTCTATCATCGGTTCTTTTGCTCCCCCTCGCGGGTCGAACTCTTAACTAATTTATTACGAAATTTCTATTGCGACAGGTGGCAGATTTTTTTTTAATGTATCAAAGTTTTCAACAATTCCACTGCTTCCTTCCTCCTTACTTATTAACCAATCAGAAATTTTCTGAATATATTACTAGCGAATTAAAATTGAGAGTCTGTGCAGGCATCCAGTGTATTTGTATAGAGTTCTGGAAACTTCACTTCGAAATTCTATAAAAGCTCGGCGCTTTTTGGCCGTATTGGCGATTTCATCGCTCCAGTTGATCGTGTGCGGCGTGTGTTAAGGAAGAGGGACCGTAGATAGACGTTAGCAAGGCCCAGCAAGCAAGGTAAGAGCGGAATTTTCTTAATATGTGATAGTTCCGGCAGATAGCTTGAGGGGAAGGTTTCAAACTTCTTTCATTTTCGTAAAGTCCTAATTTATGGTTTAAATGTAGATTTTCGGGCAAGTCTGAGGACTCTGTTCGAATCCCTGCTGGGAGACATGTAAAGTAAGATAAAAAAGAGTGATCACCCTCTGTTATTCCCATTCAACTTGGCATGAGGGGATTAAAATTTTCTGAACCTCTAAATTCTTAACACACTTTTGGGATTTAGTATTTCTCGTTCAGTCACTCATGCGTAGAATAGGCTTAGCCTCTGCAGCTTCGGGCCATAAACCCATGTGCCGGGTTTTAGGATTTTTTCAAAAAGGACTGCAAGGGATTCGCTTCCTAGCCTTTTGTTCATGGCCATTCATTTTAAACCACCTAGAATGGGCACCCATTGCCCCTGTGTTTTGTAATGGTTTATAGACCAGTGTGTAACAAACTATTGAGCGGAAGTGACTGCATGTACATTATTTGAAGTTTGTCAAGCATAAACTTGTAAGAAGCTTGTGTCTCTGAGAGGCTGGACTACAGTAACTTTTCGAGCTCAGTCTCCTAGGATGTAAATTAGTGGAGCAAACACGCTCTTATAAAAGTGTACCGAAGTTCGTATATTGCTCATCCCTAGTAGATTATCGTGTGGATAATTTTCTCTCGTTCTTGTACCTGATATTTGGACTTATAGTCCGCTGTTGTTGACAGAGTGGAGAGCTCATTTGATGTTGCTTATTCAGATTTTCTATCTATCACATTTTACACTTGAAAAAAAAAGAAAAATTCAAAGTTTAGTGCTTTAACTTATGCTCTGGGCATTTCATTGTCCGCCCATTCACCCGGCACATTCTTGCGCCTCTGTGAACCACGATATTCCCGTAACAATAAAATATTGGTTTTAATGGATAGATGACGGACTGAGTGACCTTATGACTCCAACTTGGCAGGTTCGATCCTGGCTCAGTCCGGAGGTACTCGTAGGTTCTCAAATACGTCAGCATAGTGTCGACAGATTTACTGGCAAGTAAAAGAATTTCCGCGGGACTAAATTCCGGCACATGGGCGTCTCCGAAAACCGTAAAAGTACTTAGTGGGACGTAAAGCTAATAACATTATTATTGTTTTTAATAGATGGACTAATTTGTACACTTGCAATTGCAAATTGATTCAGGTAGTGTATACCATGAAAACAAAACAAAAATAACTTTCCTCTCCCCTGAAAAGTTACTGATTTGTTGCGTGTTATATCCTCATTCCGGGGAGGTTTTCACTGCAGGATGCTTCAGCTAGTGATACCTACATGGGCAGTAACAAACCCCGTTCAGAGGAAATTTCTGCTCTCTTATGATCGTAACGTTGGCCACTAGAAAACAAATACGGTTGCTCTAAGTATGGCTAATTGCGTGGTCAACTTTCCCAGTTACATATTCAAATCAGCAAACATCACTAATCAAACAAACCTCAATGTAAGCAAAAACATATATGTAATTTTCTCCGCTACACGGAAGAACATAGATTAATGGATAATTCCTGTGTTTAGAAGACAGGAGAACGAGTACAGATTCTTTGGTTGTTCCCCACTTAATAGACTTTTACGACATGCAGGGGGCACAGATAATGTATCCTTACACTGCACCCACGCGGGAGATAAGGAGTTCCAATAAATCGAAAGAAATATGTAGCATCATGATCTTACGTCCAACAATATGGCAGCTGATCCAGCACACAACATTCCCATGTCATTTCACGAGGTAGCGCCACTTATCATGATCTACGTCCAACAATATGGCAGCTGATCCAGCACACAACATTCCCATGTCATGTCACAAGGTAGCGCCACCTATCATGATCTACGTAAAACAATATGGCAGCTGATCCACCACACAACATTCCCATGTCATGTGACAAGATAGCCCCACCAATGAAGATCTACGTACATCTAACAAAATGGCCGCTGATTTAGCACACACAAAATATTCGCAGTTTGAGAAGAAAATCTGCTGCCTTCGGTGACGTTATCGTGTGTAAGGGGCTTTGCTGTGACCTAGACGAAACGCCAGTCAAAGACATTGGAAACTCGTTTAAAACACGGTGCCATTTGTAGGCTACCTACTGTATATAGAAGGCAGTCAAATAACGTGAGGAACAGGATGCCGAACACTGGTTGCCTAGTACCCTACTGTATATAGAAAGCAGTGTAATAACGTGAGGGAGAGGATGCCGAACACTGGTTGCCTGGTTACCTACTGTATATAGAAGGCAGTGTAATAACTTGAGGAAGAATATGACGAATACTGGTTTCCAGGTTACCTACTGTATATAGAAGGCAGTGTATTAACTTGAGGAAGAATATGACGAATACTGGTTGCCAGGTTACCTACTGTGAAGGCAATGTAGTAACGTGGGGAAGAAGGTGACGAACACTGGCTGCCTGGTTACCTACTGTATATAGAAGGCAGTGTAATAACTTGAGGAAGAATATGACGAATACTGGTTTCCAGGTTACCTACTGTATATAGAAGGCAGTGTATTAACTTGAGGAAGAATATGACGAATACTGGTTGCCAGGTTACCTACTGTGAAGGCAATGTAGTAACGTGGGGAAGAAGGTGACGAACACTGGCTGCCTGGTTACCTACTGTATATAGAAGGCAGTGTAGTAATGTGAGGAAGAAGACGACGAACACTGGTTGCCTGGTTACCTACTGTATATAGAAGGCAGTGTAATAATGTGAGGAAGAAGACGACGAACACTGGCTGCCTGGTTAACTACTGTATATAGAAGGCAGTGTAATAATGTGAGGAAGAAGACGACGAACACTGGCTGCCTGGTTACCAGGGTGTTGGTTTTCTGTCCATACAAAATTGTCTAAGCTAAATTGACGATAATTCCAGGTAGACCTCCAGACCAAAAACATTTCCATATTAAAATAATGAAGATTCCCTCACTTTAATATATTGTTCATAAAGCTGAAGATGTAACAGTGTCCTTCAAATTGACGTAAGAAGTAAACCACGATATTCATAATCAGGACAGTTTTCAAGCTCACTGAAGAATTAAGAAAAATAAACCGCGCACTCTCTCTCTCTCTGTAAACAGTACCGCCGTGGAGTCAAGAATGACACTTTAACAACGTGCTAGTGTTAGGTTAGGTTGATCACAAAAATTGAACATTTTCTTCAAATTCGCCTGATATTCATTCTCTCATCATACAAACAAGATTAAAATAAAGTCTTACCCTTCAATAACTTAGCAACTCTCAATAATGAGAACTGCTGAACTGCGGTTCACATCTTGAGCTTGGTCTTCTTCAATTCCTCATACATAATTACGATAACGTTCTGAAGGGAACGTTGTGGAACAGATGAATTCACTTTTCTTTCCGCACGGGTTTCTGCAGATTATTTCTTGCTTCTTAGCTACATCGTAATTAAAATCTGCATAGGAACTGGACGAAATAAGACCGTTTTTATAAAACTGTTCCGCTCGTCACCTTACACCAACTCCGTTTATTAAATACATTGTTACGTGCCAGCCCTTCCGTAATCCCCAGGCGGTACTTCTTGGAAGGGACTGGTGAGTCAAACGACCTGGAGCTCCCAGCCTGCCTGGAGGGCATGGCCGGCCTTTCCATGTATTGTTGTCGTCGACTGGCTTACCTGTGAGTTTCTTGGAGATTCAACGAGAATGTTCAGTCTTTAGTCACCTCGCGAATGTTCTGGTTCACATCACCGGAGCCGCTGAAAGTCACTCAGTATTGGACTCCGTGGTGGAGTTAGTGTGAGACTCAGAGTGTTGGGTTTCCGTGGCTGGGCTGAGGGCGGCAGAAGTTTTAGTGTCTCACCGAGGTCTGAACGAGAAGCTGTGGTTGTTGGTATCGGAGTGTCCAGTGTTCAGGACTGAAGACGTGCAGAACAGAAGACTGTCTACTACCTGAGAGTACTGTGTGTTTGTGTGGACTGAGGATCGCCGTGAGTTAGCGAGGGAAGTCGCTGTAGTGAGAGTGAAGATAATTGGACGTGTGTTAATGTTCGCTGTTGTGAGTATCGTCCTGCTGTTGAATACTGTTGGGCTGTTGCTGTTTAGTTGTTCACAGCATGTGACTCTTTGAATTATTCGTTTGTCTCTGGAGTCGAACAAAGGGATAGTCATCGTGTGCTGTGTAGCCCGTAGCCCTGTGTTCAAACACAACGGTCTACACACAGTTGCTGTATGAGGTTACTGGACCTGGGGACGTGAAAGTAAGCATTAGCCTTCCCCTAGTAATAGCTGTGCCATAAGGAAGAGAGACTTATAAATAGACAGCAATTGGGGTTGTGGCCACTTATGGTTGATTAGAATTGTGTGTGTATATTGTGCCCTAAAAGGAATTAGGGATATAGGTAGGCATGAAATCTCGAGTCAATACGGGTCAATATGGAACAATGAGTGCATAAGATGGCATTACTCACACGCAACACAGACCCATGAGGTTCCTCACATAAGGGTACAGCTCACAAGCAACGTAGACCGAAGAGGTTCCTCACATTAGGGTACAGCTCACAAGCAACACATACCCATGAGGTTCCTCACATAAGGGTACAGCTCACAAGCAACGTAGAACGAAGAGGTTCCTCACATTAGGGTACAGCTCACAAGCAACACAGACCCATGAGGTTCCTCACATTAGGGTACAGCTCACAAGCAACGTAGACCGAAGAGGTTAATCACATTAGGGTACAGCTCACAAGCAACACATACCCATGAGGTTCCTCACATTAGGGTACAGCTCACAAGCAACACACACCCATGAGGTTCCTCAAATTAGGGTACAGCTCACAAGCAACACATACCCATGAGGTTCCTCACATTAGGGTACAGCTCACAAGCAACACATACCCATGAGGTTCCTCACATTAGGGTACAGCTCACAAGCAACACATACCCATGAGGTTCCTCACATTAGGGGACAGCTCACAAGCAACGTAGACCCATGAGGTTCCTCACATAAGGGTAATACTCACACGCAACACAGGCCCATGAGGTTCCTCACATAGTGGTACTCTTTCCTTTCTATTTGTTTTACGTCGCACCGACACAGATAGGTCTTATGGCGACGGTGGGACAGGAAAGGGCTAGGAGTGGGAAGTAAGTGAAAATGGGAAACCACGGAAAACCATCTTCAGGGCTGCCGACAGTGGTGTTCGAACAAACTATCTCCCGAATACTGGATACTGGCCGCACTTAAGCGACTGCAGCTATCGAGCTCGGTGTGTGGTACTCATCACAGGGCACGTATACTCATGGTGTTGCTCACATATTGGTACTCTTCACAGGCCACGTATACTCATGGTGTTGCTCACATATTGGTACTCATTACAGGCTACGTATACTCATGGTGTTGCTCACATAGTGGTACTCATCACAGGCTACGTATACTCATGGTGTTGCTCACATAGTGGTACTCATCACAGGCTACGTATACTCATGGTGTTGCTCACATATTGGTACTCATCACAGGCTACGTATACTCATGGTGTTGCTCACATAGTGGTACTCTTCACAGGGCACGTATACTCATGGTGTTGCTCACATATTGGTACTCATCACAGGCTACGTATACTCATGGTGTTGCTCACATAGTGGTACTCATCACAAGCCACGTATACTCATGGTGTTGCTCACATATTGGTACTCATCACAGGCTACGTATACTCATGGTGTTGCTCACATATTGGTACTCATCACAGGCTACGTATACTCATGGTGTTGCTCACATAGTGGTACTCATCACAGCCTACGTATACTCATGGTGTTGTTCACATAGTGGTACTAATCACAGGCTACGTATACTCATGGTGTTGCTCACACATTGGTACTCATCACAGGCTACGTATACTGATGGTGTTGCTCACATAGTGGTACTCATCACAGGCTACGTATACTCATGGTGTTGCTCACATAGTGGTCATAATCATTGGCCACGTATATTCAGGTGTAGCTCGCACTAATTATAGGCAATGCAGACCCACGATGTATCACGCATTATGGCAACGCCCACAGGCAACACAGACCCATAGTGTTCTTCGTATTATGATACTACTGCCATAGTAATCTTCCCCAGGTGATACTAATCATAGACTGTCTCATGGTTCCAAATGTTTTTTTTTTGTTTTTTTTTGCTAGGGGCTTTACGTCGCACAGACACAGATAGGTTTTGTGGCGACGATGGGATAGGAAAGGCCTAGGAGTTGGAAGGAAGCGGCCGTGGCCTTAATTAAGGTACAGCCCCAGCATTTGCCTGGTGTGAAAATGGGAAACCACGGAAAACCATCTTCAGGGCTGCCGATAGTGGGATTCGAACCTACTATCTCCCGGATGCAAGCTCACAGCCGCGCGCCTCTACGCGCACGGCCAACTCGCCCGGTGGTTCCAAATGTACCATCCCTTAGTCAGCCCTTTTAGTCGCCTCTTACCACAGGCAGGGGATACCGTGGGTTTATTCTTTTTCTGCATCCCGCACCCACAGGAACTAATGAAGGTTCCGTTGGATTAATGATAAATTATAAAAGTTCGACTGCAGAGTTCGATACAGGTGAAACAAAATTTCAGGTTGATGCCGAAGATATTCATCTTTCTAAAGGTTAAACGCAATGAATGCAAATGCGGAAGCTAAGACTGAAGTGGTCGTTCGTTATTGTTACTACGACCACCGCGAAAACCTTATGGATAATTTCGTGCATCCTTAAAATTATTCCCCAGGTGAGGCTCGAACTCACAACCCCGGCATTTCTCGGCTACTGTCTTATAAGTACCGTGCGCTAACCGATTGCGCCACTGGGGAAGACGATGGTTTGCCGTCGTAACGTTCCATGTAGAACTAACTTCCATTTCTTTTCACAAGATAAATAAAGAAGTATTTCTATGGTGTCCGCCTCTGTGGTGTAGTGGTTAGCGTGATTAGCTGCCACCCCCGGAGGTCCGGGTTCGATTCCCGGCTCTGCCACGAAATTTGAAAAGTGGTACGAGGGCTGGAACGGGGTCCACTCAGCCTCGGGAGGTCAACTGAGTAGAGGTGGGTTCGATTCCCACCTCAGCCATCCTGGAAGTGGTTTTCCGTGGTTTCCCCACTTCTCCTCCAGGCGAATGCCGGGATGGTACCTAACTTAAGGCCACGGCCGCTTCCTTCCCTCTTCCTTGTCTATCCCTTCCACTCTTCCCATCCCTCCACAAGGCCCCTGTTCAGCATAGCAGGTGAGGCCGCCTGGGCGAGGTACTGGTCATACTCCCCAGTTGTATCCCCCGACCAAGAGTCTGAAGCTCCAGGACACTGCCCTTGAGGCGGTAGAGGTGGGATCCCTCGCTAAGTCCGAGGGAAAAACCGAACCTGGAGGGTAAACAGATGATGATGATGATGATGATTTCTATGGTCCGTCTCTGTGGTGTAGTAGTTAGCGTGATTAGCTGCCAACCGCGGAGGCCCGGGTTCGATTTCAGGCTGTGCCACTAAATTTGAAAAGTGGTAAGAAGGCTGGAACGGGGTCCACTTAGCCTAGGGAGGTCAAATGAGTAGAGGTGGGTTCGATTCCCACGTCATCCATCCTGGAAGTGGTTTTCCGTGGTTTCCCCACTTCTCCTCCAGGCAAATGCCGGGATGGTACCTAACTAAAGGCCATGACCGCTTACTTCCCTCCTCCTTGTCTATTCCTTCCTATTTTCTCAACCCCCCCCCCCACATGGCCCTTGTTCAGCATAGCAGGTGAGGCCGCCTGGGGAGTACTGGCCCTTCTCCCAAGTTGTATCCCCCGATCCAATGTCTCACGTTCCAGGAAACTGCCCTTGAGGCGGTCGCGGTGGGATCCCTTGCTGAGTCCGAAGGAAAAAACAACCCTGGAGGGTAAGCAGATTAAGAAAGAAAGAAATAAAAGTATGGAATACAAATGCGGAAGATAAGAGGGAAGAGGGTTGTGGTCGTTCGTTAATGTTACTATGACCACCGCGTAAACCTTAAGGAGAATTTCCTGCATCCTTAAAATTATTCCCCAGGTGAGGCTCGAACTCACAAGGCTGGCATTTCTCGGCTGCTGTCTTATAAGTACCGTGCGCTAACCGATTGCGTCACTGGGGAAGTCGGTGTTCTACCGAAGGATCCATGTAGTACTAACTTCCAGTTCTTTTCACAAGATTACTAAAGAAGTCATTCTATAGTCCGTTTCTGTGGTGTAGTAGTTAGCGTGATTAGCTGCCGCCCCCCCCCCCCACTGGAGGCCCAGGTTCGATTTCAGGCTGTGCCACGAAATTTGAAAAGTGGCACGAATGCTGGAACGGGGTCCACTCAGCCTCGAGAGGTCAAATGAGTACAGGTGGGTTCGATTCCCACCTCAGGATCCTGGAAATGGTTTTCCGTGTTTTACCACTTCTTCTCCAGGCAAATGCCGGAATGGTACCCAACTTAAGGCCACTGCCGCTTCCTTCCCTCTTCCTTGTCTCTCCGTTCCAATCTTCCCATCACCCACATGGCCCCTGTTCAGCATAGCAGGTGAGGCCGCCTAGATGATGTACTGGTCCTCCTCCCCAGTTGTATATCCCGAACCAAAGGCTCACGCTCCTGGAAGGTAAATGGATATAAATAAATAGATGGTAACTGTCTCCTTCCCATTTATATATTTTACTTGACGTTTTTTGTTTCTTTACAGTTTTTAGTTCGTTCGTAATATGTTTACCCTCCAGGGTCGGTTTTTCCCTCGGACTCAGCGAGGGATCTCACCTCTACCGCCTCAAGGGCAGCGTCCTGGATATTCAGACTTTGGGTCGGGGATACAACTGGGGAGGATAACCAGTACCTCGCCCAGGCGGCCTCACCTGCTATGCTGAACATGGGCCTTGTGGAGGGATGGGAAGATTGGATGGGACAGGCAAGGAAGAGGGAAGGAAGCGGCCGTGGCCTTGAGTTAGGTACCATCCCGGCATTTGCCTGGAGGAAAAGTGGGAAACCACGGAAAACCACATCCAGGATGGCTGAGGTGGGAATCGAACCCACCTCTACTCAGTTGACCTCCCGAGGCTGAGTGGACCCCGTTCCAGCCCTCGTACCACTTTTCAAATTTCGTGGCAGAGCCGGGAATCGAACCCGGAGCTCCGGGGGGTGGCAGCCAATCACGCTAACCACTACACCACAGAGGCGGACACACTTTTTAGTACGTGTGATATATCTTCTCCTTCCTTTTTTTTTTTTTTTTTTGCTATTTGCTTTACATCGCACCGACACAGACATGTCTTATGGCGACGATGGGATAGGAAAGGCCTAGGAAGTGGAAGAAAGTGGCCGTGGCCTTAATTAAGTCACAGCCCCGGCATTTGCCTGCTGTGAAAATGGGAAACCACGGAATGTTCTCCTTCTTCCTCTTCTATTTCTTCTTAGTCTGTTTAACATCCAGGGTTGGTTTTTCCCTCGGACCCAGAGTGGGATCCCTCCATCTACTGCCTCAAGGGCAGGTGTCCTGGAGCTTGGGACATTAGGACGGGGGAAACCGGTGGGGAGGAGGACCAGTACTTCGCCCAGGCGGCCTCACCTCTTATGGTGAACAAGGGCCTTATAGGGGGATGTGAAGATTGGAAGGGATAGACAAGGAAGAGGGAAGGAAGCGGCCGTGGCCTTAAGTTAGGTACCATCTCAGCATTTGCCTCGAGGAGAAGTGGGAAGCCACGGGAAGCAACTTCCAGGATGACTGAGGTGGGAATCGAACCCACCTCTACTCAGTTGACCTCCCGAGGCTGAGTGGACCCCGTTGAAGCCCTCATACCACATTTCAAATTCCGTGGCAGAGCCCGGAATCGAACCCGGACCTTCGAGGGTGGCAGCTAATCACACTAACCACTACACCACAGAGGTGGATGTTCATCTTTTTAAAGGGTAAAAGTATCGATGCAAATGCGGAAGCTAACAGGGAAGTGGTCGTTCGTTATTGATACTACGACCACAGCAAAAACCTTAAGGAGAACTTCCTGCATCCTTAAAATGATTCCCCAGGTGAGGCTCGAACTCACAACCCCGGCATTTCTCGGCTACTGTCTTATAAGTACCGTGCGCTAACCTATTGCGCCACTGGGGAAGTCGGTGTTCTGCCGTCGTAACGTTCCATGTAGACGTAACTTCCAGTTCTTTTCACAAGATTAATAAAGGAGTCATTCGTATGGTCGGTCTCTGTGGTGCAGTGGTTAGCGTGATTAGTTGTCAACCGCGGAGGCCCAAGTTCGATTTCAGGCTGTGCCACTAAATTTGAAAAGTGGTAAGAAGGCTGGAACGGGGTCCACTTAGCCTAGGTTGGTCAAATGAGTAGAGGTGGGTTCCATTCCCACGTCATCCATCCTAGAAGTGGTTTTCCGTGGTTTCCCACTTCTCCTCCAGGCAAGTGCCGGGATGGTACCTAACTAAAGGCCATGGTCGCTTACTTACCTCCTCCTTGTCTATTCCTTCCTATTTTCCCATCCCTCCCACAAGGCCCTTGTTCAGCATAGCTGGTGAGGCCGCCTGGGGGTATTGGGCCTTCTCCCCAGTTGTATCCCCCGGTCCAATGTCTCATGTTCCAGGAAACTGCCCTTGAGGCGGTAGCGGTAGGATCCCTCGCTGAGTCCGAAGGAAAAAACAACCCTGGAGGGTAAGCAGATTAAGAAAGAAAGAAATAAAAGTATGGAATACAAATGCGGAAGATAAGAGGGAAGAGGGTTGTGGTCTTTCGTTAATGTTACTATGACCACCGCGAAAACATTAAGGAGAATTTCCTGTATCTTTAAAATAATTGCCCACGTGAGGCTCGAACTTACAATCCCGGCATTTCCCGGCATCTCTCTTATAAGTACCGTACGCTAAAGCATTGTGCCATTGGGTAAGACGGCATGTTGCCGTAGTAACGTTCCGTGTAGTACTAACTTCCAGTTATTTTTACAATATTAATAAGGAAGTCATTTCTACACTCTGTGAAAAGCCTCCGTGGCTCAGACGGCAGCCCGTAGGCCGCTCACCACTAGGTTCCGTGGTTCAAATCCCGGTCTCTGCATGCGAGATTGGACACAAGCACAGGCTTTTCATCTCCAAATCGGACTATACTTACGTCCAGGCATCTCTTCGTCTTTTTGTGCGGTCGGGTGACTGCCATCTCTAGTTGCTATCTAGCCAACACCCAAAAAGCATAGGTTGACGCCTCGTTGGCTGTCGCCATGTAAACCTGCGCCATCCTAGACATCGCTCCAGCCATCTCCGAAGATGATATCTGCACCTCCATCCTCTCCGCTGGTTTCCGCATACATAACGATTACCGGCACCAGTTCATGACCATCTTCACTGATTCTTCTCTACATACCAACGTTGGACGACCAGCAGCGTCTCATCGACGCACTCCATGGACGCCATCAATCAGCCCATTTCTGCCAATTCTCCACCCACCACCACTACCACCTTTCCACTCCAAAAGACGTCCCATCATTTATTCCCGTTTGCTCCAACCTACCCCCTCAGAAACGCATTCATTTCTACTCTCCAACCCTGTCCCCGAGTTCCAGTCTTCCAACGCAATTTTCTCCACCCTGTTCAGATTTAATATGCGCCCTGATGATGTATAGCGGACATCCGACGAACAACAACTGGAGTCATCATTCAAGTTAATGGGACCACCGCGGCCACTCAACTCACCACTGCAATAGGAGCTCACCAACTTGGATCAAATACCCCTTTTCAACTTCTCTCTCCTCAACCTATCAAAACTCCCCCTTCCCCACCACGCTACCGCCTTCTGAGCTGTGTAATACGAGGTGTTGACCGCTCTATTACAGAACAAACGGTAATCTCCGCCCTCCCAGTCGTCTACATGTCGCCGAGCATAACTTCGCAACAACCCACATCGACCTCCTCTTCCCTTTCCCCTACAACAATTATCACCACCAGGACTTCAGCCACGACTCCTTTGTCCTCATCTCATATAGCGGCTACGTTCGTCACGACTTGCCACCCATCGCCCATTATGACTTCCTCCCTTCCACTTTCTACATTTTCTACAACGGTTAACCCCTTCCCCTTCCTAACAACCCCTTGGCATCCGCCACCTCAACGCCATCATCGCCTCAGTCATCGCTTCAAGACAACGTCGCAGCAGCACCACCGTCAACGTCGCCCACGCAACAATCCACATCTCATCATTGTCTCCCCCAGCTGTGCGATCCGTGGACTCGACCCTTCCATCTCCAGCCGGGACGTCCTACAAGAACCTCACGCCACCGGAGTCCCCGCCTGTGGTGCGTTTCGCATTCAGACCAGTTCAGGCCCAACATATGTGGTACGTCTCCTCCTCCCGACTGTCGCTGACGTCCAGCACCTCATTGCCACCGGAGCCCCCATCACTTGTCAACGATATGGAGTGGAGCCTTCTCGTTCACCACCAGCGCGCTCTCCAACCTACACCACCCCTCGTCGCCCCCGGCCGACCCCTCCTCCTGTTCAACCCGTTAGTCCACCTCTTACTTCAACTAATTACTTCTTTTCACCACCACCGTCCCCCCTGACCTTTTCCGACTCTTACTCACTTCTCTTGCAACCTTCTCATCGGTGTTTCATCTCCTTGCGCTTCAACTCCCTCATCACCCCCTTGCTTAAAACTTCTCTTCTTTCAGTTCAGTCATGTCTCTTAAGTCATATATTAAAACCTGCCACACGCACCTCACTTTTTCACACTTCAAATTCCTATCTACTTTTGCCGTCGCTCCTTCCCAACCAGCCGAAACTCCTGGCCAGGGTGAAGGCATAATCTTCCAGGTGGCCAGCCCGTCCCCTTCAGAGAGGGGAATGAAAACTTATGAAAAAAACAGTCATTACTCATCGCCCCAGAGGAGTGCGACAGGCTTCGGTAGCCGGTACAATTCCTATTCTCGCCGCAAGACATGGGCTTCATTCATTCCATCTTTGACCCGGTCACTGACTGGAAAACAGGTTGCAGTTTTTCATTTTCTATTGTTCGTCTCTGTGGTGTAATAGCTGCCCCCGGAGGCCCGGGTTCGATTTCAGGCTCTGCCACGAAACTTGAAAAGTGTTACGATGGCTGGACGGGGTCCACGCAGCCTCGGAGGGCAATTGAGTAGAGGTGTGTTCGATTCCCACCTCAGCCATCCTGGAAGTGTTTTTCCGTGGTTTCCCACTTCTCCTCCAGGCAAATGCCGGGATGGTACCTAATTTCTTTTTTTGCTAGTGGCTTTACGTCGCACCGACACAGACAGGCCTTATGGCGACGATAGGGTAAGAAAGGGCTAGGAGTGGGAAGGAAGCGCCCGTGGCCTTAATTAAGGCACAGCGCCAGCATTTGCCTGGCGTAAAAATGGGAAACCACAGAAAACCATCCTCAGGGCTGCCGACAGTGGGATTCGAACCCACTATCTCCCGGATGCACGCTCACAGCTGCGCGCCCCTAACCGCACGCCAACTCGCCCGGTGGTACCTAAATTAAGGCCATGGCCGCTTTCTTTCCTCTTCCTTGTCTATCCCTTCCAATCTTCCCATCCCCCCGCAAGGCCCCTGTTCAGCATAGCAGGTGAGGCCGCCTGGGCGAGGTACTGGTCATTCTTCCCAGTTGTATCCCCCGACCCAATGTCTCACGCTCCAGGACACTGCCCTTGTGGCGGTAGATGTAGGATCCCTCGCCGAGTCCGAGGGAAAATCCAGCCCTGGAGGGTAAGCAGATTAAGAAAGAAAGAAAAGAATGAAATACAAATGCGAAAGCTAAGAAGGAAGTGGTCGTTCGTTATTGTTACTATGACCACCGCGAAAACCTTCAGGAGAATTTCCTGCATCCTTAAAATGATTCCCCAGGTGAGGCTCGAACTCACAACCCCGGCATTTCTCGGCGACTGTCTTATAAGTACCGTGCGCTAACCAATTGCGCCACTGGGGAAGATAGCTTTGTCCCGTTGTAACGTTCCGTGTTGTACTAACTTCCAGTTCTTTTCACAATATTAATAAAGAAGTCCTTCCTATGGTCCGTCTCTGTGGTGCAGTAGTTAGCGTGATTAGCTGCCGCACCCGGAGGCCCGGGTTCGTTTTTAGGCTCTGCTACGAAATTTTAAGAGTGGTGCAAGGCCGTCCTCGAAGTGGTTTTCCGTGGTTCCCCACTTCTCCTCCAGGCAAATGCCGGGATGGTACCTAACTTAAGGTCACGGCCGCTTCCTTCCCTCTTACTTACTTATCCGTTCCAATCTTCCCATCCCCCCACAAACCCCCTGATCAGCATAGCAGGTGAGGTATAGGTCCTCCTTCCCAGTTTTGTATCCCGACCTAAAGTCCCACGTTTCGGGACACTGCCCTTGAGGCATTAGAGGTGGGATCCCTCGCTGAGTCCGAGGGAAAAACGGACCCTGGAGGGTAAACAGATTAATAAAGGAAAAGAAAGAAATATTTTGGTCCGTCTCTGTGGTGTAGTGGTTAGCGTGATTAGCTGCCACCCCCGGAGGCCCGGGTTCGATTCCCGGCTCTGCCACGAAATTTGAAAAGTGGTACGCGGGCTGGAACGGGGTCCACTCAGCCTCGGGAGGTCAACTGAGTAGAGGTGGGTTCGATTCCCACCTCAGCCATCCTGGAAGTGGTTTCCCACTTCTCCTCCAGGCAAATGCCTCGATGGTACCTAACTTAAGGCCACGGCCGCTTCCTTCCCACTTCCTTGTCTATCCCTTCCAATCTTCCCATCCCCCAACAAGGCCCCTGTTCAGAATAGCAGGTGAGGCCGCCTGGGCGAGGTACTGGTCATCCTCCCCAGTCGTATCCCCCGACCCAGAGTCTGAAGCTCCAGGACACTGCCCTTGAGGGGGTAGAGGTGGGGTCTCTCGCTGAGTCCGAGGGAAAATCCGACCCTGGAGGGTAAACAGATTACGATACGATACTAATTTTATATTCTACTGGTGTCACTATCTGTCCTTATTGTTTGCATGTTTATATATTTCAGTCTTTGGACCACCTAATAGGGAATCCCTTTCCACCCTTTCCCAGCGGTACCTCATTCCACCGGGCGAGTTGGCAGTGCGGTTTGGAGCACGCAGCTGTGAGCTTGCACCCGGGAGATAGTGGGTTCGAATCCCACTGTCGGCAGCCCTGAACATGGTTTTCCGTAGTTTGCCATTTTCACACCAAGAAAATGCTGGGGCTGTGCCTTAATTAAGACCACGGCCGCTTCCTTCCCATTCCTAGAACTTTCCTGTCGCATCGTCGCCGTAAGACCTATCTGTGTCGGTGCGACGTAAAACAAATAGCAAAGTATCCTATTCCTACGTCTTCCATTAGCTTCTTCACGGCATCCACCCACTAGCCTTCAGTCGGTACTAGTACGAATAGTAGAATTTCGTTGGTTCTTAGTCCCAACCAATACTGAACTCTTCATGTAACAATATAAGCCCATATTGCACATCAATCTCACTCCCCTTGATTGTAGTACAGTTCGTCGCATAAGTACCTGAAGTCACTTAGTATTTCTGTGCAGTTTTCTAATCCATCATCTGCTCAAGGCACGAGCAACAAGAGTAAGGGCTTCGATTACAGCCCAGATTCCAGAATTGGCTATTGAGGAGAACATTTGTTATGATGATGCTATCTAGTCTGTGTACAATAATCCCGCCGCCTTGCAGGGTTCGATCCTCCGATACACGACGCTAAATAAATGCAATAAAATACACGGGCCACGTCCTGTTCGGTATAATGAGACTCCATTCTTAGTTCGTCGCCGGAGTGTGAATGAGATGATCGGGCTGGCCGTGAGCGGATTAGGAATGAGCTGGAAATGACGGCATTACAGGGAATCAAATGTCCTTGATTTCTAAATGAACCTGATGTTCGCTGATGCCATACTCTTTGTTGGTTTTCCTCGTATCTTTTCCTCTCCACATAAGTTCGAGGACAATGCTGGGATAACCCTTTGCTTCATCAGACAGAGTGTCCCGCTCCTTGGCCAAATGGTTAGTCCATTCCAAGGAGCCCCTTGTTCAGTTCCCCTCCGGGTTGGAGTTTTTAATCTTCGTTGGTTAATTCTGAAGTTTCGGAAGTGAGCATGGGTCCCGTCTTCAACATTGATATTTATCATAGCTAAGGCCATATTCTCACAGCCGCGCAGGTGGCTTATAAGGCGTCAAATACAAGGACATGCATCAGGGTTCTTCGGAGACCACACGCCATATATGCACTGGCGGAAAGAAATCCAAACACAAAGAAGGGGGTGTGCTGGATTAACGAACGTTGGTAGGCGTATTTATACATCTGAAAAATGACGTTGCTTCAAATTTCCTGCAAATCGCATTAGCGAGGAGCTAGTTGCGGCCCCATGATGTTGCACATCAGGTTTGCTTTAAACACGGGCTGTACTGTGCAAGAGCTCACCGAATCAAACCTCCATCTCCCCTCTCCCAACTCCATCAAACCACGAAAACCCACCGAATCTCCTGGCCAGAGAGAAGGCGTTACCTTCTAGTTGGCCCGCCCCTCCCCTTCTGGGAGGGAAATGAGTATCTTCCCTAGGTCCTAAGAGCAAGAGCGTTAGTTACCTGTGAGTTTGGCTGTGAATGGGTCAAGAATGCCTTTACGACAACGAAGAGGCCAGTATGAACAGTTCACTGCGATTGAACGAGGTCGTATTATAGGGCTACGTGAAGGTGGATTTTCTTCCCGCGCCACTGCAGAACGACTTGGCAGGAGTGTCTCCACTGTGCATGCGTACTGGCAGCAGTGGTCACGAGAAGGTACGCTTGCGAGAAGACCGGGCACCGGACGTCCCCGAGGCACCACCGAGAGGGAGGACCGCCGTATTTGGCGTATGGCTGTGGCGCACAGCAATTCGAGCGGCAGTTGGCACCACAGTGACTCAACGAACTGTTCGAAATCGGTTACTTGAAGGACAGCTCCGAGCCGGACGCCCTGCGACGTGTATTCCACTTAAACCGCAAGCTGCGATTTCAGTGGTGTCAAGCGAGAGCTCATTGGAGGATGGAGTGGAGGTCAATGTATTTTACGATGAAAGCCTGTGTGATGGTCATGTGGCCTGACTGCGGCGTCGACACAGTGGACCTACACCGAGAGTTCTGGTCTGGGGTGCAATTTCCTGTGAAAGCTGGAGTATTCTCGTGGTTATTCCTCGCACCCTGACTGCAAATCTGTACGTCCATCTGGTGATTCGTCCTGTTGTGCTGACGTTCATGAACAGCATTCTCCGGGGCATTTGCCGCTGTTGTAACCCAACGTGCTCTACAGAGTGTTGACATGTTCCCTTGGCCTGCTCGACCCACCGATCTATCCCCAATCGAGCACGTATGGGACATCATTGGACGACAACTCCAGCGTCATTCACAACCCGCATTAACCGTCCCTATATTGACCGACCAAGTGCAACAGGCATGGAACACCATCCCACAAGCTGACATCCGGCACCTGTACGACACAATGCATGCCTGCATTCAACAGTCAGGCGATTACACCGGTTATCAATGGACCAGGATGGCATATTTACGATGGCTTTTCTTGCGCGGATATTAACCTGTAGTCTTGTATCTTTAATCAATTAAATATGTTAGCTCGACAAATATATTGCCAAAATTTCTGTATTCTATATTCCTTATTTCATCGTATTTGGATATTTTCTGGCGTCAGATGCGTTTCCTGAGCCACCACTTCCGTCATACTTGGCCACCCCGTTCCCCTGATCTCAATCCGTGTGATTATTGGTTGTGGGGTTATCTGTAGTCGCAAGTCTACCCTCACCGAATCCGGGGGCAAACCATCCCTGGAGGGTAACGGGATTAAATTAAAAATGCATTAAAAAATTTAGAAAATAATGATTTCTCAATACACAATCCTAATACTTACAGTTACCTTACGAAGAGTTGAACAACCTATTAGAAAATACCTGCTACATAAGCAGAGCTGATAATTCAAGTGAAGTAAAAGGTAGACTGTAGAAGAGTAACTATGGTAAATCTGTGTTTGAAAATCAGATAACAGGGAACCTGTGGAAAAGAAATAAAAATACTTATTGTCGTAGGTCGGGCTGCAATGATTAAAATTCACTAAGATTTGGCGGAATCGGGCAATTTCGACAAACTACGAAGAAGCGCTTGCTTAAATCACCAGAGTTCTCGGTATTTTTATACAGCTGTGAGACCTATACCGTGAAAGCTAATGAGAGAAATCGTATGCATGCCTTTGAGATGTGGTTTTGGTGGAAATTGCTTCCATTATAGACGAACTAAGCGTCACGAAACGTCTATCTCCCCATGTGAGTGTTATGATCCCCGGTTCCTTGGCCACATTTTCAGGAGAGAAGGACGGAAGGCAAAGTTTAAGGCAGTAGACCACGAGGAAGAACTACCACTGGCCTGTGCCTTCATATTATATAGAGAAAAGCTTAAGCCCGCTCTGGATGGAGATATCTCGTCAAGTCTACAACACAGAAATGATAAAGTTAACGAGGATAAAACGCTCAGCAGTGAGCAGAACGGCTAATGATATGTGTGAACGCAAGCGATTCCAACTGAGGTGCTCCCATGGCACCGGCTGGCCTCGGCCGGCCCCGGTGCTGTGCTTTAGCCCCGTTGAGGTGGTTGGGGAAGGAGGGGAAGTGGCAGAGGCAGAACCGCAGGTCGTCAAGTCAGCGCGCAGCTTACGAAAACAATATTATTTATGACAATTCTGTGAACACATAAACAAACAATTTATTCTGTGCATACATTGCGTTTGCCTTATTGTACATTTAGCGCTTAAGTCGATTGTTGACATCGTTTTGCGGCAACCAATTTACCAATAATGGGTGCAATTGATTTGGAGTTGAAATTCTAAGTACAGCCTCTAAGATAAACATCAGACAGAGAAGTCCGAGTTCTACATTTATTTGAATTCAGAACTGAAAACATCTGTTCGCATGCATAAGTTGTACCGAACATTGACGTAAATTTTAAGGCAAGTGCATGAAGTCTGGGAAATTCTTGTGGATGAACACCTTTGTAAAAGGAAATTAAATCACCGTTGTAGTGGTAGTACCTGTCCTTTAGGATTGCGTTGCACTGTAGTTTTATCAGCCCTGTTTGGAAATATGATGGCAATTTTGCAGAACGCGCTGAAAATGGGGTTATAAATATTTCAAGTTGAGGTGCCAATATCATTCATTTCTTTGAACTGGGCATTCAATTCATGGTGCGAAGTCTGTAACGACGTCTGATAGTCTCTAAGATTTCCGTAAGTAGACAAATGTAATGATTTTAATGAAGTAAAACCTTGCATTCTGCAGAAATTTACACATTTTGACACTGTATCCATAACAGATATAACGTTGCGAATTTTTTTTGCACATAATTGTTCTTGATGTAAAATACAATGTACTGCGTGGAGTAGGCGAGGAAGGAGGGGAACGGTGGTGCTGAGTGCAGCGCTGGTGCGCCCCAGCGCAGAGTGCTCGAGTTGGAAAGGCCTGATATACACGGATGTTGTTACATTGTATACAGTAGTGAATGAGTTGCAGGGGCCTAGACAATGTTGTGAGATGGACAGCGGATAACAGTAAGACGGGATGAAAACCCAGGTTGTAGCTTTCACCATGAGAAAAAGTCCTCTCAGTTTTAATTACTGTGTTTATGGGGAGATAGTATCTAGGTGTTAATAGGAATGATCTTCCTTGGGGTAATTACATAAACGAGGTTGTTAAGAGAGGTACAGATCTCTTCACATGATTATGAGTGTATTTAGGGGTTGTAGTGTGCTTAGGTCACAAATACATGTAACTTTATATGAGTGAGAATCTTGAATATCTCTAGAATGTCAGGTAATAAGCTAAACTAAAGTTCGAGGTTATCTGATCTACCATTGAAATAAAACAATTAATTGTATTTGATCATCATCACCATCATCTGTTTACCCTCCAGGTTCGGTTTTCCCTCGGACTGAGCGAGGGATCCCACCTCTACCGCCTCAAGGGCAGTGTCCTGGAGCTTCAGACTCTTGGTCGGGGATACAACTGGGGAGTATGACCAGTACCTCGCCCAGGCGGCCTCACCTGCTATGTTGAACAGGGGCCTTGTGGAGGGATGGGAAGATTGGAAGGGATAGGCAAGGAAGAGGGAAGGAAGCGGCCGTGGCCTTAAGTTAGGTACCATCCCGGCATTCTCCTGGAGGAGATGTGGGAAACCACGGAAAATCACTTCGAGGATGGCTGAGGTGGGAATCGAACCCACCTCTACTCAGTTGACCTCCCGAGGCTGAGTGGACCCCGTTCCAGCCCTCGCACCACTTTTCAAATTTCGTGGCAGAGCCGGGAATCGAACCCGGGCCTCCGGGGGTGGCAGCTAATCACGCTAACCACTACACCACAGAGGCGGACAATTGTATTTGATACTAAATCTATATATATTCTTTAAATTTATAGTTTAAATGGCGAGATTTGCTGCGATAATTTAGATGATAATATAAAACTCTGAAATTACAACTGAAAGAAACTCTAGGCATTAAATTTGAAATCTTCTTGACCGGATATTTAAAAGTTGTACAACAAAATTTATCGCTCACTGTTTCACTTAACTGTATCTTAAACACTTTGCGTGTTACTATGACGTATTCCTTTGAGTTGATATCAGATGTAGGTATCTCAAACCTAATTTGGTGAAGTATACTTTTAGTTTCACAAACGAGATATAACATGGCTTGAAAATATGATGACACTTCACAATCAACTTTACAAGTAATTCACTGATTACTGTTAGTCTGCATTACGACGACTCAATATTTGGGTGTCACCGAACTGACACAAGAACTCGACCGAACACACACTTTGGACATTTAAACCAGCTGGTCACTGACTACTACGTATCCATGTCGCTGCTTTACCTCCAACTGACTGACCAAATGTGACCTCACTCCCACATGACTACCCATCCACCAAGACTCCTTCCAACTAACTACCACACTTCCTCGTTCGAGGCTGTCCATCCAATTGACTGTTCACCATCCATCTGAATAACCGCTATAGGATACTGCTCTTTATATATACATTAATTGTCACATGTTATAACACCCACGTCATAGTTAAAAACAATCCATGACATCACTCACATCAAGCTCCCAAGTGTTACATATTGTGTTCAAATAGCCTGAGGCAAACTAGGAACTCCCTAAATTATCTTATACTTCTAAATGCATACAATGACAGAACGATGACTCAACAGTGACTGTAACATTATTGCAACATGTGTGCAATGTCTTAAAAGTTATCTATACTAATATTATAAAGAGGAAAAAATTGTTTGTTTGTAAAGAATAGACTCAAAAAGTACTGAACCGATTTTAAAAATTACTTCACCTACAGAAAGCTACATTGCCAGTGAGTAACATGGGCTGTATTTTATTTTCAAAACAATTCGGGGGGGGGGCGACGGGGGGAGATATAAAAATATTAAAATAATAGGCTAATATAAGCGAATTCAAATTTGTCGTACAAGGACGAGACAAAGCTCGTTTTAAGCCCCTTGATGCAAAGAACAAAACTCGGTAAGCCCTACGGGCCAGAAAACCATGTTTTAAGGTCCTAAAACCAACCGTTACGGAGATATTGGCACCACACCACCCCTTCTCTAGGAATCGGATAAAGTAATGAACTGCCGTAACCATGGCAACGTCAGCTCCAGGATTCTACAGCAGCGAAATTATATCCAATAAATCACAAAAACCTAACATGTTACAGACATGAAAATTGATATTTGGAATCGCCTTAAAAATAAAAGAACACAAATATTCGTTTTCAGAAAATCCACTTAAGGGGGAGGGGGTGAAAAGAAGTGAGAAAGGAGTTGAATTATTTATATGAGGATACATATATCTCAGAAAATGAAGATGTTACAGACATTAAAATTGGTACTTCGAATCTCCTTTAAAAATGAACACACTTGTTTTGGAAAATCCACTTAAGGGGGTGAAAAGAACAAAAAAGCGGGTGAATTTTTAAAATGAGTATCTTCTTCTTCTTTTATCGCTTTACCCACACCTGTGGGGTTGCGGGTGCGAACTGTGTCACATATGTGAACTTGACCCTGTTTTACGGCTGGATACCCTTC
Organism: Anabrus simplex; assembly: GCF_040414725.1. Lineage (NCBI taxonomy): Eukaryota > Metazoa > Arthropoda > Insecta > Orthoptera > Tettigoniidae > Anabrus > Anabrus simplex. The sequence continues at coordinate 487,607,608 of NC_090267.1, forward strand.
CTGATGGCAACCGTATGTGTAGGGATGTAATCTATACTTCTATACTAATATTATAAAGAGGAAAAATTTGTATATTTGTTTGTAAGAGATAGACTCAACAACTACTGAACCGATTTTAAAAATTACTTAACCTATAGAAAGCTACATTGCCAGTGAGTAACATGGGCTGTATTTTATTTTCAAAACAATTCGAGGGGGGGGGGCGACGGGGGGAGATATAAAAATATTAAAATAATAGGCTAATATAAGCGAATTCAAATTTGTCGTACAAGGACGAGACAAAGCTCGCTTTAAGCCCCTTGATGCAAAGAAAAAAACTCGGTAAACCCTTCGGGCCCGAAAACATGTTTTAAGGCCCTAAAACCAACCGTTATGGAGATATTGGAACCACACTACCCCTGCTCTAGGGATCGGATAAAGAACCGAACGGCCGTAACCATGGCAACGTCAGCTCCAGGATTCTACAGCAGCTAGATTATGCATGTACGTTTGGGCATAGCTGCCAACCGAAATTGATACACATATGACTTACTATCTGGAAAAAGTAAACTGTTGTGTAAGACGCTCATAGCACTCCTTTGGGCGGTGATGGAAAGGGAGTGAAGTATAAAAATAATAGCCCCGTAGATTTCCGTAGTACAGCGACCAGCGGTTGCCGACGGGCATCCGTTTTTACGTACTGGCTTAGGTTTCAGCATTTTGCGGAGTCTGTTACCTATAGCTTAAAATATTTTCTACCAAATCATGGAGTAGTAGGATCACTGAAGTTATTAGTGACGGTATTTTGGTCCACTTTTACAATCATTGTAACCATGAAAGCAACCTATATACTGTACACAATTGTCAAGATGGTGCGCCCATGATTTGGAAAAATGTCTCAACATCTATACTCAGATTCATCATATGATGTGCGACACGAGTGACAAACCCTGAAAATTATAATTCTCGATCGTTTTTTTTTTGCATCCCGTATTTCCTTGATCATTTGTAATAGTTACGAAATATCGGATCAAACAAATTCATTCAGTATATTTATATTTGTGGTACTATCTAGCGGAAGTGTACTTACACTAAACCTGCAGCTTTGTGAAGGGAGCAGGTATATCTAGGTGGGAATGAAGGAAAAACATGGTAGCAAAAGATCTTAAAGGTCGACGCTAATTAGGAACTAATAAGTAGAGGCCCCCATGAAGAAAAGATGACAAATAATTTCTACCTACTTAAGTAAATACACCAGTGATATAAATATCTAATCAAGTCAGTCACACCGATAGTATGAGTAACTAAAGCCAGTTTCTGAAACCCGTACGAAGAACGGGTACTTCTGCTCGTTTCACAAATAAATACATATCCTATATAAAGCAGCAAATATCTGTATACATAATCTTAATGCTAACACACACACACATAGTACATAATAAATGCAATAAAATGAAATATGCGATCATTAATAAATAACTAGCGAAATCAGACAACATATTTGAATAAAACAATAATAATAGTTACAATAACAGTAATACGAATAATTATAATTGTACCGGGAGGTACACCTCCACGCCGCGAATTTAAATATTGCGCCAGTTGAAACCTCTCTACAGGAGAAACTCTGAACTTTAAAATCTGGATTAAATCAAAGGTTTCTCGGAAGATGTCTCTACTGTAAATTTTGAAGTGTTCTGAGCGATGTCTATTTAGATTTGTATTTGTTTGCTCTGTAGCAAGAAGTGTGGACATTCTCTTCTAGATGGCACTACTTAAGAACCTTAATTGTGCACCCTAGTGCGAAGTGAAGGAACTGCTTTTTTGAAGAAATTTGGTATTTATAAATTTGTTCTTTGTTAAATTTCTTTCAGTCATTTTTTGGGTTGGCAGTATAACCCTTCTCTTTCCGCTTGTTTTGAATTTAGCCAATCCTGAATTTCTCTAATTAATTTTTGACCAATAACGTATGTCTTCTCCGATATGGAGATGTTGCTTTAAGCTATCCAATGAAGTTGAGGGGGGTGTGGGTACTCATTCTTGAAAGGTCTCGAATGTTCCACGAGGGTACTGCTGATTTTCTTGTCTCGGTGCCACTTCATCGACATCTTGCTTAGTGTGTGATTATGTAGCAGGGGGCGGGAAGCGCCTCTTTGTTCGGGCAGCAGTTCATCCACAAGATAATGGCCGTTTAATAACTTTATTTCTTGCTAGCTCAGCAGTTTAACCCTCGGGGCAGGTTCGAAACCTTTCTCATGTAACCTATCTTTAAAATGTAATAGACACTTGGTAAAATTTCGTCTCTTTAACTATAAATTGGGATAGAGAGTGCCTAACCCTCTCGAGTTCCCACTCATATTGTTTTGAGGTGACTACGTTTCCATAACCGTTTTTCTTCTCTTCGTTATGTAATAAAGTTTTCTTATCGTGTCACCTCCTTGGTATGGGATTAGCCCTTGCGTAAGCGGCCTAGTGCCAAGTAGGTTTCAAAAGTGTATTAGGAGTGCAAGCTGCGCCTCCATTCTATTTTGTATTATGGGCCAGTAACTTAACCTGATGTTTTATTTTCCTCATGTAAAGGCCCTGTAGGTTGGGTATCAAATACCCCTGTTTCTTGGTGTGCCTTAAGGGCAAATAGAAATGAAGTTTGTTGTAGCCTTTGAGAGGCTTGTCAAATTGAGAGCGGGTCTGCTCTTTTTTTCTTAACGTTGTAATTAGGAGCAAGTGCTCCTTGTACTTAGGGGTTTTCTGCCCTTTAGCTATTGTGGTGGTGAGCTGAGAGCTCAGAAATTAATCTTGGGGCTCGAAGCACAAGTCTTGTAACTATTGTAATTTCTTAAATTGTTTTCCTGGTACTGGGTACCTGTTATTCTATTGTAGTTATCTGTTGATTTTGAAAAGAAAATATAACCTTGGTTAAAGTTTTAAATTAACTTTAATTTCGTAAGTTGAGACCTATTCCACCCGGCACCTTCTTTCACCTCTGCAAATCCACAAAACATCGTAACAATAATAATACAGATAAACGTTTGTAAGGGGATTTGGACCGTTACAGTAGTAAGGATGTAAAGGAGAGGGCGTATACGTCCCTGGTAAGACCCCAATTACATTATGGTTCCAGTGTTTGAGACTCACACCAGGCCGATTTGATGCGAAAACTGGAAAAGGTTCAAAGGAAAGCAGCACGATTTGTTCTGGGTGATTACCGACAAAGGTTTTGCTAGTTGCTTTACGTAGCACCGACACAGATAGGTCTTATGGCGACCACTTCCTTCCCTCTGCCTTGCCTGTCCATTCCAATATTCCCATCTCGCACACCAGACCCCTGTTCAGCAAAGCAGGTGAGGCCGCCTGGGTGAGGTTCTGGTCCTCCTCCCCACTTGTATCCTCCGACACATGCTCCAGGACACTGCCCTTGAGGCGGTAGAGGTAGGATCCTTCTCTAAGTCCAAGGGAAAAATCGAACGTGGAGGGTAAACAGATTAAGCAAGGAAGAAAGAAAGAAAGAAAGAAAGAAAGAAAGAAAGAAAGAAAGAAAGAAAGAAGAAGAAGAATAGTATGACCTCAATTACGACATGCAGTCATTTCAGTTTGACGCCGTCTAGGCTCCCTGAGTGGGTAGTTATTTGTTCTGTTTTATTCAGGCTCAAACTGCTAAGAATATGAGTTAATTCTTGAGAATTTCCCGTTTTAAACCTTTCATCTCTGACACTTCCAAGTGCATTCAAAACACGCTTCTGTTGGTCTTCTTTGAAAAGTGCAGTATCACCACAATATAATTCTCGAGGAAGTTGTGGTTTACGTGCACGATACTGTGAAGGCAAGAAGTCGAGGAAAAGAGGTAGGATTTGTGTGCGTCTGGCTTGCGACTTGCTGTGTTACTAAGAAGTGCAGCTCTACACATTTCCGTCTGCGCATTCATCTCCTTCAAACGTGGTCTAGAAATGAATATATTATTTTGTTATTTATGACCAGGGCTCAGAAGTTGAAGACTAATTGCCTAAAAAGACCCATAAAAAGAATTTGAAATACAAATTTAATTAAGGAATATAATTTTTAATAATGCAAGATTCTGACGGTATGCAATATACAGTCCGCCTCTGTATTGTAGTGGTTAGTGTCATTAGCTGCCACCCCCGGAGGCCCGGGTTAGATTCCCGCCAATGCCACTAAATTTGAAAAGTGATACGAGGGATCGAACGGGGTCCACTCAGCCTCGGGAGGTCAACTAAGTAGAGGTGGTTTCGATTCCTACCTCAGCCATCCTCGAAGTGGTTTTCCGTGGATTCCCACCTCTCCTCCAGGCAAATGCCGGGATGGTGCCTAACTTAAGGCCACGGCCGCTTCCTTCCCTCTTTCTTGTCTATCCCTTCCAATCTTCCCATCCCCCGACAAGGCCCCTGTTCAGCATAGCAGGTGGGGCCGCCTGGGGAGGCACTGGTCCTCCTCCCCCGTTGTATCCCCGACCCAATGTCTCCCGCTCCAGGACACTGACCATGAGGCTGTGGAGGAGGGATCTCTCGCTGATTCCGAGGGAAAAACCAACCCTGGAGGGTAAGCAGATTAAGAAGAAGAAGAAGAAGAAGAAGAAGAAAAAGAAGAAGAAGTTGCAATATACAGTGTAAAAATACATGAGTGAAATACTTGTTCTTTCAGACAGTTAAACGTAATTTTTTTAAAAGTTCCATGTTTGTTAAAAAGTACTTGCAGAATTAATAATGAAATGTTTTTTCCACCTAGAATGAATTCAGCGAACCCGCAATGGACATCCTGGAGAAATTAGTATAACTGGAATCATATTTGGCTTATCCACACTAGGGTTATAGGAATTGGAATTCGGAAACCTTACCTCAGTTGGCTTTGCAGTACATCACAATAATCATCTCCAGGTTCTTAGGTGTAAAGGCTCGTCGGTTTTAATGCAGCACGTCGCGAAACATCCAGAAACTTCTCTCCGCATAACCGAATGTTAAGGATTAATACTGGAAGCAAGTGAGATTTTCCTCTTCAAAAACACTCACATCAAAACTTCTCCTCTCAATATTTCACTCATCTTGCTTATAAAATGATACACCTGGTATATTTCAAGCACCAGTTTCATTTTTTCATTTCATTTCATTCTATCTTTTCAGGTCTGGTTCAGGTATATGTTTTTCTTTCTTTCTTTCTTTCTTTCTTTCTTTCTTTCTTTCTTTTTGAAACCAGGGTTGGTTTTCCCTCGGACTCAGTGAGGATCACACCTCTACCGCCTCAATGGCAGTGTCCTGGAGCGTGAGACTTTTGGTTAGGGATACAACTGGAGTGTAGGATCAGTACCTCGCCCAGGTGGCCTCAGCTGCTGTGTCGAACGGGGACTTTGAGGGGGGATGGGAAGATTGGAAGGGATAGACAAGGAAGGGGGAATAAGCGGCCTTGGCCTTAAGTTAGGTACCATCCCGGCATTTTCTTAGAGTAGAAGTGGGAAACCACTGAAAACCACTTCGAAGATAGCTGAGGTGGGAATCAAACTCACCTCTACTCAGTTGACTTGCTGAGGCTGAGTGGACCCCGTTCCAGCTCTCATTCCGCTTTTCAAATTTCGTGGTAGAGCCAGAAATTGAACCCGGACCTCCGGGGATGGTAGCTAATCACACTAATCACTACACCACAGAGGCGGACCATAATATTACTTACATAAATTCATTCATAAATAATGTTTTAAAATGTTTATATACCATTTATATACATTGTTTCGTATTATTCATAAACAAGCAGCCTCCGTGGCACAGGCGGAGCACGCTGGCCTCTCGCCACTGCGTTCATTGGTTCAAATCCCCGTCACTCGATGTGAGATTTGTGCTGAACAAAGCGGAGGCGTGAAAGGTTTTTCTCCGGGTTCTCCGGTTTTCCCTTTCATCTTTCATTCCAGCAACACTCTCCAATATCATTTTATTTCACCTGTCAATCATCAATCATTGCCCTGAGGAATCCTGGGACAAGATTCGGCAGCCGGCACAGTTCCTATCCTCACCACTAGATGGAGCTTCATTCATTCCATTCCTGACCCGGTTGAAAATGAAACAGGCTGTGGAATTATTTGTCATTATTCATATATAGCATTTACGGTAATTCTTTGAAAATAAACACTCTGTTAAATGTTATTGTTTTTTAACTCTTAAGTTTATAATGTGCTTTGCAGTTTATATAGCGTTATCGATTAAACCGATGCGCGCTTCCCACTCTTCGCTCTTAATCTCGAAATTGCTTAATGATACGAAATAAATGCATTTTACCGTACTCATAGAGAATGTTGTGATCGATAAGTTTGATAATAACTTTTTTGTTGGAAACATTTCTTAACGGACAAAGTACGGGACCCCATACTACAACAAACATAAAATTGAGCAATTTCCTCAATTGTGCCGAAAGTTGAAGGGCTAAAGGGCCCAGAAAGGCTTCGAATTGTGTGTCTTGGAAAGCTCTATCAAACTAAAGAAAATAAATTTCCAAAATCACTTCCGGCCTAAATGCAGTTCCGGAAAAACATCCAAAAATAGCATGTTTCTTTATCTGTTTTCTTTTTTATTCTGATCCTATCCATATTAACTTAATTGCATAATTCTTCCTCTAATGCGTTCGTTGGTTCAATGCCCTCAGGTTATTTTTATTTTTGAGAAATATCCACACCGAATGTAGTTATAAGGGCTTAAGTGAAAGTCTGCATTGACTCACTTTAGCGCTCGTAGTGGTGCTTACGTGAAACAGAGCATTAACTCACAATAGCACTCGTAGCGGTGCTTACGTGAAACTCTGCATTAACTCACATTAGCACTCGTAGTGGTGCTTACGTGAAACAGACCATTAACTCACATTAGCGGTCTTAGTGGTGCTTACGTGAAACAGACCATTAACTCACAATAGCACTCGCAGCGGTGCTTACGTGAAACTCTGCATTAACTCACATTAGCGGTCTTAGTGGTGCTTAACTGCTTAAGTGAAACAGAGCATTAACTCACATTAGCGCTCGTAGATGTGTTTAAGTGAAACAGTGCATTAACTCACATTAGCACTCGTAGTGGTGCTTAAGAGAAACAGTGCATTAACTCATATTAGCACTCGTAGTGGTGCTTAAGAGAAACAGTGCATTAACTCACATTAGCGCTCGTAGCGGTGTTTAAGTGAAACAGTGCATTAACTCACATTAGCGCTCGTATTGGTGCTTAAGTGAAACAGTGCATTAACTCACATTAGCGCTCCTAGTGGTAGGAAAATGCAAACTGCTAATCTGATCGACCGGATAACGATGATTAAGAAATGGATTTTAGCTTTTAGGAATAAATAAAGAATATATTCTTATACTTTATTATATTTGATTTATCTAAAATTCGTAGCTCATGTTCCTAGGATGTTTTCAACATTGAGTTGCTTGCCTGAAGGGATAGAACTATGGATTATATATTTGTAAAAATCAGAATTTCGTGATCTTTGATATTTAACCCTCAACCAGTGTCGTGAGAACTTTGGGTCATAAACGGTGTTGTAAGGTCAGAAAGATCTTCTTAATCTGTTTATCTTCCAGGGTCGGCTTTTCCCTCGGACTTAGCGAGGAATCCCACCTCTACCGCCTCAGGGGCAGTGTCCTGGAGCTTCAGACTTTGGGTGGGGGTATACAACGGGGGAGAATGACCAGTACCTCGCCCAGGCGGCCACACCTTCTATGCTGAACAGGGGCCTTGTGGAGGGATGGGAAGATTGGATGGGACAGGCAAGGAAGAGGGAAGGAAGCGGCCGTGGCCTTAAGTTAGGTACCATCCCGGCATTTGCCTGGAGGAGAAATGGGAAACCACGGAAAACCACTTCCAGGATGGCTGAGGCGGGAATCGAACCCCACCTCTACTCAGTTGACCTCCCGAGACTGAGTGATCCCCGTTCCAGCCCTCGTACCAGAGCCGGAAATCGAACCCGGACCTCCGGGGGTGGCAGCAAATCACGCTAACCACTACACCACAGAGGCGGACGGTCAGAAAGATACCAAATAAAAATAAAAACAAATACCAATTATTTCACAATTTCAGGATAAATTACGCACATATTCTGTTCATTAGCACTTTCTAGAGTGCAGGTACCGATGAAGAAATTAGCAAAAGTGTATTACGCACTGTTGATTTAATGTTACTGAAATTTTGAAGAAGATCACACTTCAGCGAACTACACTTAAATGAAACCAAATTTAAGCCGTTCATTATCTGAAATATATTGAAAGTTGTGTTAAAACACTTAAGTAATTTTTGCAAACAGTATATCTCATCTTCTCCACACTTCTTGCACACCACAGAACGACATGTTTGGCGGGTTGGACGTTCACATTTCACACAATACTGATTTGTATTTTGCACATCAATTCCTTTTTGAAATGACTTTGTTTTCTGGTTCCTTTGGAATAGTCTTTTTCAAAATTCCCGAAATTAGCATTCATAGCTCATTTGGTAATCGACCATTGGCGAAGTCTTTGAATGAGGTAGGGTTCAGTTAGCTTCCTGGCCAATGTTTTCAGAAATACGAAGCAGGCCACAGAAGTGTAGTTCTTGAATGATAATGGAAGAGTTCACCTCAAAAATATGCTACTGAGCATATTCACTGCGGCTGTGAGATAGCCTTAAACTGAAGGAAAGGTACAGAGCAGGGCGAGGATGAGAAAGTAATTTGGAGGGAGTTCGAAGGGTGTACAGTTTTACTGGGTATCCTTAAAGAACCCACAACACAGTCTGAGGGTTAAACTCGCACACCCGATATCATGTGAGAATTTTTTCTACCTGTCTTTAGAACGTCAAAATAAAGATCGGTGCAAGAATTTAGCTTTGCGCCTTTATTATTATTATTATTATTATTATTACTACTATTATTATTATTAGATCCTCAGAGCCACAGCCATTCGCCATACGAGCTGGGCCTTGACCGAAAGTAACATAAGACGAGGGTCGACCTGCAGCCGAGTCTTTTTACTTCCTGCTATGAAGACGCCAAGGTCAGCGAGGTTCGACAACAGAGAAACAGCATTGACGTCATCTGTCACCTCAGCTTTCCTTTTGAAACTTGCGCATTCTCTACGGGGCGGAACAATGGAGATTCTAGTGCCTTCGTAAGGATGGGAGGAAGGTTTGTCTCGAATGTCTCTTAAAACTTCGTCATTCCCTCACCAGCTGCTCTCAAGTTGTTCAATGTGGCCACATAATAATAATAATAATAATAATAATAATAATAATAATAATAATAATAATAATAATAATAATAATAATAATAAAAATAAAAATAATAAAGTGCGGCCAGTATCCAGTATTCGGGAGATAGTGGGTTCGAACCCCACTGTCGGCAGCTCTGAAGATGGTTTTCCGTGGTTTCCCATTTTCACACCAGGCAAACTAAGGTATAGGCGGACGATCAATTTTTCTTCTTTTCGTAAATGCACTTTTAGCATCTGCAATTCGGTTTGTAATTCTCTTTTTAAACTAAAGACATTTATTTCTGAAACATTTTCTTTACTTCATTTTGATTATGCGGTATAGTTACAGTCCGCCTCTGTGGTGTAGTGGTTAGCGTGATTAGCTGCCATCCCGTGGAGGCCCGGGTTCGATTCCCGGCTCTGCCACGAAATTTGAAAAGTGGCACGAGATGTGAAACAGGGTCCACTCAGCCCCGGGAGGTCAACTGAGTAGAGGTGGGTTCGATTCCCACCTCAGCCATCCTGGAAGTGGTTTTCCGAGGTTTCCCCACTTCTCCTCCAAGCAAATGCTGGGATGGTACCTAACTTAAGGCCACGGCCTCTTCCTTCCCTCTTCCTTGTCTATCCTTCCAATCTTTCCAACCCCCACAAGCCCCCTGTTCAGCATAGCAGGAGAGGCCGACTGGGCGAGGTACTGGTTCTCCTCCCCGGTTTTATCCCCGACCCAAAGTCTCACGCTCCAGGACACTGCCCTTGAGGCGGTAGAAGTGGGATCCCTCGCTGAGTCCGAGGGAAAAAACAACCCTGGAGGGTAAACAGATTACGAAAGAAAGAAAGAAAGAAATATATAGTTCACAACAACCTAGAGTAAAATTTGGAGGGAAATTACAATCACTGGCTTCGATCCTGAGATCTTTGACTGTTTGATCCAAACTTCCCAGTGTGAATAGTGCGAAGGCAGGTGTGGTTCGATAAAAAATGAAAAATTTGGGGGAAATGTCGTGTTGTTTCGTGGGGTATTAGGGAATTGGCGTGTTTTCATGCACCCTGAAGCATAATTATTACTCTTGAGACTGCATGCAACGATCAGGAGCATATTCCGCGTTAAATTTACATACTACCCAAGAATAGATTGTGTGTCTCACACTGAGTTTCTTTGAACGGGAGTTCTATTTAAGAAGTACTGGCCGTGTAACTAATTTCTAGCCGGATGCCGGACATCCTCCAACTCCTACAGATACGTTTTTGCACATCTGTTGAGCGCTAAAGGAAGGCATGAATCCTGCTACATACAGGATGTATACTTGAATTTGGTCTTGTAGATAAATAAGCGGTGTTCACCTTGACAGGCCGCGGTAATAAGGAAGGAGTCTTTCTCATCGCTCACAGAGAGAGAGAAGGAGGTCACTTATCTTCTAAAAGAACAGAAGAGGAGCTCCCAGTACTGACAGCCGACAGCTTCTCTTAATAAATGTAGGAAAATGGAGTTTAAGGATAGATACACGTGAATTTTTCACAAAATTTCTGAAGTTTTATTGTATTAAAATTCTAAGTCCGCCTATGTGGTGTAGTGGTTAGTGTGATTAGCTGCCTTCCCCCCCGGAGGCCCGCGTTCGATTCCCGGCTCTGCAACGAAATTTGAAAAGTGGTACGAGGGCTGGAAAGAGGTCCACTCAGCCTCGGGAGGTCAACTGAGTAGAGAGGTGTTCGATTCCCTCCTCAGCCCTCAGCCATCCTCGAAGTGGTTTTCTACGGTTTCCCACTTTTCCTTCAGGCAAATGCCGAGGTGGTACGTAACTTCACGCCACGGCCGCTTCCTTCCCTCTTCCTCGTCTATCCCCTCCAAACTTCCCATCCCCTCAAGCAGGGGAGATCACCTGGGCGAGGTGCTGGTCCTCTTCCTCAGTTGTACCCCCTGATCAAAAGTCACACACTCCAGGACACTGCCCTTGAGGCGGTAGAGGTAGGATCCTTCGCTGTGTCCGAGGGAAAAAGCAACCCTGGAGGGTAAACAGATTAAGAAAGAAAGAAAAAATATCACAATTCTAAATGCGTAAATAAAATTGAATACTTGGAAGGGTTATGGTGCCATGCCCCATATTTTACTATCACTGAACAGGAGTCCGTGTATAACCTGCCTCTCTGACGGTCATTTGGAGGATTTTTTGATCTTGGTGTTAGAAGGCAGTGGACAACACGGTTCCCATTATCATGTGATCAGCAAACATTTGCTGCTTGTGAGAGAATTTATTATTTTGGGTAATATATTTATTTTTCATTTGCAATTGAGTTTTATGGTCATTTAAATGCAAATATGGGGAGAATTATTGGTAGAGTTTTTAAAAATCCACAGCAGAAAAGCAACTCAATGTTGAAAACATCCTAGGGATATGAGCTACGAATTTTAGGTAAATAAAATATAGTAAAGTATGAGAATATATTCTTTGTTTATTACTAAAAATTACAATCCTGTTCTTAATCATCGTTATTCGGTCGACAAGATTAGCAGTTTTCCTTTTTCTACCACTACACGCGCTAATGTGAGTCAAAGCAGAGTTTCATTAAGCACCACTACGAGAGCTAATGTGAGTCAAAGCAGAGTTTCACTTAAGCACCACTACGAGCGCTAATGTGAGTCAAAGCAGAGTTTCACTTAAGCACCAGTACGAGCGCTAATGTGAGTCAAAGCAGAGTTTCACTTAAGCCTTTATAACTACATTCGGCGAAGAATATTTTCAAAAATGGAAAGAACTTCTGAGGGTATTGAACCAAGGAACACGTTACAGAAATAATTATGTAACTAAGTTAATTTGGATAAAAAAAGAAGAGTAAAGAAACAAACGATTTTAGGCTGTTTTTCCGGGCGTGATTTTCGAAATTTGATTGTTTAGTTGGATAGAGCTGTCCAAGACTCACAATTGAAACCTTTCCGGGCCTTTCAACTTTCGGCACAATTGAGGAAATTGCTTAATTTTACATTTTTCGTAGTATGGAGACCTCTACATTGTCCGTTAAGAAATGCTGTCAGCATTACAAGTGAAGGCAAACCAGATTAAACGTGTAAATATAGAATTGTCTCACTATATTTCAATAAAAGTGAGTCCACCAAAAAAAAATCAGTGAGAGTACTTTACCAGAAATTAATAAGTAAGCTTATAATAGTGGTTTCAGACTATGATACTTAGTGCAGCAATTCACAACACTTGTGCTTGTGTCAATTTTATGACATTTGATGTTGATTAAGAGAGAGCTGACATCGTCAGTACCCTACATACAGTATAGTTAAAATTTTAACCAAGTTTCTCACAGCTTAAATTCTTTTCACATTAAAAGTATACTTTCTCAAGACGTGCTGCATATAGAGCAATGCAATTTGGCATATTCCATAAGAATGGTAATGTGCAAAAGGATAAGTATATGTTCAAACACAATTGAAAAACAATTAAATGTACATTTTTAAAATATCAGTAGAATAATTTAAAATATATAAACATTCCGTCCCACAGGTTTTTAAGCTGGAGCTATCTAAAAGTGTGGCGCAAATAACAGAAAAATATTCCCAGTCGTTCTTAAGAAACTGTACCATATTTTTTGAACATGTGAAATTTTTAAATGTTTTAAAAATAATTTCATAAAGTGTCCTCACAATGTCAGGCATAGTTCTAAAAATGTAGGTAAAAAATTTCAGCTAAATATATTTAAAAGTGTAGAAGCTATCCATATTTATCCTCGGTCATGTTTTCTAACCTAAGTTCTCTCTTCAAACAAGTTTGCACATGCTATTCGTGCTGATTATTTCCTCAGTCAGTGAACTGACTCGAAGTGTGTGGAATCTGAGTGTACCACAGATTGTTCAAGATCCCATTTTACCAGGAAACACTTGGTTCTGCTGCGAAATCATCGGAGTCTGAAGCCAAAAAACGTGGGTTGCATACTTAGAAATGACAAATAGAGGCCCAGACAACTGATCATAAAAGGTAAGACAGAAGAAAAACGTGGACCAGGGCGGCGAATATTATCCTGGACGCCAAAATCTCCGACATATGCTTAGAGCCATGAAACGACTACATCCCTCACAAATCTAACGTCGAATTTTCGCATGAATACTGTACCGGGGTTACACCTCCTTCGGCCAGTTAAACTGGGTCATCCATAAGGCCATCTATGTAATCTACCTTGAACTGTGGTATTACCAGATATTTTGGTTTTCAACCGTTAGATGTCTCTATCATCGGTTTAATTGCTCCCCCGGACGGGTCGAACTCTAACTAATTTATTAAGAAAGGTATATTTTCACAGTTGGTAAACCTTAGGTTGTGTAGATTGTTTTTTTCATGTATCAAAAATGTCAGCATTTCTGCTCGTTTATTCTTCAACTTATCAGAAATCTATAAATATTTTCTGTGGGCAATCAAAATTGGGGGTAAATACAGGAATCAGCCTATCAGTAAAGAGTTCTGGAATCTTCCCCTCAAAAATACTATAAAAGTTGGGCGCTTTACGGCCGTATTGACTTCTTCATTGCTCCAGTTAATTAAGTGCGGCGTGTCCTAACGGAGGCAGGTGGAGCAGACGGCGTTCGGAAGCAAAGAAAGATGATGCCAGAATTTTCATAAACATATGATAGCTCCTGCGGATAGCTTGAGGGGAAGGTTTCAACCTCTTTTATTTCATGTAAATTTTTAAATATGGTGGTTTAAATGTAGTTTTTTTCGGCCAGTATGAGGACTCTGCTCTATTCTCTACTGAGAAATGTGTAATGTAAGGGAACAAAGAGTGATTACCCTCTGTTGATTTCCATTAAACTTGGTATTGTGACCGTTCATGGACGCGTATGGTCCGAAATAATAATATTTTTAATAGGCCTCAGCTAGAATTCAGTGGTTTGCACAAAACTCCACTCGAGGGCATGGCCCTTCGACGAGAAAGCGGTCACATACTCTCAATAGTTAATCAAAACTGACGATTCTACATCTTATCTCATTACTCTAGGCTCATTACTCTAGGTTCTTATATACCATGCAAGAAATGATAACTGCAATAAGAATTTGGAAGGACATTAAATTTAATAACAAATTCTAATTAAATATAATTATAATAATCTGAATAAGCAACACCTTGGAAGATACTCTCATGTAAATCCTGACATACTCTGTCAAATCAAAGTCTTTCTTGAAAGAATTATTCAACACTGAATTCAAATATTACAATAACTCTTAACACTCTCCGAAACTCCATCAACAAAATTATTAATCACTAGAAAGGAAATCAGTTAACTGAGTCTTTCACTTCCTCTTAATTGTTTGTTCATTCAATTATAATTCACTTTCATCCGTAGTTTGTCTTCCCTGTTCTATCTGTCTCCTCCAATAAATATCTAACTAACTAATAATAACTTGAATTCCCCAATGGTCTTTCAATATAAATATAGAATCATCTCTAATGAACAACCATAATGCAATAATTCCATAACTGAATGATCACATGCCATTATACATCTGGATGCTCCGCACCGCCGCACCTGAAAATCAACCACTAACTACTGACATGTTAAATAATCCAATGCAAGGAGATCTGCACTGCGCCAACTCCTCTCCATGATGCTGAAAATAATGCTAATGCACAAATAGCTACCTCAAGCAATACTACAAATATCAATTCATGATCACAGGTGACATCGACCACAAATAATTCTATCTACCGTTCAAGTGTAATAATTGTCGAAGATCCTACCCACATATCCGCTCGTCTGTTCCACTATTTATGTCATGCCATAACTCAAACCGTGACAATTGATATGCTCTCAACGTAATCTCTTCGAAATGCTTGCAATTTCAGCAATAAATACATCATTGGCTTATCCGACACTTAACATACGCGGCGAACATATCACTCAATAAACCATCCTATCACATTGACTATCTCGAAGAATAAATCTACCATTGTAATAAATAATCCAACAAATCTCATTCACAAACATATCGCACTAACTCATAACTTCAGACAATCCTACACCTGTTTTACACCATCATAATATGCACCGCATCAAATCACTACTTAAATAAACAAGCAAAGACAATCGAAGAGCCTAATTTTATGCATACGAAACATCACTTCATTCTTACTTAATAAACACATAACAACACTCTGCGAGCTATTCATATAAAGGATCACAACACCAATTATCACACGCATATATTTCCGAAAACTTACCTGCAGCGCTCGAGATTATCTTACAATTAAATTCCACAATTATTCCATCAGTGCAGGAGCAACGAATGAACGTGATTGCCCCTAACCCTATTAGTTACAGACGGCAGGCGAAATTCTATCACATGAGCGGTCGAACAACACATCACTAAATTAATAGCAACTGACCCATTAGGTTATCCAAGTTATTCCTTTAAAATCACCTGTGTAATATTAACATCTATTCCTACAATAAGCAACTACAAATAGAGCAAGGACAGACAATGTACGGATACTCATCGTCTGAAGATCTATTCGTTCATCCCATCATGTAAGCAGTAGTATCCTGGTCATCTGTTCATGTTATCTCGGGCATTTCAGTAGAGCTCGGGTCCATCAGGGACCCTGCCAGTTTAAGCGTACATCTCCACTTTATTATTGTCTTGGATCATAATTGTGGACAATATTACTGGTTCCAACCCTGAAACTTGCATAAGATTCGTTAAACAGAGTTTATACAGATCTTATAATTCAACTTTCATTAGTTAACACTTCCTTGCATATGTCAATGCTATCTAACCAATTATCGATGTTATTAAGGCTATATGGCCTTCAAATTCAACAGATTTTCTTAGTTTTAAAACGTATATCAGAGATAATCTCAATATTGGCTTGCTAACTGCTTTCTTCATACATGTATTGTCAGAAAAAACAAAATTCCTTTTTCATTATCTTACAATAATAAAAGATTCGCTTTTCATAATCCATAGAACCTCCATATTATAATTTCCATCACACCTGATTTTGACATTTGAGGAACTTGTCACCGCAGTCGCTCTTTTTATTCGCAGAACCTCACAAAGGAAAACAGCCTACAATTATTCATTCTTCTAACACATGTGATACGTCACATCGTACGCCTTCTAAATGGTTGACCGTGCATGATTCCAAGTTATACCATGGCCCTCTATGACGCTTTCCGGAATAAATACAATGTCTGACCTTTCCTCTTCTCAGCTGTTAATATTATTTCATACTAATCTGTGTTTGCGTCTGAATTATACCTCCATTCTATCTTCTATATACCACGGGGTTCTGAGCTTGATCTTTCCACTTCTTACATGAGATTCACAATAAATTTGCGAGTTGTCTCGGCTTTCGTACATGATGGAACTCATAAATCAGCCACATACCGGCGATTCATAACACTTCTGTGCTGTTCGCTTAAATCTGCTTATCATATGACTTTCAATGAATCCTTGACACACGATCTCATATCATTGAAAGGTCATAGTATGGGGTGACTAAAATTTCTAAACCTCTAAAATTATTTACACTCTTTTGGTATTTAACGTTTCTCATTTAGTTAGGCCGGTGTAGAATAGGCTTAGCCTCTCTATCATTGGGCTATAAGCCCACTTATGATGGAGTGCAGGTGTTTCGCCTCCTAGCCTTTTGTTTATGGCTAGTTATGTTCAACCTTTTCTTTTTACATTAAGGCCATTTAGTATGGGCACTCATTGCCCCTGTTTATTCGGTTATTGGTTCTGGAACAGTTTGTTACACACTGTTGAGCAATAAATGAGCCCACATCAGGGCAACGATGTGCAAATACTTTAATTGAGGACAACCGACAGGTTGTAAGTGCTCTATTAAAAACTGATGCCTCTGCGAGTCTGGAATATCCTATAGTTGCAGCGTGGACTCCCATGTAGTGTAAAGGATAGGAGCAAATCGTGCTCTTGCAAATCTCGTAACAACTTCTATTCCGTGTAAAAGAACATTTATAATTCTCTCAAGTTGTGTGCCTGATTTTTGGAATTTAAGTCATCGTTATTATTGGAGCTGACGAGCTCATCATATGGTTGTTTTTATTCAGATTTTCTATTTATCAATTTTAATTCATAAAAAAGAAATGAAAGAAATAAAATTACATAATTTGTTGTGTTAAGTTATGCTCTTGTTAATTCCTTGTGCACCCATTCACCCCTCACGTTCTTACACCTTCGTGAACCACGGAATCCCCGGAAAAAATGGTAGCAGAGCGTGGTTGAATAGGCCTGTACAAATCCTCCTTTTGACGGCTACTTCTAAAGTTTGGATTTGAACACTAGAAATTTTCGGTTCTCCGATTTTTCAAAATTTTGGTAACTTTTTTTGCATTATGTCTGGTGCTAAAGAGGTTCCTGCTCCTTGGTATATGCACAAGGAATAAATAATTTATGAATTACCTATTAGAAAGGTTCAGTCTGGTGGCACGTTTGCGACAGATGCGTCTAGACTCAAAGATAACTTAGAGTTCCCTATGTGCATTAACATTTGAAGAATGTTGGTGAGGCTTTATCCACGATCACCACCAGTATTGCCTATCTTGCACCTGTTATGAGTTCTTTTGAAGTAGGTGAGCCCTCCGGTAACTAACTTACAGACGTGGCCAAATTATTAGAATAAAATTGGATTTTCAAAATTTATTGACATAAATGTTTGTTACATTGATAAATTAGGAAGATTGTTGTTTCAGTACTTTCTATGCCACTCTTTAGACTGAATGAGGGACTTGATTCGTCTTGGCATCCCATTAATTAGTGTTTGGCATGTATTTCTGACGTCATCGTCCTCAAACCAGATTTCTTGGACCTTAGCAATGAGCTCATCCTGTGTTTTTATTTTGGGCTTTCTCAGTTTTTTCTTGACAATATCCATAGATTTTCAATGGGGTTAATGTCTGGGCTATTTCCAGGCCAATCCAGTAACTCTATGCCCTTCTGGTCAAACAAATCCATGACTTTAATTTGCTCTATGGCATGGGGCACAATCCTGCATAAAGATACAGTATTCTCCCCCATACCACCGGTCCATTTGCGATATAAACTTGTTTTTCAGCACTTTTATGTACTGGTCGTGTTTCATTGTCCCTTCAACAAAGTACATTTCCCCGCAACCATGCCATGACATGACACTCCACACCATAATTTCCGTAGGATGTTTCATGGTTTGCTGTATATAGTCGACCTTGAACGCCTCTCCATCCCTTCGTCTCACATATTGGCTGGTCTCTTCTCCAATGGAGAAGATACTTTCATCGCTGAAGCATACCTGATGAAAGAAATAAAGCTTCCTCTAATAACTGGTCCATTACAGTGTTGCAGAATGTAGCAAACAATGGCAGGTATTTTTGTATTCCATATAATCATAAAAGTAAATCGAATATATTAGCAGGTTTTAGCTCACAAAACAATTAAAACCTTTTAAAATACTACACACCTTCTTCCATTCATCCGCTGGCTAGTTTTGATGTGTTTTAGCCCATTGAAGTCGCTGGGAAACCATGGAAGGTGTAATCTTAGCCTTTTTTCGTGGTCTCTTTGCTTTCAAGCCGTTGTTGAACAACTCCCTTCGTACAGATCTGGGGGATATATTAACCCCACACTGCTCCATTGTCTTGCTCAGGTCAGTACTTGTGAGTTTATGATTACTAATCGCACGATTCTTAAGTTTTCTCGTGCTTCTGAGGCTCAAAATCTTGCTCCGTCCACACTTGTCTGCATGGTCCTGAGCGTATTTTCATTTTTTTAAATTCTGTTCACTGAATTTGTGTAATACCTAATTTCTGGGCTACTGCTTGTTGTGTGTAAGACTTTTTAGCAAGTAAGGTCCTTACTATGCCAATTTTTCTTGGGGAAAGGTCACACTTTTTCCCCATAACCTCAGAATATTTCAGTCACACAATAATGGAACACCACTGTCTCATCAGCGTTAGAACACACTTTGAATACTTCAAAATACCTTTTAGTTGAACTGTATTACACAAAAACAATGATCAAATTGCAGTACAAAAGAACAGAAACACAAAAGCTATGAATACTGGGCAGTAGTCACAGGGCGGGAAATCTCAGCTGAATAACATGTGCACTTCACATTTGTTTTTCATTCTTGCCAACTGTTGTCAAGCAAAAGTGTCGCAGAGGTAGAAAATATATGAAGTACCATTATGCCCATCAGAATTAATCCACCATTTATCTACTTCTGGGCATATTCAGCCATTTTAGGCACCATTAGACTGAAATTGAATTTATTCTAATAATTTGGCCATGTCTGTAAACGTCTTTAGGCTAGACTCCTTAATTTTTATAATAGAGTGGGCGATTTGTTGTCTCTCAAACTTAGAGAAGAACATTCTAGTATGGCTAACTCATTGTGCCAACATACATTCTGAGCTGTCCAATAAACTGAACCAGTTATGGTCCGGGTTCGTTAATGTGAAGAGTAATGATGTTGCCCAATTTAAGTGCTCCCCTTCAAGTCAGTTATGTATGACAATCACATAATTAAAATATATCTGCCATTACCTTGAGCTGGTGGGCCTTCCAACGACGGGCAAGCCCCTGCCTCCACAACGTACGCACTCTAAACCTATCGACTAGAGCCATGGAAAAGAAAACATAGCCCAGAAGGTCCTAGCTTTCATAGCGGAGGGGAAGGTTCCAAAACTCCGTGGTCCGAAGCAATTCTGAACGGCTAATTGAATAAATATCCAAAATTTCTGATTGTTTGATAATTTCATGAAGAAGGAAGAGAGAGCAGTGCTAGTAACCTTAACACACAAAACCATTTACAAACGCTTCAATTTTGTAATCTTAGAAACTACAAATTTCTTTGAAGATTAATTGTCCATCTTCCCAGCAGAGAGGGCACATAACTCGACCGTAGAGACATCTGAAGATAAATTTTGAAACCTCTTCCGATATACACTTCAAGCTTCATAGAATAGATGGTCTTCTAAAAGGCTCTCAGTTTAAATGTACGGAGTATGTGTACCTCCGGTACAGACCTCCACCCCAAAATTCCTTCCACGGTTGGCACAGTATAGAAATTTAGCATTTTAGAAAATTTTAAATTTAGTGATCGAAGTCAAAACATTTCTTGATGGAAAGTCCATTCAGAAGATATTTGAGTAAAATAATACTTGAAGTGTTTATGAAGTTGTAGAAGGCCGGTCAGTTATGTCCAGTGTTGACGGCAAGATCGGCCACCACTGCCGAAGCTGGGGTGGGATCCTCCGGACTTCCCAAATACCCTCAGATACGTCTCTCACTCTACCTTGAAAGGAGTAGCCATGGTGATGGTCACTACGGACCAAATGTCGTAGTTATGCCCAATGATGAAGTGGGCGGTTGTGGTACCGCCTCCCAGCCATTGCCACCAATGATGGTGCACAAGTTCGACGTTGTGAAGAGACTGGGCCGGAACGAGGTGGGCCCTTACCCCATGGCTTCACCTCTCGTCAGTTGTTAAGACACGGATTCAGATGAAATCAGGGCACTGCAACAATAAATTCCTGCGCAACAGTAACTGATTTTATGGAGAGAGTTGTTTTTGTCGGTGCTGCAATTAAGTTTGACGGCATGGAAGACGAGTGCATGGAATCCAGGCTCAGGTTTGGAGGCAGGGGAAAGGTAATGGCAGACAGGAAAAGAAATTACTCAAGGGAAGGTTTTTACAAATGTTGAAAACCAAACAAGTTATATTAAAAATTATCACTGTTAACAGGGGCAGAAGGCCTCCTTTCTTTACTTATGAAAAACTAGAGATTCTGAGCTGCTAAGGAGAGAAGTATAATTAAATTAGCAATGTCATCACTTGGTGGCCTATACTGAAAAACACAGACTTCATACAGGTTTGACTTGGGACAGAAGAACCTTAACAATTATTTCTGTGTCTTGATTGCTCACCAAGGGGGTGGCAGGTGTTAGAAAATAAAAATTGTACACGGTCCATGAAATCTGCGGGCAAGCCTGCCTGCACGAACAAACTTTTTCAAAATGACTTTGTCTCCACCCTTAAATTGGTGGATCTCCATCCATGATCATACCTCTCTTTCACTTTCTCATGATAAGCGTTAAGGTTACTTTTGGCCTTTCTCCACAGATCCCTGATATTGTCGGGGTCTATAGTCCCTGGAAATATCTCGTTGATTGACCACAAATTGGACAATGGCGTTTCAGGAAGGAACTTAAACATGAGATGTGCAGGTGAAAACTTGTGTGACTTGTGAGCTGCCGAGTTGAATGCAAAAGATAGCCAATGCAGTGAAGTATCCCACCGGGAATGGTCTTCATGATGAATAGCGATTAAGGCAGATCGAAGATTACGGTTCACACGCTCGGCTAAAGGTGGTTGTGGGTAATAGGCTGACGAAGTGACATGTGAGATGGATAGGAAAAAATTAGTGAAATAAATTAGAAGTGAATACTTTGGCATTATCAGAGACTATATATTGACAAGTACCAAAAAACAGTATTAAGACAAGAGATGGTTGACTTAGCGGTGGCCAGTTTAGTCAGAAATAGCCATGAAAACCGCGTGAAACCATCTGCACACACAAGGATGAATTTGTTCCCGTTCCCCTTGGATTCAGGGAAGGGCCCGACGTAATCTATGTATAAGCGCTCCATAGGGCGAGAACCAAACAAGATTTACAAGCTTTAACCATTTCCCTACTTTCGCCTTCCATACTCTTCCAGATGAACATTTCTCTAAGATGCCTAAATGTCCCCCTAATGGGGTCTCATGATAATATTTGCAGATCATGGACACAAGAATAGTTGCGACTACAACTTTCATTTTTTGATCATGTATCGAAGGGTAATACAGAACTCCGTTCCTCAAAACATAAGGGACTACATGTTCCCCCGAGGAAAGTGTTTCCATAATCGGAGCCAGCAAAATATCTTCACGTTTATACTTTTCTATGTCACGGAATAGCATAGGGGCATAAGTTAAAGTTGCGCTTACACTAGGAGGTATGGAATCCTTAGTATCAATGGAATCAACCTCGCCAGAAAACATACGGCTTAACCCGCCTGAG